>NC_082728.1:548271-848271 GCF_030144855.1 Hypanus sabinus
GTAGTGTTCATGGGTTCAATGTCCATTTAGGAATTGGATGGCAGAAGGGAAGAAGCTGTTCTTGAGTCACTGAGTGTGCCTTCAGGCTTCTGTACCTCCTATCTGATTGTAACAGTGAGGAAAGGGCATCTCCTGGGTGCTGGGGGTCCTTAGTAATGGACACTGCCTTTCTAGGACACCGCTCCTTGAAGAAGTCCCAACTACTTTGTAGGCTTGTACCCAAGATAGAGCTGACTAAATTTTCAACCCTCTGCAGTTTCTTTCAGTCCTTTGCAGCAGCCACCCCCCCCCCCCCAATCCCAGACAGTTACACTGCCTGTTAGAATGCTCTCCACAGTACATCTATAGAAATTTTTGAGTGTTTTTGTTGACATCTCAAATCTCTTCAAACTCATTATGAAGTATAGTGGCTGTCTTGCCTCCTTTATAGCTGCATCAATATGTTGGGACCACGTTAGGTCCTCAGAGATCTTGACACCCAGGAACTTGAAACTACTCACTCTCTTCACTTCTGATCCCTCTGTGAGGATTGGTATGTGTTCCTCGTCTTGCCCTTCCTGAAGTCCACAATTAGCTCTTTTGTCTTACTGACGTTGAGTGCAAGATTGTTGCTGCAACACCACTCCACTAGTTAGTATATCTCACTCCTGTATGCCCTCTCGTCGCCATCTGAGATTCTACTAACAATGGTTGTATTGTCAGCAAATTTATAGATGGTATTTGAGCTATGCCTAACCACACAGTCATGGGTATATAGAGAGTAGAGCAGTGGGCTAAGTGCACACCCCTGAGGTACACCAGTGTTGATCGTCAGCGAGGAGGAGATATTGTTACCAGTCCGCACAGACTGTGGTATTCTGGTTAGGAAGTCGAGGATCCAATTGCAGAGGGAGGTACCGAGGCCCAGATTCGGTAACTTCTCAATCAGGATTGTGGGAATGATGGTGTTAAATGCTGAGCTACAGTCATCTGGGTCTCTGTCTATAGGTCAGGTGCAGAAACGATGCTGTTGGTCTCCGTCTACAACACTATTGTGGATTATTTGCAACTTGGATCATTGGTAGTAGATCACAGAGATAGGCCTTAGGCCTTTCATGCCCGTGCTGACATTGTTGCACAGCTGCACTAATTGCATTTGCCCAAATCTTTCTCTGCCTTGCCTATTAAAGTGCCCGTATAAACATCTCTGAAATATAGTCACTCTAACAGCCTCCTCCACAACCTTCTCTGGCAGCAAGTTCCAGATATTAACCATTGTGTTAAAAAAAATCCTCAAATTCACTATAAACCACCTTTGCCTCATCAAAAACTAATTCTTCTATTTTAACACTCTTAGCATGGGGAAAAAAATTCTAACTATCTGTATATTATGTTTTATAGAACATAGAAAACCTACAGCACAATGCAAGTGCCCTTTGGCCCACGATGCTGTGCCAAACATGTACTTACTTTAGAAATTACCTAGGGTTACCCATAACCCTCTATTTTTCTAAGCTCCATGTACCTATCCAGGAGTCTTTTAAAAGACCCCATCGTATCCACCTTCACCCCAGTTGCTGGCAGCCCATTCCACACACTCACCACTCTCTGCTTAAAAAAAAACAACTTATCCCAAACATCCCCTCTGTACCTACTTCCGAGCACCTTAAAACTGTGCCCTCTTGTGTTAGACATTTCAGCCCTGTGAAAAAGCCTCTTGACTATCCACACGATCAGTGCCTCTCATCATCTTACACACCTCTTATCAGGTCACCTCTCATCGTCCGTCACTCCAATGCGAAAAAGCCAAGTTCACTCAACCTATTCTCATAAGGCATGCTCCCCAAGCCAGGCTACTTCCTTGTAAATCTTCTCTGCACCCTTCTTCCTCTAGTGAGGTGACCAGAACTGAACAAGTGGGGTCTGACTAGGGTCCTATACAGCTGTAACATTACCTCTCGGCTCTTGAACTCAGTCCCACGATTGATGAAGGCCAATGCACTATATGCCTTAACCACAGAGTCAAGCTGTGCAGCAGCTTTGAGTGTCCTATGAACTCGGGCCCCAAGATCCCTCTGATCCTTCACACTGTAAGAGTCTTACCATTAATATTATATCTTGCCATCATACTTGACCTATCAAAATGAACCATCTCACATTTATCTGGGTTGAACTCCATCTGCCACTTCTCAGCCCAGTTTTGGATCCTATCAATATCCCACTGTAACCTCTGACAGCCCTCCACACTATCCACAACACCCTCAACCTTTGTGTCATCAGCAAATTTACTAACCTATCCCTCCACTTCCTCATCTAGGACATTTATAAAAATCATGAAGAGACAAGAGTCCCAGAACAGATCACTGAGGCACACCACTGGTCACTGGCCTTCATGCAGAATATGACCAGTCTACAACCACTCTTTGCCTTCGGTGGGCAAGCCAATTCTGGATCCACAAAGCAAGGTCCATTTGGATCCCATGCCTCCTTACTTTCTCAGTAAGGCTTGCATGTGGTACCTTATTAAGTACCTTGCTGGAATCCATATACACTACATCTGCTCTACCTTCATCAACGTGTTTAGTCACATCCTCAAAATATTCAATCAGGCTCAGAAGGCCTGACTTGCCTTTGACAAAGCTATGCTGACGATTCCTAATCACATTATGCCTCTCCAAGTGTTCATAAATCCTGCCTCTCAGGATCTTCTCCATCAACTTACCAACCACAGAAGTAAGACTCACTGGTCTATAATTTCCTGGACTATCTCTACTCCCCTTCTTGAATATGGGAAGAATATCTGCAACCCTTCAATCCTCTGGAACCTCTCCTGTCCACATTGATGATGCAAAGATAATCGCCAGAGGCTCAGCAATCTCCTCCTTTGCCTCCAAGAGTAGCCTGAGGTATATCTCGTTTAGTCCTGGTGATGTATCCAACTTGATGCTTTCTAAAAGCTTCAACACATCCTCTTTCTTAATGTCTACATGCTCAAGCTTTTCAGTCTGCTATAAGTCATCCCTACAATCGCCAAGATCCTTTTCCGTAGTGAATACTGAAGCAAAGTACTCATTAAGTACTTCTGCTATCTCCTTAGGTTCCATACACACTTTTCCACTGCCACACTTGATTGGTCCTATTCTCTAACGTCTTATCCTCTTGTTCTTCATATACTTGTAGAACGCCTTGGGGTTTTCCTTAATCCTGCTCACTAAGGCCTTCTCATGATCCCTTCTGGCTCTCCTAATTCATTCTTAAACTCCTTCCTGCTAGCCTTACAATCTTCTAGATCTCTATCATTGCCTAGTTTTTTGAACTTTTCATAAGCTTTTCTTCTTGACTGGATTTTCAACAGCCTTTGTACACCACAGTTCCTGTACCCTACCATCCTTTCCCTGTCTCATTTGAATATACAGTACCTATGCAGAATGCCACACAAATATCCCCGAACAGTTGCCATATTTCTGCCATGCATTTCCCTGAGAATATCTGTTCCCAATTTATGCTTCCAAGTTTCTGCCTTATGGCTTCATATTTCCCCTTACTCCAATTAAACGCTTTCCTAACTTGTCTGTTCCTAACCCTCTGAAATGCAATGGTAATGGAGATTTATACACCTCTTTTGGGTCACTCCAAAGTTCAAAGTAATTTTATTATCTAAGTACATGTCACCATATAAAATCCTGAGGTTCATGTTCTTGTAGGCATACTCAATAAATCAGATAACCATAGTAGAATGAAGACCACACCATCAGGATGGGCAGCCAGTGTGGAAATGGTAACAAACTGTGCAAATACCAAAAGCCAGAAGAGGTAAGAGAAAATAATAAATAAATAAATAAACAAGCAAGCAAGCAGCAAATATCAGGAACATGAGATGAAAGACTCCTTTGAAAAGGGTCCATAGGTTGTGGGAACAGTTCAGTGTATCTCTGGAGCCGTGTTCTTTAGCCTCTGCCTGTATGCAGGTAGCAACAGGACAGCAGGTTGATCAGATTTCCAGCCCCCTTCACACCAGGAAAATCTAGTCCAGATCATCCATTCTCTCCCCATAATTACAGACCTCCAACCCAGGCAACATCCTGCTGAATCTCTGTCTATATACTCTCCCTCAAACATATCCTATCTATAGTGTTAGAACCAGAACTGCACACAGTACTCCAGTTGAAGTCTAACTAGTATTGTGTGACATTGCAAAGTAGTATAACTTCTATTTTCTGTACCCTGATTTATGAAGGCAAACCTGCCGTATGGCTTCCTTGCCACTTGGGAGCCCTCATGCAGTATTCCCTAAAGGGTAACTTACAGGTTGAGTCGGTGGTAAGGAAGACAAATGCAGTGTTAGCATTCTTTCAAGAGGATTAGAATATAAAAGCAAGGATGAAACGCTACACTAATTGTGAGCTGTTTTGGGACCCTTATCTAAGAAAGGATGTACTAACATTGGAGAGCGTCCAGAGGAAGTTCATGAGGATGATTCCAGAATGAAAGGGTTTACATATGAGGAACGTTTGGCTCTGGATCTGTACTCGAATTTAGAAGAATGAGGGGGTGTCTCATTGAAACTTATTGATTATTGAAAGACTTAGATAGAATGGATTTGGACTTATTGATTATTGAAAGACTTAGATAGAGTGGATCTGGAAGGGATGTTTCCTATAATGGAGTATTCTAGGACCAGAGGGCACAACCTCAGAGTTGCGGGACATTCATTTAAAACAGAGATGAGGAGGAATTTCTTTAGCCTGAGGGTGGTGAATCTGTGAAATTTATTGCCATGGATAGCTGTGGAGGCCAAGTCATTGCCTATGTTTAAAGTGGCGCTTGTTAGACCATATGAGCAGAATTAGGCCATTTCGCCCATTGCTCCTGCTCTGCCATTTCACCATGGCTGATCCATTCTTCCTCTCACCCCTAATCTCTTGCCTTAGTTGTTGATTAGTCAGGGCATCAAATGATATGGGGAGAAGGGAAGATAATGGGGTTGAGATGAAATGGCGGAGCAGACCTGATGGCCTAATTCTGCTCCTATGTTTGATGGTCTATCTCAGTGCATTGCCATTTTGAGGAATGATGGGCTTGAAGCCCAACACCAACATTCCTACCTATTTACTGTTTGGGCTTCCCCCATTTGACTTCGCAAAATACATCGCCTCTCAGTTGTTGGGATTAAATTTCATTTGTTAACGCTCTGCCCAACTTTTCATCTCATCGACATACATTCTGGAGACATTAGAGGCTGTGGTAGAACAAAGGACTCTGGGAAAATCCTGGCAATTCTGGACAATGTTTTTCACCCTCTGCACTTTCAGTAATAGACTAATTCAGCTGTGCTGTTCCGAAAAGCTATATGAGATCATTCTTACCCCTCCTGTTTAACTGTTTGAGGTAACTTATTTTTTATTCTTTCTTATATATTTTCTAATATTTGTATATTTGTTTTTCTGTGCACTTCTAATGCTACTGTGACACAGTAATTTCCTTTGGAATCAATAAAGTATCTATCCTGCTTATAGTCTTAGATACAGAACATTATTGTACGGTGGGGTTCTTTGGCTCATAATGTTGTGTCAACTACTGTTTCCCCTAAGCTGTGCAGATGCATGGCTGCACATTAACTGGAATGGTCCCATGCAGATAGCTTTTATTGCTGTGAAGCTGGAATTTTCTTTAATATAATGTTGTGGCAACCCACTTCCTGCACAGGCGAACCAGCTCACAAATAGCCAGCGCGCGGGGAGAGACTTTGGTAATGCACCTCTGACGTCATTTCCACCCAGAGAGGGCGGGAGCTAGGGATTAAAAGCCAGTGCCGCGAAGTTTGAATACACTAGTCTCGAAACGATTTACCGACTGCATGTCGTTGCTTCTAGCCCTGTATGTAGTACATCGCTACATTGGTGACCCTGATGGTCCAAACGGGATTTGGACCAAAGATGACTTCACCTGTTCATGCAGTTTTGCTAAAACTGCCGACTTTCTGGACGCTGCAATCACGCGTGTGGTTTAGCCAAGCAGAAGCCCAGTTCCAGATTCGGCAGAGCTCTTCTGATTCTACGCTTTACTATTACATGGTGTGCTCCGTTGACCAGGAGACAGCCGCCCAGGTTGTGGATTTCATACAGTTGCCCCGGAAGAAGGCAAATATGAAGTGTTCAAAGCACTGCTCATTGGGACCTTTGGCCTCTCAGGGCATGAGCGAGGTGCCTGCCTGCTGCACCTGGACGGTTTGGGAGACAGGCCGCCGTCGGCATTAATGAACGAGATGCTGGCCTTGGCTGACAGACACAAGCCCTGCCTCATGTTTGAGCAAGCGTTCCTGGAGCAACTGCCCGAGGATATACATCTGCTGCTGGCTGACGCAGATTTCAGTGACTCCCGGAAGGTGGCGGCCTGGGCAGATGTGCTGTGGAAAGCCAAGAGGGATAGCATGGTGTCCATCGGTCAGATTACCAAGCCATGTGCCCAGCAGCAGACCAGACCAGGCCTGGCAGGGGGGCGCACACAGCACAGAGGCAGGAGTGAGGAGGCCAGTGAACAGTGGTGTTTCTACCACCAGCGGTGGGGCACAAAAGCCCGCCGTTGTCGCCCACCCTGCAAGGGCCAGGGCCAGCTGTCGCTAATGGCTATAGCGGCTGGCCAACAGGACAGCCTCTTGTACGTCTGGGACTAACAGTCGGGACACTGCTTCTTGGTCGACACCGGAGCGGAAATCAGCATCTTAATCCCTGACGGGGTACAACACCCGCAACAGGAAGCCAGGACCCACCCTGAGGGCCGCAAACAGCAGCACGATACGGACCTATGGCACCCGCGCAGTGCAGCTGCAGTTCGGCGCCAGCCGGTTTACGTGGGCTTCACACTGGCCGCCGTGGCCCAACCACTCCTGGGGGCAGACTTCTTGCGAGCTCACAGCCTGCTGGTCGACTTGCAAGGGAAAAGACTGGTACATGCCGAGACTTTCAGATGTTCTCCCTGGGTGAAGCCAAGTTGCCAGCCCCACACCTGGACTCCATCATGCTGTCGGACAACGAATTCACCAGAATCCTAGCAGATTTTCCATCGATTCTAGCACCGCAGTTCATGGCAGCCATGCCCAGACATGGAGTACAGAACCACATCCCGACCAAGGGACCACCTCTCCACGCCCGCGCACGAAAGCTCCTCCCGGAAAAGCTCCGCCTGGCGAAGGAGGAATTCAAGAGAATGGAGGAATTGGGGGTCGTATGGAGGTCCGACAGCCCATGAGCCTCCCCCCTGCACATGGTGCCCAAAGCAGCCGGGGGTTGGAGTCCATGCGGCGACTACCGCAGATTGAACGAGGCACCGCTACCCTGTGCCGCACATACAGGACTTTGCAGCAAACCTGCACGGGGCAAGAATCTTTTCCAAGGTAGACTTCATCGGGGGATACCATCAAATCCTGGTACACCCTGAAGACATCCCCAAAACAGCACTCATCACCCCGTTCGGACTGTTTGAATTTCTCCGAATGCCGTTCGGCTTGAAGAATGCCACACAGACATTCCAGCGGCTAATGGATGCGGTGGGACGCAAACTGGACTTCGCGTTCATCTATTTGGACGACATCCTCATAGTCAGCAGTAGTCGCCAGGAGCATCTGCCCCACCTCCACCAGCTCTACTCCCGCCTGAGTGATTTTGGCCTCACGATCAACCCGGCCAAATGCCAGTTCGGACTCGACACCATCGACTTCCTGGGCCACAGGATTACCAAAGACGGGGCAACACCTCTGCCCACCAAGGTAGACGCAATCCGCCGCTTTGCCGGGCCCAACATTGTTAAAGGCCTGCAGGAGTTCGTTGGTATGGTGAACTTCTACCACCATTTCCTCCCCTCAGTAGCCTTTTGTACACCCTGATGTCGGGTAAAGGCAAGGACATTACTTGGGACGAAGAGTCTGCAGCCGCTTTTGTTAAAGCCAAGGAAGCCTTGGCAGATGCCGCGATGCTGGTGCACCCCAGAACGGACGTTCTGATCGCCCTCACATCCGACACAGCAGTCGGTGGGGTGCTGGAGCAACTCATCGAGGGGCACTGGCAACCCCTGGCGTTCTTCAGCAAGCACCTACGACCACCCGAACTCAAGTACAGTGCTTTTGACAGGGAGCGGTTGGCACTGTATCTGGCAATCCAGCATTTCAGGTACTTCTTAGAAGGCAGGCTGTTCACCAAGTTCACGGACCACAAACCGTTGACCTTTGCGTTCACGAAGGTGTCCGATCCCTGGTCGGCTTGCCAGCAGCGACATCTGTCCTACACCTCCGAGTACTCAACTGACATCCATCATGTCTTGGGAAAGGACACTGTCGTGGCGGATGCATTCTCAAGACCAGCTATCCAGGCCCTGTCCCTGGGGGTGGACTATGCAGCACTGGCGGAGGTGCAGCAGGCAGACGGCGAGATGCCCAGCTACAGGACTGCAGTCTTGGGTTTGCAGCTGCAAGACTTCCTCGTAGGCCCAGGTGAGAGGACCCTCCTGTGCGACGTGGCTACCGGCCAACCTCGCCCCATTGTCCCGGCAGCCTGGCGGCGGTGAGTTTTCATCTCCATATATGGTTTGGCGCACCCATCTATCAGGACAACCGTTCGGCTGGTCTCCAGCAAGTACGCGTGGCACGGACTTCGCCAACAGGTCAGCGAATGGGCCAGAACGTGCACGCAGTGCCAAACAGCCAAGGTGTAGCAGCACACTAAAGCCCCGCCACAGCAGTTCGAACCCACCCGCCGGAGATTCGACCACATTCATGTGGATATTATGGGGCCCCTACCAGTGTCACGAGGAGTGCGGTACCTCCTAACTATGGTAGACCAGTTCATGAGATGGCCAGAGGCGGTCCTGCTCACTGACACATCTGCTGATTCCTGCGCCCGAGTGCTGATTGCAACCTGGGTAGCACGCTTCAGGGTACCGGCCCACGTTACCTCTGACAGAGGTGCCCAGTTCACCTCCAGCTTGTGGTCGGCTGTGGCCAGCCTGTTGGGAATGCAGTTACACCACACAACTGCCTAACACCCACAGTCGAACGGACTAGTGGAACGCTTCCACCGTCACTTGAAGTTGGCTCTCATGGCCCGCCTGAGAGGACCTAACTGGGTGGACGAGCTTCCCTGGGTCCTGCTTGGAATTCGCACAGTGCCCAAAGAGGATCTGCACGCCTCGTCAGCCGAGTTGGTGTAAGGCGCACCCCTAGTCGTCCCAGGAGAGTTCATACCAGCCCCAAGGGGGCAAGAGGAAGAACCCGCGGCAGTCCTGGACAGACTACGCGAAAGGCTTGGCAACCTGGCCCCTGTACGACTTCACAGCATGGACAGACCCCGGCTTACGTACCCAAAGACCTGCAGAACTGTAAGTTTGTGTTTGTACGAAGGGGCGCACACCGGGCACCGCTAAAGGGGCCGTTCAAGGTGATCAACAACAGGTCCACGTACGTTCTGGACATTGTGGGGAAAGAGGAGGTTTTCACGGTGGACCGACTCAAACCAGCCCATGTGGACTTGGTACAGCCGGTCAATGTTCCGGCACCGCGGCGCAAAGATAGACCTCCTAAACAGAGGCTGATCCAGACTGTGGACATTGGGGGGTGTATCGCCGGTTCTGGGGGGGGGGGGGTTATGTGGCGACCCACTTCCTGCACAGGCGCACCGGCTCATAAATAGCCCGCACGCGGGGAGAGACTTTGGTAATGCACCTCTGACGTCATTTCTGCCCGGAGTGTGCAGGCGCTAGGGATTAAAAGCCAGCGCCACGAAGTTTGAATAAACTCGTCTCAAAACGACTTACCGACTGCGTGTCTGTACGTAGTACATTGCTACAATGTTAATTTAAAGTGCTGCATAGTTTTCAGGCCTTGTAAAAAATTCCGCTCAGGGCAATGGTTGGTACACACAATTGTAAAGAAAAAATTAGTGCCGACCTATACAAACCTACTCCATGATCAATCTGACTATCTCCTCCCACATATCCCATAGCTTTTCATTTTTCTTATGTCCATGTGCCTCTCTTAAGAGTCTCTTAAATGTCTCTCTTGTTTTAGCTTCTACCACAAACCCTGGTAGTGCTTTCCAGGCACCTACCACTTGTGAGTATGTTTAAAAAAAAACTACTCAAAGTTCAAAATAACTTTTATTGTCGAAGTTCATATATGTCACCATATGCAATGGTGCTAGAAACTTTGTGAACCCTGTAGAATTTTCTCTATTTCTACATAAATATGACCTAAAATGTGATCAGATCTTCATTTAAGTCCTAAAACTAGATAAAGAGAACCCAATTAAATAAATAACACAAAATATTATACCCGTTCATTTATTTATTGGGAATATGGTAGTATTACATGTATTTGTTGGAAAAAGTATGTGAACCTCTGGGGAAATGCCTTCTACAAAAGTTATTTGGAGTCAATGAGATGATTTTGGTGGTGTGGGTCGTAGAGGTACCCTGCCCTATGAAACTGACACATAAAGTCAGGTGACTGGCAAAGCCTGCTCAACCAGAGTGCAAAAGGCAAAAACTGCAAATACAAAAAGAAAGAAACAATAATAATTAATAAATAAGCAATAAATACTATGAACATGAAATGAAGAAACCTTGAAAGTGAATGTACGCAAGTCCTTGAAAGTTGTGGGAACATTTTAATGGTGGGGTGTGAAGTTGAGTGTAATTATCCCCTTTGGTTAAAGAGCCTGATGGTTCAGGGGTAATAACTGTTCCTGAACCTGGTAGTGAGAGTTATGAGGCTCCTTTGCCTTCCTAATGGCAGCAATGAGAAGAAAGCTTGACCTGGCTGTTGGGGGTCCTTGATGATGGATGCTGCTTTTGTGCAACTGCGCTCTGTGTTGATGTGCTCAATGCTTGGTAGGACTTTACCTGTGGTATATTGGGTCATATCCACTAGTTTTTGAAGGATTTTCTGTTCAAGGGCATTGGTATTTCCATACCAGGCTGTGATGCAGCTAGTCGATATACTCTCCTTTATACATCTATATA
The DNA here is from genome assembly GCF_030144855.1 of Hypanus sabinus. Taxonomy (NCBI): domain Eukaryota; kingdom Metazoa; phylum Chordata; class Chondrichthyes; order Myliobatiformes; family Dasyatidae; genus Hypanus; species Hypanus sabinus. The sequence continues at coordinate 559,261 of NC_082728.1, forward strand.
GAAATTCGTCAAAGTTTTAGATGTCATGATGAATCTTTGCAAAATTCTAAGGAAGTAGAGCTTTCTTTGTTTTTTTTTGTGATTGCACTTATATGCTGGGCCCAGGACAGGTCCTCTAAAATAATAACACCAAGGAAGTTACAGTTGCTGACCCTCTCCATCTCTGATCATATGGTGAGGACTGATTCATGGACCTCCGCTTTCTTCCTTCTGAAGTCAATAATCAGCTCCTTGATTTTGCTGACATTTAATAAGAGGTCACAACCAAGAAAAAATCTGCAGATGCTGGAAATCCAAAAAAAACACCCAAATTGCTGGAGGAAAGCAGGCCAGACAGCATCTGTGGAAAAGAGTAAACAGTTGACGTCTTGGGCCAAGACACTTCATGAGTTCAGTTGAAGGGTCTCGACCCAAAACATCAACTTTTTGCTCTTTTTTATTGCTGCTGCCTGGACTACTGAGTTCCACCAGTATTTTGTGTGTGTTGTATTGGCTAAGAGGTTGTTGCTCTGGCACCACTCAGCCAGATTTTCAGTCTCTCTTCCATATGCCAATTCATCGTGACCTTTGATTTGCCCTAGTTTGCAGACGGTAGTGTCATCAGCAAATTTAAATATGGCCTAGTCATAAATATATAGTGAGTAGAGTAGGGGGCTAAGCACACAGCCTTGTGGTGTGCCTGTGCTGATGGAGATTGTGGAGGAGATGCTGTTGCCAATCTGAACTGACTGGGGTCAGCAAGTGAGGAAATCAGGGATCTAATTGCACATTGAGGTATTGAGACAAGGGTCTTTAAGCTTATTGATTAGTTTTGAGAAGCTGGTAATATTGAATGCCGAGATATAGACAATAAAGAGCATCCTGATGTATGGATCTTTGCTGTCCAGATGTTCCAGTGTTGAGTGAAGAGCCAATAAAATGGCATCTGCCATGAACCTATTGCTCTGTTAGGCAAATAGGAGCAGATCCAAATTGCTTCTCAGACAGGAGTTGATATATTTCATCACTAATCTCTCAAAACACTTAGTCGCTGTGGACATAAGTGCTACTGGACAATGGTCATTGAGACAGGTTATCACAGTCTTCTTGGACACTGGTATAAGTGAAGTCTGCTTGAAGCAGGTGGGTACCTCAGACTGCCGAAATGAGAGGTTAAAGATCTCAGTGAACACACCAGCCAGTTGATAAGCATGGGGCTTTAGTATTTGGCTAGGTACCCTATCTGGGCCAGATGCTTTCTGTGGTTTCACCCTCCTGAAGGATGCTCATACATCGGCCTCGGATCCTGAAGTCATAGGATCATCGAGGGCTGTGGGACTTTGTGATGGCTGCTCCATATTTTGACAGTCAAAATGAGCATAGAAGGCATTGAGCTCAACTGGAAGTGAAGTCCTGTTGTTGCCTATGTCACTTGGTTTAACTTTATAAGTGATGATAGTATTCAAGCGTCCACAACTGTCGAGCGTCCCTCATAGATTCAGGTTCAGTCCGGAATTGCCTCTTTGCCCGTGAGATGACTTTCCAGCGATGGCACATAGAGCTCTTGTAACTTTCTTGCTTGCCAGACTTGAATGCTTCTGATGTGGCCCTCAGCAGATTGTGGATCTCTCGGTTTATCCAGGGCTTCTGGTTGGGAAGGTTAAATGATTTTGTGGGAACACATTCACCTCCAGCTGTTTTAATAACGTCCATGACAACCATTCGATCAGAGTCGCAGATGAGTTCTTGAACATGGCTCAGTCCACCAGTTCAAAGCAATCCCATCACCGCTCCTGTGCCTCCAGCAACCACCTTTTTGTTGTCCTAGTTGTTGGAGCTTTGTTCTTTAGCCTCTGCCTGTATACAGGTAGCAGGACAGCCAAGTGAGCAGATTTACCAAACTGTGGTTTGGGCATAGAACGACAGGCATTCTTTATCTCAGTATAATAGTGGTCTAGTGTGTTTGGACCTCCTATGTTGATGGTAATTAGGCGGGGTCTTCTTGGAACAAGCCTAGTTGAAGTTCCAGATTATGATCTGAAATGACGTTTCTCTTACATTTCCTTAATCTTTCCTCCACTCACCTTGTGGATGTCCTCTATGCCAACACAGATGCCCTGTGCAGGAAAGCACAGAGTTGACTGTACTTCCTCAGAAGGCTGGCATCATTCAATGTTTGTAGTGAGATGCTGAAGATGTTCTATCGGTCAGTTGTGGAGAGCGCCCTCTTCTTTGTGGTGATGTGCTGGGGAGGCAGCATTAAGAAGAGGGACGCCTCACGTCTTAATAAGCTGGTAAGGAAGGCGGGCTCTGTCGTGGGCACAGAACTGGAGAGTATGACATCGGTGGCAGAGTGGAGGGCGCTGAGTCGGCTACGGTCAATCATGGAAAACCCTGAACATTCTCTGCACAGCACCATCCAGAGACAGAGAAGCAGCTTCAGCGGCAGGTTGCTGTCAATGCAATGCTCCTCAGACAGGATGAAGAGATCATTACTCCCAACGCCATTCGGCTCTACAATTCAACCACCAGGGGCAAGACATGTTAAAGTGCCGGGGTTAGGACTGAGCTTAAGTTACCACTCAATGCACTTTAGTAAGCTATTTAAGAACTTTTTAAAAGCTATTTATTAATGCTTTTTGGGAGGGTGATTTTAGATGCATATCATATTTATACTGAGTTAAATACTGTATGTAATTAGTTTTGCTACAGTAAGTGTATGGGACACTGGAAAAATGTTGAATTTCCCCTTGGGGATGAATAAAGTATCTATCTATCTAGCTATCTATCTAATATTGGCCATTGCCACGTTGTGAAAAGGGTGCTGGCTGTCCACTCTATCTATGCCCTACACAATCTTATACACCTCTGTCAAGATCTGCCTCTCATCTTTCTTCACTTCAAAGAGAAAAGCCCTATCTCACCAAACTTTCCTCAAAAGAATTATTTTCTAATCCAGGCAGCATTCTGGTAAATCCCTTTTGCCTGCTCACTACAGCTTTCCCATCTTACCTATAATGAAGTGACCACAGTACTCCAGGTCTGGCTTAATCAGATTTTTATAGAACTGCAACATGACTTTGCTGCTCTTGAGGCCAATCCTCTGACTAATGAAGGCCAACAAGCCATACCTTACCCAACACCACCCCCCACCCCATCAACTTTCACATCTTTGAAGGTGAACCCCACGATAATCATTAACCTTGTACTCTGCCTTCAGGTGTGATATTCCAAAGTGAATATCCGCCACTTCTCAATCCAGCTCTGCATCCTATGAATGTATCATCATAACCTACAATAGCCTTCGACACAATCCACAACACCTTCAACTTCGGCATTATCCACAACACCTTCAGTTACGACCCTATCCACAATACCAGCAAAGTTTGACACTATCCACAACACTTTCAACCTTTTACACTATCCACAGTATCAGCCTTCGACACTATCCACAACACTATCAACCTTCGACTATCCACAACACTATCAAACTTTGACTATCCACAACACTATCAACCTTCAACACTATCCACCTTTGACACTATCCACAACACTCCCAACCTTCGACACGATCCACAACACTCCCAACCTTCGACACTATTCACAACACTATCAACCTTCGACACTATCCACCTTTGACACTATCCACAACACTCCCAACCTTCGACACGATCCACAACACTCCCAACCTTTGACACGATCCACAACACTCCCAACCTTCGACACTATCCACAACACTCCCAACCTTCGACACTATCCACAACACTCCCAACCTTCGACACTATCCACAACACTCCCAACCTTCGACACTATCCACAACACTTTTCTTTTCTTTTTCAATCTTTTTATTGAATTTCATATATATAAAGAAAACATAACATAATAATGAATAGGTTATAAGTCCAATAGACTTGAGATTGCATTAATAATAAGATAACAATATCCTATTAAATATCAACAACAAAAAAATAGTATATTAATCAATCAAGTCTATAATAATATATGAAAAAAATAAAAATAATCATCAAAAGAAGAAAAAAAAATTTAAAAATACAAGAAAAAATATATATTGAAAAAAAACACTAAACTAAACTAACATGGGCAATAATAACAGTTTATATGTATATGATAGTGTCAAAAACTCCGGAACTCCATACCTGAACAAGAATAAGCAGAGAGAAGGTCTGGAAGAGGTCAAATTAATTCATATGAAAATGTCGAATGAACGGTCCCCAAGATTCTTCAAATTTAATTGAAGAGTCAAAAATAGTGCTTCTAATTTTTTCCAAGCTCAGATAAGAAATAGTTTGAGAGAACCACTGAAACGTGGTAGGAGGATTTACTTCTTTCCGATTTTGTAATATAGACCTTCTGGCCATTAATGTTACAAAAGCAATCATTCGTCTAATTGAAGGGGAAAACTGATTACCATCCTCATTTGGTATACCAAAAATTGCAGTGATAAAATGTTGTAAATCGATATTCCAAATTGAGGAAATGGTAGCAAATATGTCCTTCCAATAGTTATGTAAAGTGGGACATGACCAAAACATGTGGGTCAATGAAGCCACATCTGAATGACATCTGTCACATTGAGGGTTAATATGAGAATAGAATCGGGCAAGTTTATCTTTAGACATATGAGCTCCATGTACAATTTTAAATTGTATTAAAGCATGTTTAGCACATATAGATGAAGAATTAACCATTTGTAAAAATTTTTCCCATTTTTCTGTTGATATATTGAAGTTCTTTTTCCCATTCTTGTTTAATTCTACCTGATATTTCTGGTTGTATCTTCATAATCATATTATAAATAAAAGCCACTAATCCCTTCTGACAAGGATTTAAGGTAAAAATCAAATCTGAGAAATCCATTGAAGTTGACTTGGGGAAAGATGGTAGAACTTTATGTAAAAAATTTCTGATTTGTAAATATCTAAAAAAAATTAGATTTAGGTAACTTAAATTTGTTGGAAAGTTGGTCGAAAGACATCAAATTACCTTCAAAAAAAAGATCACGAAAACATTTTATAACTTTCCTTTTCCATATGCTAAAAGCTTGATCTGTCAAAGAAGGTTTGAAAAAAAAATTAAGTAAGATAGAGCTATCAAGAACAAAGTTTTTCAGAGTAAAAAACTTACAAAATTGAAACCAAATTCGTAATGTATGTTTGACAACAGGATTAGATATCAGTTTATTGAATTTAACTAAATCAGCAGGAAGAGAAGAACCAAGAACGGAGACTAGAGAATATCCCTGTGCCTCATTGCATTCTAAATTTACCCACTGTGGGCACAATGGTGAATCCAAATCTAATTTCCAATATATTAGGTTACGAATATTATTCGCCCAATAGTAAAATCTAAAGTTAGGTAAAGCTAAACCACCATCTTTTTTAGATTTTTGTAATTGCCTTTTACTTAACCTGGGGTTTTTATTTTGCCACACAAATGAGGAAATTTTTGAATCAATGTTATCAAAAAAAGATTTAGGAATAAAAATTGGTAAAGCTTGAAATAAATATAAAAATTTCGGTAAAATCATCATTTTAATAGCATTAATCCGACCAACTAATGATAAGGATAAGGGAGACCATCTTGTAGTAAGTTGTTGAATTTGATGGAGCATAGGTAAAAAGTTCAATCTAAATATATCTTTATATTTCTTGGTAATTTTTATACCTAAATAGATAAAGTTATCAGTAACAACTTTAAATGGTATCCTATCATTCAATAAAGTTTGCACGTTTAAAGGGAATAAATCACTCTTATCCAAGTTTAGTTTATAACCAGAAAAACTACCAAATTGAGCCAACAAGGATAAAATAGCGGGAATAGACCTGTCAGGATCAGAAATATATAACAACAAGTCATCAGCATAAAGTGATAACTTGTATAACTTCTCATTACGAAATACCAAAAATATTAGGAGATTCACGAATAGCAATGGCTAAAGGTTCTAATACGATATTAAATAATAAAGGACTTAAGGGACAACCTTGTCTCGTACCACGAGATGATTGAAAAAAAGAGGATCTGTAATTATTTGTAAGAACAGAAGCAACAGGTTTATAATATATTAGTTTGATCCATGTTATAAAATTAGGACTAAAATTAAAATATCTCAAAGCGTTAAATAAGTATGTCCATTCAACTCTATCAAAAACTTTTTCAGCATCTAATGAAATAACACATTCTGGGATTATGGGTGATGAAGTATAAATTATATTAATCAATTTTCTAACATTAAAAAAGGAATACCGATTCCTAATAAAACTGGTTTGGTCTTCTGAAATAATCTGTGATAGTACCTTTTCTAACCTAATGGCTAAAATTTTTGTAAGAATCTTAGAGTCTACATTTAATAATGATATAGGGCGATAAGATGCACATAAAGTAGGATCCTTATCTTTTTTAAGAATTAGAGAGATAGTAGCTTCATAAAAAGATTGAGGTAATCTCTTCTTAGCAAATGCATCATTAAAGATTTCACATAACCAAGGGGAAAGCAAAGAAGAAAAAGTTTTTAAAAATTCTATAATATAACCATCAGGACCAGGAGCTTTCCCTGAATTCATTAATGAGATGGCCTCTCCTATTTCGGCCGTAGAGATAGGAGCATCGAACAAGCTACGATCTTCATCTGTCAGTTTGGGAATATTCAAATTGTTAAAAAAATTATCCATCATGGACAGATCGCCATCAAATTCTGATTGATATAAAGATTTATAAAAATCTTGAAAAGTGTTATTGATTTCTTTATGATCAGTAGTTAGATTACCGTCTTGTTTACGAATTTTAATAATTTGTCGCTTAGTCGAAATAGCTTTTAATTGATTAGCTAACAGTTTACCAGTTCGATCACTATGGATATAAAATTGAGCCCTGGTCTTAATTAATTGATTCTCAATTGAAGAAGATAATAATAAGCTATGCTCCATTTGAAGCTCAACTCTCTTCTTATAAAGTTCTTTGGTAGGAGTCACGGAATAAATCTTATCAATTTCTTTAATTTTATCCACTAATAAAGCAATATCTAAATATCTTTGTTTTCTTTTACCAATGGAATATGAGATAATTTGTCCACGGATAAAAGCCTTAAAAGAGTCCCAAAGTATTCCTCTGTCAATCTCTTCAGTATAGTTTGTTGAGAAAAACAAGTCAATTTGCTGTTTTATGTAGTTAATAAATTCTGGGTCTTGAAGCAAAGTAGCGTTAAGTCTCCAAGATCTAGTATTATTGGAAAAGTCCGAAATCTTGATAGATAACTTCAAAGGTGCATGATCCGAAATAGTAATAGAATCATATTTACAATCAGTAACATCCGTTAATAAATGATCAATAAGGAAATAATCAATTCTAGAATAACTGTGATATACATGTGAAAAAAATGAAAATTCTTTATCTTTAGGGTTCAAAAACCGCCATATTTCAGTAATTCCCGAATCAACCATAAAAGAATTAATAAGTAAGGCTGATCTATTCGGAAGAATTCGGATAGGTTTAGATCTATCCATCAAAGGATTCAGACAACAATTGAAATCTCCACCCATTATCAACATATATTCTTTTAGATTAGGAAGGGAAGTAAATAAACGTTTAAAAAATTCAGGGCAGTCAAAGTTTGGAGCATAAATATTAACTAGAACCACTTTTCGATTAAAAAGTGAACCAGTTATCAACAAAAATCTGCCCTGTGGATCAGAAATAATTTCATGATGTGTAAACGAAATTGAGGGGTCTATAAAAATAGACACACCCCTAATTTTGGCAGTACAATTCGAATGAAATTGTTGACCCCTCCAGAACCTAAAAAAACGTTGATTATCCTCCCTCCTAATATGGGTCTCCTGTGCAAAAATAATAATAGCGTTTAGTCTATGGAATACTTTAAATATTTTTTTACGTTTAATCGGATGATTTAAACCATTAGTATTCCAAGAGATAAAGTTAATAGACTTATCCATCATGCCAATATTGGTTGTGTATATCATAAAAGGTTAAAAAGACACATAACCCATAATTCAGGAAGAAGGAAAAATGATTCAGGAGCAACTGGAGAACATGACACCTCAACAATATTAATAATTTAAAGTCGGCCCATAAACTAAAAGCAAAAAAATAAAAAGCAAAAGCGTGAAAAAAGATCCCTACCCCCTCCCCCAACCTCTCGAAAAAGAGCCAAGCGGCAGGCGCACGAACTAATACTAATATTACCCCCATTTTCAAGATGGCAACTTCATGAAAAGAAAGAAAAGAGAAACTATATAACACCCAGACATAAATACAGGGTTGTAAAACGAAAGAATATAAAGCAAAAAATCATTAATTAAAAAAAGATAACCATTGAAATTTAAAGTAGTGTAATATGCCTTTAAAAAAAGATTCCATATTCAAATATAAGAGAATGACGTTTCAAAAACAGAGACTTATGGGAAGAAGAAACGACATTTTGAAAGGACCATATTACAGAATATAAATGTAAATTCGCCAATCTTTTTTTTTCAGAAAAAAGGTCATCAAAATAAGATTAAAAAAGGATTCAATAACCACTACAATATATATAAAAAAAGGTCCAAAAATTCAAGACATTCGTCCCATTCTCAAATACAGGCAAATAAAGGCTTACGGAAAGCAAAGTCTTATGGGAAAAAGAAACGACATCTTAAAAAATAAATCGTTATTACAAAATCTTAACGTGTATATCTAATCCAGAGGAAAAAAAACTTAATTAAAAAAAAACATTATAGTAAAATTAAAAGAGCATCTGTAAATCATGATAATAAAAAAAACAGGTCTACAGACCAAAGTAAAAAGCTATACCGCAGCTTCATAAGTTAAAGCCTAAAAGCGGAATGGCGTCTTCTCTCCAAAAATTCTTCAACATAACACATAGTTCAACTTGTACTAGAAGACCGATATTCTTCAACGAATTTCTTCGCTTCTTCCGGAGTATTAAAGAAGCACTGACTGTCATCACTCAACGTAATTCTGAGATTCGCTGGGTATCTTAAAGCTTGTTTAAGTCCAATCGAATGAATCTCTGCCATCACCGGTTTAAAAGCGATTCTCGCCCTCATCACCTCGAATGAATAATCCTCAACAATACGAAACTTGTTGTTTTTGTGAGAAATCATACCTTTCTGATGAGCTAATGGAATTAAAAGCTCTTTCTCCGGAGGATAATGGAGACGGACAATCACAGCTCGTGGCTTGTCTCTCTCAGCCGAAAATCTCGGAGCTCTGTGGGCACGGTCAATAGTAGGTTTAACCCGCAAAGCGTCCTCGCCAAAAATTTCCCACAATAAGTTAGAGAAATATTCAGTTAAGTCATCAGACTCAACATTTTCGGGAAATCCAATAATACGCAATTTCTGTCTGCGAGATCAGTTTTCAAGATCGGTGATTTTAAACTTATTCTGCTCCACTATTTTAGCGGTCGATCGTACCTTCTCCTCCAAAGTTTCGATTGTACGTATTTTTTCACAAATTATCTTGTCAAGAGCCGCAAACTTTTCTTCATGCCGTTCAATATCTGCTGCCAGCGATTGGAGCTTGGTATCAAATGATCTAACGACTTCTTCAAGCTCAGACATTTTCGCAGTAAGTTTATTTTCCAGACTTGCAAGTTTAGTATCCAGTTTAGTATCCAGAAGACTGGAGATTGCATCGAGAGATATAGGGTCTTTAGACGATTTCTTAGGTACAGACATTTTAAGTTTGAAAAAATTAAATCAAGTATTATTTAAAAAAAATAAATCGTAAATATCAACCCATGTAGTTAGGTACGAAAAGATTTGATTAAAGGGTGATTATAGCTTAAAAAATGAAGAGCGCCTAAAAGGCAGATGTCTACGTCGCCATCTTGAAACTCCACCCCCTCCATCCACAACACTCCCAACCTTCGACACTATCCACAACACTATCAACCTTCTAAACTATCCACTATCAACCTTCCACACTGTTCATAGAAACATAGAAAATAGGTGCAGGAGTAGGCCATTCGGCCCTTCGAGCCTGCACCGCCATTCAGTATGATCATGGCTGATCATCCAACTCAGAACCCTGTACCTGCTTTCTCTCCATACCCCCTGATCCCTTTAGCCACAAGGGCCATACCTAACTTCCTCTTAAATATAGCCAGTGAACTGGCCTCAACTGTTTCCTGTGGCAGAGAATTCCACAGATTCACCACTCTCTGTGAAGGAGTTTTTCCTCATCTCGGTCCTAAAAGGCAGAGAGTGCCTTAATCCCCTTTATCCTTAAACTGTGACCCCTCGTTGTAGACTTCCCCAACATCAGAAACAATCTTCCTGCGTCTAGCCTGTCCAATCCCTTTAGAATTTTATACGTTTCAATAAGATCCCCCCTCAATCTTCTAAATTCCAAGAGTATAAGCCTAGTCGATCCAGTCTTTCTTCATATGAAAGTCCTGCCATCCCAGGAATCAATCTGGTGAACTTTCTTTGTACTCCCTCTATGGCAAGAATGTCTTTCCTCAGATTAGGGGACCAAAACTGCACACAATACTCTAGGTGCAGTCTTACCAAGGCCTTGTACAACTGCAGTAGAACCTCCCTGCTCCTGTAATCAAATCCTTTTGCTATGAATGCCAACATACCATTTGCCTTTTTCACCGCCTGCTGTACCTGCATGCCCACTTTCAATGACTGGTGTACAATGACACCCAGGTCTAGTTGCATCTCCCCTTTTCCTAATCGGCCACCATTCAGATAATAATCTGTTTTCCTGTTCTTGCAACCAAAGTGGATAACCTCACATTTATCCACATTAAATTGCATCTGCCATGAATTTGCCCACTCACCTAACCTATCCAAGTCACCCTGCATCCTCTTAGCATCCTCCTCACAGCTAACACCGCCGCCCAGCTTCGTGTCATCTGCAAACTTGGAGATGGAATTTAATTTCCTCGTCTAAATCATTAATATATATTGTAAACAACTGGGGTCCCAGCACTGAGCCTTGTGGTACCCCACCTGTCACTGCCTGCCATTCTGAAAAGGTCCCGTTTATCCCCAGTCATTGCTTCCTGTCTGCCAACCAATTCTCTATCCACATCAATACCATACCCCCAATACCGTGTGCTTTAAGTTTGCACACTAATCTCCTGTGTGGGACCTTGTCAAAAGCCTTTTGAAAATCTATACCACATCCACTGGCTCTCCCCTATCCACTCTACTAGTTACATCTTCAAAAAATTCTATAAGATTCGTCACATGATTTTCCTTTCACAAATCCATGCTGGCTTTGTCCGATGATTTCACCACTTTCCAAATGTGCTGTTATCACATCTTTGATAACCGACTCTAGTATTTTCCCCACCACCGATGTCAGACTAACTGGTCTATAATTCCCCAGTTTTCCTCTCCCTTTTTTAAAACGTGGGGTTACATTAGCCATCCTCCAATCCTCAGGAACCTATCTAGAATCTAAGGAGTTTTGAAAAATTATCACTAATGCATCCACTATTTCTTGGGCTACTTCCTTAAGCACTCTGGGATGCAGACCATCTGGCCCTGGGGATTTATCTGCCTTTAATCCCTTCAATTTACCTAACACCACTTCCCTACTAACATGTATTTTCCTCAGTTCCTCCATCTCATTAGACCCTCGGTCCCTTACTATTTCCGGAAGATTATTTATGTCCTCCTTAGTGAAGACAGAACCAAAGTAGTTATTCAATTGGTCTGCCATGTCCTTGTTCCCTATGATCAATTAACCTGTTTCTGACTGTAAGGGACCTACATTTGTCTTGACCAATCTTTTTCTTTTCACATATCTATAAAAGCTTTTACAGTCAGTTTTTATGTTCTCTGCCAGCTTTCTCTCAATCTTTTTTCCCTTTCCTAATTAAGCCCTTTGTTCTCCTCTGCTGGACTCTGAATTTCTCCCAGTCTTCAGGTGTGCCGCTTTTTCTGGCTAATTTATATGTTTCTTATTTGGACTTGATACTATCCCTAATTTCCCTTGTCAGCTACAGGTGCACTACCTTTCTTGGTTTATTCTTTTGCCAAACTGGGATGAACAATTGTTGTAGTTCATCCATGCGATCTTTAAATGCTTGCCATTGCATATCCACCATCAACCCTTTAAGTATCATTTGCCAGTCTATCTTAGCTAATTCATGTCTCATACCTTCAAAGTTACCCTTCTTTAAGTTCAGAACCTTTGTTTCTGAATTAACTATGTCACTCTCCATCTTAATGAAGAATTCCACCATATTATGGTCACTCTTACCCAGGGGCCTCGCATGACAAGGTTGCTAACTAACCCTTCCTGATTGCTCAATACCCAATCTAGAATGGCCTGCTCTGTAGTTGGTCCTCGACATGTTGGTTCAGAAAACCATCCCACATACATTCCAAGAAATCTTCTTCCTCAGCACCCTTACCAATTTGGTTCACCCAATCTATATGTAGATTGAAGTCACCCATTATAACTACTGTTCCTTTATTGCACGCATTTCTAATTTCCTGTTTAATGCCATCCCCAACCTCACTACTACTGTTAGGTGGCCTGTACACAACTCCCACCAGCATTTTCTGCCCCTTAGTGTTATGCAGCTCAACCCATATTGATTCCGCATCCTTCAAGCTAATGTCCTTCCTTTCTATTGCGTTATTCTCCTCTCTAACCAGCAGTGCTACCTCACCTCCTTTTCTTTCCTGTCTATCCCTCCCGAATATTGAATATCCCTGGATGTTGAGCTCCCATCCTTGGTCACCCTGGAGCCATGTCTCTGATCCCAGCTATATCATATTCATTAATAACTACCTGCACATTCAATTCATCCACCTTGCTACAAATGCTCCGCGCATTGACATGCAAAGCCTTTGGGCTTGTTTTTACAACACTCTTAGCCCTTATACAATTATGTTGAAAAGTGGCCCTTTTTGATTTTTGCCCTGGATTTGCCTGCTTGCCACTTTTACTTTTCACCTTACTACTTTTTGCTTCTACCCTCATTTTACACCCCTCTGTCTCTCTGCACTTGTTCCCATCCCCCTGCCACATTAGTTTAAATCCTCCTGAACAGCAGTAGCAAACGCTCTCCCTAGGACATTGGTTCCAGTCCAGTCCAGTCCAGGTGCAGACTGTCCTGTTTGTACCGGTCCCACCTCCCCCAGAACTGGCTCCAATGCCCCAGAAATTTGAATCCCTCCCCCTTGCACCAGTTTTCAAACCACGTATTCATCTGAAATATCCTCCTTTTTCTACTCTGACTAGCATGTGGCACTGGTAGTAATCCAGAGATTATTACCTTTGTGGCTCTACTTTTTAGTTTATCTCCTAACTCCCTAAATTCACCTTGTAGGACCTCATCCCGTTTTTTTACCTATATCGTTGGTACCTATGTGCACCACGACAACCGGCTGTTCACCCTCCCACTCCAGAATGTCCTGCAGCCGCTCAGAGACATCCTTGAGCCTTGCACTATCAACCTATCATAGCACTATCAACCTTCGACACTATCCACAACACTAACTATCTTTTACACTATCCACTTCACTATCAACCTTCTACACTATCCACAACACCTTCAGTTTTGACACTATCCACAACACTACCAACCTTTGACACTATCCACAACACTATCAACCTGCGACACTATCTACGACACTACCAACTTTCTACACTATTCACAACACCTTCAACCTTCTACACTATCCGCAACACCTTCAATCTTTTACACTATCCACAACACTATCAACTTTTGACGATATCCACAACATTCCCAACCTTCAACACTATCAGACTTCGTCACCATCCACAACACTCCCAACCTTCGGCACTTCACAACACTAGCAACCTTCGACACTATCCACTTCACTATCTACCTTTCACACTGTTCACCACACTGTCAACCTTCGACACTATCCACTTTACTATCCAAATCTTCTACACTGTTCATAACACTATCAACCTTCCACACTGTTCATAGCACTATCAACCTTCTACATTATCTACAACATCTTCAACTTCGACACTATCCACAATACTAACAACCTTTTACACTATCCACTATACTATTGACCTTCTACACTATCTACAACACTATCGACCTTCTACACTATCCACAACACTATCAATCTTTTACACTATCCACATCTTCAACTTCGAAACTATCCACAACACCTTTAGTTTCGAGACTAACCACACCACCATTAACCTTCGACACTATCCACAACACTATCAACCTTCTACACTATCCACAACACTCAACCTTCGACACTATCCACTTCACTATCTACCTTTCACACTGTTCACAACACTGTCAACCTTCGACACTATCCACTTTACTATCCAAATCTTCGACACTGTTCACAACACTATCAACCTTCGTTACTATCCACTTCATTATCAACCTTCTGCACTCTTCACAACACTATCAACTTTCTACACTGTTCATAACACTCGCAACCTTTGGCACTATCCACAACACTCCCAACCTTCAACACTATCCACTTTACTATCAATCTTCTACACTGTTCACAACACTATCAACCTTCTAAACTATCCACTTCACTATCAAGCTTCTACACTATTCACAGCACTATCAACCTTCTACACTATCCGAAACACTCCCAACCTTCGACAGTATCCATAACGTCCATCTACCTTCGAGACTATCCACTTCACTATCAACCTTCAACACTATCCACTTCATTATTAACTTTCTACACTGTTCACAACACTATCAACTTTCTACACTGTTCACAACACTATCAATGTTCGACACTATCCACAACAGTCCCAACCTTCTACACTCTTCACAACACTTACAGCCTTCAACACTATCCACAATACTATCAACCTTCTACACTATTCACAACACTCCCAGCCTTTTACACTATCCATAACACTATCAACCTTCTACACTATCCAAAACACTGCCAACCTTCATGCCATCCAAGGCAAATCTGACCTCCCAAAGTTCCTGGCCTCATGCTTGATGGGACTAAACTCCATCTGCCGCTGCTCAGCTTAACTTTCTAGTTGATCGAAGTCCCACCCTACTTTTCAGCAACTGAAATCGGATTGATTTTTCAATGGAACGTGGATCAGGGGCCAGGCAGGAATTAGCCAGAATACTGTTGAATTGTTAAGCAGCATTGTGGCCATGTGGCTGCATTCTGCTTTCAGTTCTTGTGTTATTGTGCAGTCTGTCCATTGCTGTATTTAGAGGTTTTCTACAAGGGTGGTTGACAGCCCCATCCCACTGCCCCCACCCTTGCCCATACATCTGTTGTACTCTCTTCTCTCTCTGGCTGCTCTTTTACAGATCCAGGATTACAGGAATGCAATCATCGTTGCAAAGTCGCCAGCTGCTGCCAAGAGGTAAGGAGATTGTCGTAGTGGTGTGATGGTTCTGATGGGAGGAAAGGCCAGTGTGGATGTCATGCCTTGGTCTCTATTAACTTCTGCTGACCACCCCAATGTTGTGTATCGCTCAGAACTTAAGATTCTAAGACATAGGAGCAGAATTAGGCCATTCAGCCCATCAAGTGCTCCGCCATTCTATCATGGCTGATCCATTTCTCTCTCAATCCCATTCTCTTGCCTTCTTCCTGTTCTTCAAAAATGCCCAATAACTTGATCTCTACAGCTGTCTGTGGAAATGAAGTCCACAGATTCACAAACATCTGGCTCAAGAAATGCCTCCCCTTTACTGTTATAAATGGACAGTACTGAGGTTGTGCCCTCTGGTCCTAGGCTCCCCACAATTGGAAATACTCTGTACACATCTACTCTACCGAGATCTTTCAATGTTCAATAGATTTCAATGGGATCCTCCCTCATTATTCTAAACTCCAGTGAGTACAAGCCCAGAACCATCAAAGGCTCCTCCTATGTTAACCCTATTATTCCTGAAATAATTTTCATGAACCTCCCCAGACCCTCACCAACGTCAGCACATCTCTCTTAGAAAAGGGTCCCAAAACTGCTCAGAATACTCCCAAGTGTGGCTTGACCAATGCCATTTAAGCCTCAACACAATTTTCTTGCCCTATAAGACCATAAGACATAGGAATTGAATTAGGCCATTCAGCCCATCAAGTCTGCTCCACCATTCCATCATGGCTGATCCCAGATCCCACTCAACCCCATATACCTGTCTTCTCGCCATATCCTTTGACACTCTGACGGATCAGGATATGTTCGACTTCTGCCTTAAGTATACCCACGGACTTGGCCTCCACCATAGTCTGTGGCAGAGCATTCCACAGACTCGCTACTCTTTCGCTAAAAATTCCTCCTTACCTCTGTTCTAAAATGTCACCCCTCAATTTTGAGGCTGTGCCCTCTAGTTCTGGATACCCCCACCATAGGAAACATACTCTCTGCATTCACCCTATCTAGTCCTTTCAACATTCGGTAGGTTTCAATGACACTTCCCGCATTCTTCTAAATTCCAGTGAATATAAGCCCAAAGCTGACAAATGCTCCTCATATGTTAACCTCTTCATTCCCAGAATCATCCTCGTGAACCTCTTCTGGATTCTCTCCAATGACAACACATCCTTTCTGAGATATGGGGCCCAAAACTATTGACAATACTCCCAAGTGTGGCCTGACTAGTGTCTTACAAAGGCTCAGCATTATCTCCTTGCTTTTATATTCTATTCTTGAAATAATTGCCTTCTTTACCACAGAGTCAACCTGTAAATTAACCTTCTGGGAGTCTTGCACGAGGACTCCTAAGTCCCTCTGCACCTCTAATGTTTAAACTCTCTCTCCATTTAGATAATAGCCCGCATTATTGTTCCTTTTACCAAAATACATTATCGTACATTTCCCAACACTGTATTCTATCTGCCATTTTTTTTGCCCATTCTTCCAATTTTTAAAGTCCTGCTGCAATGGCATTGCTTCCTCAGCACTACTTACCCCTGCTCCTATCTTCATATCATCAGCAAACTTTGCCACAAAGCCATTTATTCCATTACCCAAATTAGTGACAAACAATGTGAAAAGTAGTTATCCCAATACTGATCCCTGAGGAACACCACTAGTCACCGGCAGCCAACCAGAAAAGGTCTCCTTTATTCCAAATTGCTGCCTCCTGCCTGTCAGCCACTCCCCTATCCATGTTAGTATCTTTTCTGTAATGCCATAGGATTTTGACTTAAACCACTTCATGTGAGTCGCCTTGTCTTTTGAAAATCCAAGTAAGTGTTATCCACTGCCTCTCCTTTGTCCACCCTGCTTGTTACTTCCTCATTGAACTCTAACAGATCAGTCAGACAAGAATTCCCTTCACAGAAACCATGCTGAATTTGGCTCATTAGTCTCCAAGTACCTCGAAACCTCATCCTTAATAATAGACACCAACACTTTCCCAACCACTGAGCTTAGGCTAACTGTCCTATAATTTCCTTTCTTTTACTTTTCTTCCTTCTTAAAGAGTGGAGTGACATTTGCAATCTTCCAGTCCTCGAGGACTATGCAAGAATCAAGTGACTTTTGAAAGATCATGACCAATGCATCTGTTATCTCTTCAGCAACCTCTCTGGACTCTCAGATGTAGTCCATCTGGTCCGGGTGGCTTATCCACTTTAAGACTTTGAGTTTGCTTAGCATTTTTCCTTTGTAATAGCAATGGCACTCACTCCTGCTCTGTAACACTCACCGACCTTTGGGACACTGCTAGTGTCTTCCACAGTGAAGACTGATGCAAAGTACCCATTAAGTTCATCTGCCATTTCTTTGTCCCTCATTACTACTTCACCATCGTCATCTTTCAGTGGTCCAATATCAACTCTCATCTCCCTTTTACTCCTTATATAACTGAAGAAACATTTATCCTACTTTATATTATTGGCTAATTTGACCTCATATTTTATCTTTTCCCTTCTTATAGCTTTTTAGTTGTCTTTTGATGGATTATAAAAGCTTCCGGATCATCCAACTTCCCACTCACATTTGCTACCTTGTTTGCCCTTTTGTTGGTGTTTCTGCTGTCCTTAACTTCCCTTGTCAGCCACATTTCCCTACCCCTGCCATTTGAGAACTTCTGTGGGACATATCTAACTTGCGCCTTGTGAACTATTCTCAGAAACTTCAACCACGTCTGCTCTGCTGTCATCCTCGCCAGAATCCTCCTCCAATCCATCTGGGCAAGCTCCTTTCTCATGCCACTGTAATTCTTATACACTAGTCCTTTCCAAACGAATGTTAACATTGAATTTGCTTTCCTTATCACCGGTTCAACCTGCAAGTTAACCTTTAGGGAAACCTGCACAAGGATTCCCAAGTCAATTTGCACTATGGATTTTTGAATTTTCTCTGTTCAGAAAATAGTCTATGCCTTTATTCCTTCTACCAAAGTGCATGATCATACACTTCTTGACACTATATTTCATCTGCCACTTCCTTACCAATTCTACCAATCTGTCTTGAGTCCTTCTGAAGACTCCTTGCTTACTCAACACTACCTGCCCCTCCACTTATTTTCATATAGTCCACAAACCTGGCCACAAGGCCATCAATTCTATCATCCAAATCATTGATATATAACATGAAAAGAAGCAGTCCCAACACTGACCCCTGTAGCACGCCACTAGTCACCAGCAGCCAACCAGTATAGACCCCCTTTTTCCACAGTGACCATCTCACTCCCCCTCCCTCTGTGACTATCTCACTCTCCCCACCATTGGACCCCTCCCTCTGTGACAATCTTACTTCCCCCCCCCCACCATCAGCTCCCTTCTTCTGTGACTACCTCACTCCCCCCACTATTAGCCCGCTTCCTCTGTGACTCTCACTTTCCTCACCTCTGTCAACACTTTGCTGCATGCACGCTGTGTCCATTCATTCTTGTCTGCTCAGTCAAACACTGTTAGCACCACCCAGTCACGGTACCATGACAGGGACTGATTTAGTTTCCCTTAGTTGGCTGAACAAAAGTAACTGAGCATGTTTGGGTAAAGAGAAGCATGACAACTTGCTGATAAGTATCACAAGTTTACAAATGGGGTATCATGACCAAGATGGCACAGGTCTGAGGTGAGGAGGAAAAATTTGAAAGGGATTGGTGTAGGTGGATTAGCAGGTGAATGCTGGCCAAATAGCTTATGTCTGTGCTATGTAGCTCAGCTGCTGTAAAATCATCTCACTGCTGATTGTGTCTGCTGATGGGTCAGTGACTGAGTGTCACGTGCCTGGTGTTGAACCGGTAAGTCAGTGATGTGAGCGTTACGTGTCTGGTGTTGAACCAGTGGGTCAGTGATTGAGCATCACGTCTCTGGTGTTGGACGGATGGGTCAGTGACGTGGGCATCACATACATGGAATTATGATGTAGTGGCCATTACGGAGACTTGGCTGGCACCAGGGCAGAAATGAATTCTCAAGATTCCTGGATTTCAGTGCTTTAAAAGGGATAGAGAGGGGGGAAAAGGGGAGGAGAGGTGGGATTACTGGTCAGGGATACTATTACAGCTACAGAAAGAGTGGGTGATGTAGCAGGATCCTCTTTTGAGTCAGTATGGGTGGAAGTCAGGAACAGGAAGGGAGCAGTTACTCTGCTGGGGGTATTCTATAGGCCCCCTGGTAGCAGCAGAGATACCGAGGAGCAGATTGGGAGGCAGATTTTGGAAAGGTGCAAAAATAACAGGGTTGTTATCATGGGTGACTTTAACTTCCCTAATATTGATTGGCACTTGATTAGTTCCAAGGGTTTAGATGGGGCAGAGTTTGTTAAGTGTTTCCAGGACGGGTTCTTGTCACAGTATGTTGACAGGCCGACTAGGGGGAATGCCATACTAGATCTAGTATTAGGTAATGAATCGGGTCAGGTCACAGATCTGTCAGTGGGTGAACATCTGGGGGACAGTGATCACTGTTCCCTGGCCTTTAGCATTATCATGGAAAAGGATAGAATCAGAGAGGACAGGAAAAATTTTAATTGGGGAGGGGCAAATTATGAGACTATAAGGCTAGAACTTGCAGGTGTAAATTGCAATGATGTTTTTGCAGGGAAATGTACTATGGATATGTGGTCGATGTTTAAGGATCTCTTGCAGGATGTTAGGGATAAATTTGTCCTGGTGAGAAAGATAAAGAATGGTAGGGTGAAAGAACCATGGATGACAAGTGAGGTGGAAAATCTAGTCAGGTGGAAGAAGACAGCATACATGAGGTTTAGGAAGCAAGGATCGGATGGGTCTATTGAGGAATATAGGGCAGCAGGAAAGAAACAAGAAGGGGCTGAAAAGAGCAAGAAGGGGGCATGAGAAGGCCTTGGCAAGTAGGGTAAAGAAAAACCCCAAGGCATTCTTCAATTATGTGAAGAACAAAAGGATGACAGGAGTGGAGGTAGGACTGATTAGAGACAAAAATGGGAAGATTTGCCTGAAGGCTGTGGAAGTGAGCGAGGTCCTCAATGAATACTTCTGTTCGGTATTCACCAATGAGAGGGAACTTGATGACGGTGAGGACAATATGAGTGAGGTTGATGTTCTGGAGCATGTTGATGTTAAGCGAGAGGAGGTGTTGGAGTTGTTAAAATATATTAGGATGGATAAGTCCCCGGGGCCTGGCGGAATATTCTCCAGGCTGCTCTACGAGGCGAGGGAAGAGATTGCTGAACCTAGGATCTTTATGTCCTCGTTGTCCATGGGAATGGTACTGGAGAATTGGAGGGAGGCGAATGTTGTCCCCTTGTTCACAAAAGGTAGTAGGGATAGTCCAGGTAATTATAGACCAGTGAGCCTTAGATCTGTGGTGGGAAAGCTGTTGGAAACGAGTCTTAGAGATAGGATCTGTGGGCATTTAGAGAATCATGGTCTGATCAGGGACAGTCAGCATGGCTTTGTGAAGGGCAAATAGTGTCTAACAAGCCTAATAGAGTTCTTTGAGGAGGTGACCAGGCATATAGATGAGGGTAGTGTAGTGGATGTGATCTACATGGATTTTAGTAAGACATTTGACAAGGTTCAACACGGTAGGCTTATTCAGAAAGTCAGAAGGCATGGGATCCAAGGAAGTTTGACCAGGTGGATTCAGAATTGGCTTGCCTGCAGAAGGCAGAGAGTTGTGGTGGAGGGAGTACATTGGAGGGTTGTGACTAGTGGTGTCCCACAAGGATCTGTTCTGGGACCTCTTCTTTTTGTGATTTTTATTAATGACCTGGATGTGGGGGTGGAAGGGTGGGTTGGCAAGTTTGCAGACGACACAAAGGTTGGTGGTGTTGTAGATAGTGTTGAGGATTGTCGAAGTTTGCAGAGAGACATTGATAGGATGCAGAAGTGGGCTGAGAAGTGGCAGATGGAGTTCAACCCGAAGAGGTGTGAAGTGGTACACTTTGGAAGGCCAAACTCCAAGGCAGAGTACGAAGTAAATAGCAGGATACTTGGTAGTGTGGATGAGAAGAGAGATCTGGGGGTAAAACATGTCCACAGATCCCTGAAAGTTACCTCACAGGTAGATAATGTAGTTAAGAATGCTTATGGGGTGTTTGCGTTCATAAGTCGAGGAATAGAGTTTAAGAGACGCGATGTAATGATGCAGCTCTATAAAACTCTAGTTAGGCCACACTTGGAATACTGTGTCCAGTTCTGGTCGCCTCAGTATAGGAAGGATGTGGAAGCTTTGGAAAGGGTACAGAGGAGATTTACCAGGATGCTGCCTGGTTTAGAGAGTATGGATTATAATTCGACATTAAAGGAGCTAGGGCTTTACTCTTTGGAGAGAAGGAGGATGAGAGGAGACATGCTAGAGGTGTACAAGATATTAAGAGGAATAGACAGAGTAGACAGTCAGAGCCTCTGCTCAGTACAAGAGGACATGGCTTTAAGGTAAGGGGAGAGAAGTTAAAGGAGGATATTAGAGGAAGGTTTATCACTCAGAGAGTGGTTGGTGCGTGGAATGCACTGCCTGAGTCAATGGTGGAGGCAGATACACTAGTGAAGTTTAAGAGACTACTAGACAGGTATATGGAGGAATTTAAGGTGGGGAGTTATATATGAGGCAGGGTTTGAGGGTTGGCAAAACATTGTGGGCCGAAGGGCCTGTGATGTCCTGTACTATTTTATGTTCTATGTTCTATCATGTGTCTGGTGTTGAACCAGTGGGTCAGTGATAGAACATCACATCTCAGGTGTCAGGCAGATGGGTCAGTGACATGGGCATCACGTGTCCGGTGTTGAACCAGTGGATCGGTTGCCTGGACATCGTGTGTCTGGTGTTGGACCAGTGGGTCAGTAACGTCAGCTTCATGTGTCTGGTGTTGGATGGATGGGTCATTGATGTGGGCATCATATGTTAGGTTTGAACTGATGTGTCAATGACATGGGCATCAAGTGTGTGATGTTGGACCGATGGGTCAGTGACTGGGCATCATGTGTCTGGTGTTGGACTGATGGGTCAGTGACTGGGCATCATGTGTCTGGTGTTGAACTGATGGATCAGTGACTGGGCATCATGTGTCTGGTGTTGGACTGATGGGTCAGTGATTGGGCATCATGTGTCTGGTGTTGAATTGATGGGTCAGTGAAACGAGTCTGGTGTTGGACTGATGGGTCAGTGACTGGGCATCATGTGTCTGGTGTTGGACTGATGGGTCAGTGATGTGGGCATCATGTGTCTGGTGTTGGACCGATGTGTCAGTGATTGGGCATCATGTGTCTGATGTTGGACCAGTGGGTCAGTGATGTGGGCATCATGTGTCTGGTGTTGAACTGATGGGTCAGTGACACGAGTCTGGTGTTGGACTGATGGGTCAGTGATGTGGGCATCATGTGTCTGGTGTTGGACTGATGGGTCAGTGACTGGGCATCATGTGTCTGGTGTTGAACTGCTGGGTCAGTGACACGAGTCTGATGTTAGACCAGTGGGTCAGTGACTGGGCATCATGTGTCTGGTGTTGGACTGATGGGTCACTGATTGGGCATCATGTGTCTGGTGTTGAACTGATGGGTCAGTGACACGAGTCTGATGTTGGACTGATGGGTCAGTGATGTGGGCATCATGTGAATGGTGTTGGACTGATGGATCAGTGACTGGGCATCATGTGTCTGGTGTTGGAATGATGGGTCAGTGATTGGGCATCATGAGTCTGATGTTGGACTGATGGGTCAGAGATGTGGGCATCATTTGTCTGGTGTTGAACTGATGGGTCAGTGACTGGACATCATGTGTCTGGTGTTGGACTGATGGGTCAGTGATGTGGGCATCATGTGTCTGGTGTTGAACTGATGGGTCAGTGACACGAGTCTGATGTTAGACCAGTGGGTCAGTGATGTGGGCATCATGTGTCTGGTGTTGGACTGATGGGTCAGTGACACGAGTCTGATGTTGGACCAGTGGGTCAGTGATGTGGGCATCATGTGTCTGGTGTTGGACTGATGGGTCAGTGACTGGGCATCATGTGTCTGGTGTTGGACTGATGGGTCACTGATTGGGCATCATGTGTCTGATGTTGGACCAGTGGGTCAGTGATGTGGGCATCATGTGTCTGGTGTTGAACTGATGGGACAGTGACTGGGCATCATGTGTCTGGTGTTGGACTGATGGGTCAGTGATGTGGGCATCATTTGTCTGGTGTTGAACTGATGGGTCAGTGACTGGACATCATGTGTCTGGTGTTGGACTGATGGGTCAGTGACTGGGCATCATGTGTCTGGTGTTGGACCGATGGGTCAGTGACTGGGCATCATGTGTCTGGTGTTGGACCGATGGGTCAGTGATTGGGCATCATGTGTTTGGTGTTGGACTGATGGGTCTGTGATGTGGGCATCATGTGTCTGGTGTTGGACCGATGGGTCAGTGACTGGGCATCATGTGTCTGGTGTTGAACTGATGGATCAGTGACTGGACATCATGTGTCTGGTGTTGGACTGATGGGTCAGTGACTGGGCATCATGTGTCTGGTGTTGGACCGATGGGTCGGTGACTGGGCATCATGTGTCTGGTGTTGGACTGATGGGTCAGTGATGTGGGCATCATGTGTCTGGTGTTGAACTGTTGGGTCAGTGACACGAGTCTGATGTTAGACCAGTGGGTCAGTGACTGGGCATCATGTGTCTGGTGTTGGACTGATGGGTCACTGATTGGGCATCATGTGTCTGGTGTTGAACTGATGGATCAGTGACTGGGCATCATGTGTCTGGTGTTGAACTGTTGGGTCAGTGACACGAGTCTGATGTTGGACCAGTGGGTCAGTGACTGGGCATCATGTATCTGGTGTTGGACTGATGGGTCAGTGACACGAGTCTGATGTTAGACCAGTGGGTCAGTGATGTGGGCATCATGTGTCTGGTGTTGGACTGATGGGTCAGTGACACGAGTCTGATGTTGGACCAGTGGGTCAGTGACTGGGCATCATGTGTCTGGTGTTGAACTGATGGGTCAGTGACATGAGTCTGATGTTAGACCAGTGGGTCAGTGACACGAGTCTGATGTTGGACCAGTGGGTCAGTGACTGGGCATCATGTGTCTGGTGTTGGACTGATGTGTCAGTGATTGGGCATCATGAGTCTGATGTTGGACCAGTGGGTCAGTGATTGGGCATCATGTGTCTGGTGTAGGACTGATGGGTCAGTGATGTGGGCATCATGTGTCTGGTGTTGAACTGATGGGTCAGTGACACGAGTCTGATGTTGGCCCAGCGGGTCAGTGACTGGGCATCATGTGTCTGGTGTTGGGCATCATGTGTCTGGTGTTGGACTGATGGGTCAGTGACTGGGCATCATGTGTCTGGTGTTGAACTGATGGGTCAGTGACACGAGTCGGATGTTAGACCAGTGGGTCAGCGATGTGGGCATCATGTGTCTGGTGTTGGACCGATGGGTCAGTGATTGGGCATCATGTGTCTTGTGTTGGACTGATGGATCAGTGACTGGGCATCATGTGTCTGGTGTTGAACTGATGGGTCAGTGACACGAGTCTGGTGTTGGACTGATGGGTCAGTGATTGGGCATCATGTGTCTGGTGTTGGACTGATGGGTCGGTGACATGGGCATCATGTGTCTGGTGTTGGACTGATGGGTCGGTGACATGGGCATCATGTGTCTGGTGTTGGACTGATGGGTCGGTGACATGGGCATCATGTGTCTGGTGTTGAACTGATGTGTCATTGACTGGGCATCATGTGTCTGGTGTTGGACTGATGGGTCAGTGACTGGGCATCATGTGTCTGGTGCTGGACTGATGGGTCAGTGATTGGGCATCATGTGTCTGGTGTTGGACCGATGTGTCATTGACTGGGCATCATGTGTCTGGTGTTGAACTGTTGGGTCAGTGACACGAGTCTGATGTTAGACCAGTGGGTCAGTGACTGGGCATCATGTGTCTGGTGTTGGACTGATGGGTCACTGATTGGGCATCATGTGTCTGGTGTTGAACTGATGGGTCAGTGACACGAGTCTGATGTTGGACTGATGGATCAGTGATGTGGGCATCATGTGTCTGGTGTTGGACTGATGGATCAGTGACTGGGCATCATGTGTCTGGTGTTGGACTGATGGGTCAGTGATTGGGCATCATGAGTCTGATGTTGGACCAGTGGGTCAGTGATGTGGGCATCATGTGAATGGTGTTGGACTGATGGATCAGTGACTGGGCATCATGTGTCTGGTGCTGGACTGATGGGTCAGTGATTGGGCATCATGTGTCTGGTGTAGGACTGATGGGTCAGTGATGTGGGCATCATGTGTCTGGTGTTGAACTGATGGGTCAGTGACACGAGTCTGATGTTGGACCAGCGGGTCAGTGACTGGGCATCATGTGTCTGGTGTTGGACTAATGGGTCAGTGACTGGGCATCATGTGTCTGGTGTTGAACTGATTGGTCAGTGACACGAGTCGGATGTTAGACCAGTGGGTCAGCGATGTGGGCATCATGTGTCTGGTGTTGGACCGATGGGTCAGTGATTGGGCATCATGTGTCTTGTGTTGGACTGATGGATCAGTGACTGGGCATCATGTTTCTGGTGTTGGACTGATGGGTCAGTGATTGGGCATCATGAGTCTGATGTTGGACCAGTGGGTCAGTGATGTGGGCATCATGTGTCTGGTGTTGGACCGATGTGTCATTGACTGGGCATCATGTGTCTGGTGTTGGACTGATGGGTCAGTGACTGGGCATCATGTGTCTGGTGCTGGACTGATGGGTCAGTGATTGGGCATCATGTGTCTGGTGTTGAACTGATGGGTCAGTGACACGAGTCTGATGTTGGACCAGCGGGTCAGTGACTGGGCATCATGTGTCTGGTGTTGGACTAATGGGTCAGTGACTGGGCATCATGTGTCTGGTGTTGAACTGATTGGTCAGTGACACGAGTCGGATGTTAGACCAGTGGGTCAGCGATGTGGGCATCATGTGTCTGGTGTTGGACCGATGGGTCAGTGATTGGGCATCATGTGTCTTGTGTTGGACTGATGGATCAGTGACTGGGCATCATGTTTCTGGTGTTGGACTGATGGGTCAGTGATTGGGCATCATGAGTCTGATGTTGGACCAGTGGGTCAGTGATGTAGGCATCATGTGTCTGGTGTTGGACCGATGTGTCATTGACTGGGCATCATGTGTCTGGTGTTGGACTGATGGGTCAGTGACTGGGCATCATGTGTCTGGTGCTGGACTGATGGGTCAGTGATTGGGCATCATGTGTCTGGTGTAGGACTGATGGGTCAGTGATGTGGGCATCATGTGTCTGGTGTTGAACTGATGGGTCAGTGACACGAGTCTGATGTTGGACCAGTGGGTCAGTGATGTAGGCATCATGTGTCTGGTGCTGGACTGATGGATCAGTGACTGGGCATCATGTGTCTGGTGTTGGACTGATGGGTCAGTTATTGGGCATCATGTGTCTGCTGTTAGACCAGTGTGTCAGTGTTTGGGCATCATGTGTCTGGTGTTGGACCGATGGGTCAGTGACTGGGCATCATGTGTCTGGTGTTGAACTGATGGATCAGTGACTGGACATCATGTGTCTGGTGTTGGACTGATGGGTCAGTGACTGGGCATCATGTGTCTGGTGTTGGACCGATGGGTCGGTGACTGGGCATCATGTGTCTGGTGTTGGACTGATGGGTCAGTGATGTGGGCATCATGTGTCTGGTGTTGAACTGTTGGGTCAGTGACACGAGTCTGATGTTAGACCAGTGGGTCAGTGACTGGGCATCATGTGTCTGGTGTTGGACTGATGGGTCACTGATTGGGCATCATGTGTCTGGTGTTGAACTGATGGATCAGTGACTGGGCATCATGTGTCTGGTGTTGAACTGTTGGGTCAGTGACACGAGTCTGATGTTGGACCAGTGGGTCAGTGACTGGGCATCATGTATCTGGTGTTGGACTGATGGGTCAGTGACACGAGTCTGATGTTAGACCAGTGGGTCAGTGATGTGGGCATCATGTGTCTGGTGTTGGACTGATGGGTCAGTGACACGAGTCTGATGTTGGACCAGTGGGTCAGTGACTGGGCATCATGTGTCTGGTGTTGAACTGATGGGTCAGTGACATGAGTCTGATGTTAGACCAGTGGGTCAGTGACACGAGTCTGATGTTGGACCAGTGGGTCAGTGACTGGGCATCATGTGTCTGGTGTTGGACTGATGGGTCAGTGATTGGGCATCATGAGTCTGATGTTGGACCAGTGGGTCAGTGATTGGGCATCATGTGTCTGGTGTAGGACTGATGGGTCAGTGATGTGGGCATCATGTGTCTGGTGTTGAACTGATGGGTCAGTGACACGAGTCTGATGTTGGACCAGCGGGTCAGTGACTGGGCATCATGTGTCTGGTGTTGGGCATCATGTGTCTGGTGTTGGACTGATGGGTCAGTGACTGGGCATCATGTGTCTGGTGTTGAACTGATGGGTCAGTGACACGAGTCGGATGTTAGACCAGTGGGTCAGCGATGTGGGCATCATGTGTCTGGTGTTGGACCGATGGGTCAGTGATTGGGCATCATGTGTCTTGTGTTGGACTGATGGATCAGTGACTGGGCATCATGTGTCTGGTGTTGAACTGATGGGTCAGTGACACGAGTCTGGTGTTGGACTGATGGGTCAGTGATTGGGCATCATGTGTCTGGTGTTGGACTGATGGGTCGGTGACATGGGCATCATGTGTCTGGTGTTGGACTGATGGGTCGGTGACATGGGCATCATGTGTCTGGTGTTGGACTGATGGGTCGGTGACATGGGCATCATGTGTCTGGTGTTGAACTGATGTGTCATTGACTGGGCATCATGTGTCTGGTGTTGGACTGATGGGTCAGTGACTGGGCATCATGTGTCTGGTGCTGGACTGATGGGTCAGTGATTGGGCATCATGTGTCTGGTGTTGGACCGATGTGTCATTGACTGGGCATCATGTGTCTGGTGTTGAACTGTTGGGTCAGTGACACGAGTCTGATGTTAGACCAGTGGGTCAGTGACTGGGCATCATGTGTCTGGTGTTGGACTGATGGGTCACTGATTGGGCATCATGTGTCTGGTGTTGAACTGATGGGTCAGTGACACGAGTCTGATGTTGGACTGATGGATCAGTGATGTGGGCATCATGTGTCTGGTGTTGGACTGATGGATCAGTGACTGGGCATCATGTGTCTGGTGTTGGACTGATGGGTCAGTGATTGGGCATCATGAGTCTGATGTTGGACCAGTGGGTCAGTGATGTGGGCATCATGTGAATGGTGTTGGACTGATGGATCAGTGACTGGGCATCATGTGTCTGGTGCTGGACTGATGGGTCAGTGATTGGGCATCATGTGTCTGGTGTAGGACTGATGGGTCAGTGATGTGGGCATCATGTGTCTGGTGTTGAACTGATGGGTCAGTGACACGAGTCTGATGTTGGACCAGCGGGTCAGTGACTGGGCATCATGTGTCTGGTGTTGGACTAATGGGTCAGTGACTGGGCATCATGTGTCTGGTGTTGAACTGATTGGTCAGTGACACGAGTCGGATGTTAGACCAGTGGGTCAGCGATGTGGGCATCATGTGTCTGGTGTTGGACCGATGGGTCAGTGATTGGGCATCATGTGTCTTGTGTTGGACTGATGGATCAGTGACTGGGCATCATGTTTCTGGTGTTGGACTGATGGGTCAGTGATTGGGCATCATGAGTCTGATGTTGGACCAGTGGGTCAGTGATGTGGGCATCATGTGTCTGGTGTTGGACCGATGTGTCATTGACTGGGCATCATGTGTCTGGTGTTGGACTGATGGGTCAGTGACTGGGCATCATGTGTCTGGTGCTGGACTGATGGGTCAGTGATTGGGCATCATGTGTCTGGTGTTGAACTGATGGGTCAGTGACACGAGTCTGATGTTGGACCAGCGGGTCAGTGACTGGGCATCATGTGTCTGGTGTTGGACTAATGGGTCAGTGACTGGGCATCATGTGTCTGGTGTTGAACTGATTGGTCAGTGACACGAGTCGGATGTTAGACCAGTGGGTCAGCGATGTGGGCATCATGTGTCTGGTGTTGGACCGATGGGTCAGTGATTGGGCATCATGTGTCTTGTGTTGGACTGATGGATCAGTGACTGGGCATCATGTTTCTGGTGTTGGACTGATGGGTCAGTGATTGGGCATCATGAGTCTGATGTTGGACCAGTGGGTCAGTGATGTGGGCATCATGTGTCTGGTGTTGGACCGATGTGTCATTGACTGGGCATCATGTGTCTGGTGTTGGACTGATGGGTCAGTGACTGGGCATCATGTGTCTGGTGCTGGACTGATGGGTCAGTGATTGGGCATCATGTGTCTGGTGTAGGACTGATGGGTCAGTGATGTGGGCATCATGTGTCTGGTGTTGAACTGATGGGTCAGTGACACGAGTCTGATGTTGGACCAGTGGGTCAGTGACTGGGCATCATGTGTCTGGTGTTGGACTGATGGGTCACTGATTGGGCATCATGAGTCTGATGTTGGACCAGTGGGTCAGTGATGTGGGCATCATGTGTCTGGTGTTGAACTGATGGGTCAGTGACTGGGCATCATGTGTCTGGTGCTGGACTGATGGATCAGTGACTGGGCATCATGTGTCTGGTGCTGGACTGATGGGTCAGTGATTGGGCATCATGTGTCTGGTGTTGGACCGATGGGTCAGTGACACGAGTCTGATGTTGGACCAGTGGGTCAGTGATGTAGGCATCATGTGTCTGGTGCTGGACTGATGGATCAGTGACTGGGCATCATGTGTCTGGTGTTGGACTGATGGGTCAGTGACTGGGCATCATGTCTCTGGTGTTGGACTGATGGATCAGTGATTGGGCATTATGAGTCTGATGTTGGACCAGTGGGTCAGTGATGTGGGCATCATGTGTCTGGTGTTGAACTGATGGGTCAGTGACACGAGTCTGGTGTTGGACTGATGGGTCAGTGACACGAGTCTGGTGTTGGACTGATGGGTCAGTGATTGGGCATCATGTGTCTGGTGTTGAACTGATGGGTCAGTGACACGAGTCTGATGTTGGACCAGTGGGTCAGTGATTGGGCATCATGTGTCTGGTGTTGGACTGATGGGTCACTGATTGGGCATCATGTGTCTGATGTTGGACCAGTGGGTCAGTGATGTGGGCATCATGTGTCTGGAGTTGGACTGATGGATCAGTGACTGGGCATCATGTTTCTGGTGTTGAACTGATGGGTTAGTGACTGGGCATCATGTGTCTGGTGTTGGACTGATGGGTCAGTGATTGGGCATCATGAGTCTGGTATTGAACTGATGGGTCAGTGACACGGTTCTGATGTTAGACCAGTGGGTCAGTGACTGGGCATCATCTGTCTGGTGTTGGACTGATGGGACAGTGACGTGGGCAAGGCTTCCTTCCCAGTGTTGTGGTTTCTGCTATCAATGCTGGTGCCTGGGCATGCACTCTTAAAGCAGCTGTATACTCTGGATATGGTTTTGTGTGTTGGTTAGAAACAGGGAAATTTTCAAACTGTATGCTATAACAAAATGTATAACAATGCTAATGATGCCACTGTAACCCTTTCAGAGCACAGTCCTATGCAGAGAGACTGCGACTGGGACTGGCAGTGATACACGGAGAGGCTCAGTATGCAGAGTATGACTTGGTGGATGGGCGTCACTCTCCTCCAGCAGTGAAGAACACGATGATACATTCTGGTCTGGAGTTACCATGTAAGAAATATACTGGGCTCGGCTTCTTCAAAGGGAAAAGGCTGGTGTCCAACCTGTGCTGATATCAGTAGTGTGCCACGCTGGCAGGCTGTTCCTCTGTTTGGCTGTTACCATAACTGAATTTCGTTTGTTTTCTTTGAAGACTAATGAAGACTTTTACGTAACAGTCAGGAGAATTTTATTTTTATGCGGCTGACAAATAGTTGCTGCTCTATAAATTATTCAGGGCAAAGGTGCTGTGCTGTCATCTCCTGTTTCCTGAATCTATGTTGCTATAACGTGTGAATCTGGTTCTGGCTCATTTGTCCTTGAACCCTTTCTGTGTACTGTCCTATGTGCATTTTTCCTCCTCCTCCTCTCATGTGTTTCCAATTACTCTTTCCTGAATGCACTACCAGTACTTGTGCTTTGTTTATCAGGCACCCTGTCACTCAATCACTCTTTTTGGACCATCCCCCCCCACCCTCATGTACAAATGCCTGGTCTCCAACACTACTGCTTTCTACAGTCTTGTACTGTCCTCCTTTCTCTTCTCCCCTTTCACTGTTGCCAAAGGAATGAGCTCTGAATGTGCCATGTCTCACACCCTCACAACTTCGAGTCTTACCAACTTCCTTAGCCACTTAAATACTGGGAGAATACAATGTAAACAAGTATCTAGTGACTCCATTTGAAGGTGTCATTGCCCTGAATCTGGAGTAATTTTGCTGGCGACTGACATTGACTGCTGCTGACAATGTACACAGTAATAAGGCTCCTTTGGAGACTGAGGTGACGATCCTGCATTTACAGAGATGTTGCTTGAAACTGCACAGAGCTATGGGGTGTGATGTCACCCTCATCCCTGGTTATGGCAGCAGTCTCTGAGCAACACCCACTGCCCTTAGTCCTCGGGTTGTATTGTTGTCTGCTTTGCTCTCTTATGTTTTATTAATTTATTCTGCCTTTGTACATTTTATGCTTTTAGCTGTACATAGGCTGCAAGTTCCGTTTCCTGGTATTGAGCTTCCAAGTACGAGAGTATAATTTTCCCTTTTACTGGTTCTGGGATACTCAAGGCTGTTTGAGATTGCGGCTTGTTAACTGCATGTGTGAATGGAGGATTACCCCCACAGGGGCTTGAGTGTCAGCCTGGGGGTGAATGAAGCAGAGCCTCTCTCTCTCTTGCACTCTAAATGTATGGAAGGACCATGGTGTGCAGTGTCAATTTCCTAAATATCCTGATGCCCTCAATTGGACAGCAACATTGGCTTTTGTACAATTAGTGTGTAGATGACAGATTATGTTGCTGATGTTGTGTAGAGTGAGGAAAACTGCCTAAGGCTACAGCTGGTAATAGCTCAGGGAAAGTGGGGAAAACATTGGCAGATGGAGGTTATATACACTGATGCATTTTGTGAAGGCAAATCGGGGCAGGATATACAGAGCAAATGATAGGGCACTAAGGATAGTGGTGTCTTGGGTTCCAGTGCATAGTTCCTAAAAGTGGCAGCATAGGCAGTGTGGTGAAGAAGACATACAGCATGTTCCTCTTTCTTCTTCAGCACAGAGAATTTTACAAAGCACTGGTTATACTGCACTTGGACCATACTGTGAAGTTCTGGTTGCTGGGTGCAGGAAGAATGGAACAGCACTGGAGATTATGCAGAAGAGTTTCACCAGGATGTTGTCTAAGATTGGAGGGCTTTAGTTATGGGAAGAGAATGGACAGGCTGGGCATTTTTCCCTGGAGTGCAGGAGGCTAAGGGGTGACTTGACATGTACATGTGACTCCTGCCCCACACTCCACCCTCGTTCCTCCTTCCTGATACAGACATGCTCTAGAGTATTGGTGAACCCTAACCCTCCCTTTATAACAGCAGTTTAGGGAATGAGAATCAATTCACAAATCACTATCGAAACATCTAGGAATAGCATAAAAATTCACACTTAGAGAAATGTTATGGAAGGTGCAGAGGAGTAATTAGATAGAATTATTTCTCAACCCACATTTCTTGACACGTGCGTAAATGGAGTAGCTTTGCATTGTGGAAAATCAAGATAGGGAACACTTGTGGGAACAGAATTTCCACCCCCACCACCCATTGAGGGGCAGAATTTCCCCCCACCATAGAGAAGACAGAATCCTCCACCCCCCACCATAGAGAGGCCAGAATCTTCCCCCAACACAGGGCAGAATCCCCCATCCACCCATAGAGAGGGCAGAATCCCCCGTCCACCCACAGAGAGAGCAGTATCCCCCGTCCACCCATAGAGAGGGCAGAATCCCCCGTCCACCCATAGAGAGGGCAGAATTCCACTTAGAGAGGGCAGATTACCTTTCCCTACCATAGAAAGTGCAGAATCCCCCATCCACCCACAGAGAGGGCAGAATTCCACTTAGAGAGGACAGATTACCTTCCCCTACCATAGAAAGGGCAGAATCCCCCATCCACCCACAGAGAGGGCGGAATCCCCCCCCCACCCACAGAGAGAGCAGAGTCCCCCCCCCCCCACCCATACAGAATGGGTTGCTGTATATCAAGCATAGAGAGGACAACTGGTCAGAATCTCTTACCCATGGTAGAGGTATCAAAGGTGTGGGGCTATGAATTTCAGTGAGGAACGAGGTTTAATGGTCAAGTTTTTTAGAGTTATTAATATTTGGAACTTGCTGCCAAAGCAGGTAATACAGTTAGGTAAAGTCACTACATTTAAGAGAATTTTAGATGGGCACTTGATTAGTCAAAGCTTAGGAGGAGATTGACATAAATCGGAATGAATAGAATTAAATTGGCATAAAGGTCAGCATGAAGTGATGGGCTAAAGGGTTTATTTCTGTGCTGTACCACCATAAGTGTATGACTCTAAGCCCTAACTAATTCTGTAATGTTGCGGGTGATGAACACTGTCTCGCAGTGGTAGGGTAGGTACCCAGCTCTGTCTGCGGTTTGAAGGGCCAGCCTGGGTAGGGATACCTGAGAACTCTACAGTAGAGTCAAGAGTTTTCTCTGACCTGTGGTCTTTTGCACACATTTTGCTCTGCTTTCCTGGTGCTGTGATTGATCATCTATTGCATGTTTCAAACACTGTGCAGGACTAGAGTACTTCACTTCCATGGCTGTTGGCTGTAATTTCACCGCTAGTATCTGAAGCAAATGAAAATTAATCCAAGTGTCTTAAAGTTGTGGACATGGGGTTTCAGCTTTGGAAGGCGGTGGAGAAACAGCAGAAGGATTTGCATTCCAGTGCTGCACAGTTTCTGAACTCATTGTTACAAAGCCAGCCTGTTCCAGAGAGATGTTACCACAAGCAGGTTTCCATCTCCTGGTCTTGCTGGGTTTTGCAGTAATGAAGCTTGACCATGTGTGCTCCACACAGCAAACACTGGAGCAGTCCCAGAGTGATTGCTGGGTGTCGAATGCTTGGTGGTTTGAGGTGGTGAGAGCTTTAGGGGAATTGAAACTAGTTTCTTGAATTTGTGCCACATATGTAATGAATGTGTTGGCAGGAGAGTAACCAGGAGCAACTTGGCCTCTTGTTGCCAGAGTAGAAGGTGGCCTCCAGTGTTTATGCCTCGTCAGTGCATTGGGTGGTGTTGGATGTAGAGTCTTTGGTTGGATCTCGGATAATGCATGCTGTGTGTAGCACTCTGGCGGTGAAAGAAATGCATGTCCTACAACAGGCACTTCTCTGGGACACTACATGTCCTTTCATGTTTATATCCCTCCCCCTCCTTGACTTACAGACTATTGGGTATAAAGGAAATATAGAACAGCTTAAGGAATTGGGAGGCATAAAAGGGCCGTGAAATATCCCTGGTAAGTAGGATTAAGAAGAATCCAAAGACATAGGAGAAAGGGGGTAGTCCACTCAAGGGTCAAATGAATTATATGCTTGGAGTCGGGAAGTGAGCAAGTACTAAATGAGTATTTCATCTGTGTTCACCAAGAAGGACCTGGATGATGGTGAGATAAGGGAGGGCTATGTTGATATTAAGGAAGAGGTGATGTTGGCTATCTTGAAAAACAAGAGAGGCAAGTTTTCAGAGCCTGATCGAATCTATCACAATATACTACAGGAGACAAGGGATGAGATTGCTAGGCTTTGACAGAGATCTTTGTATTCTGTTTAGCCATAGCCAAGGTTCCAGAGGACTGCAGAGATGCCAGTATTGTTCCTTCGTTTGATAAATGTAACAGGGATATTTCCAGAAATTATCAGCCAGCGACCCTTGCTTCAGGTTAGGGAATTCATTGGAGTAGATCTTGAATAGGATTTATTCACATTTGGAAAAGCATCACTTTGGTCTGTGGGAAGTCCTGTCTCACAAATTTGTTATGAGTTTTTGAGGAAGTGACAGATGACTGAGGATAGGGGAGTGAATGTTATCTACACGGATTTTACTGAAGCTTTTGTCTGTGATGTATGTAAACTATTTGGATGAATATGTGGGTTGTCTAATTATATGACAGGAAAATTGGTGGTGTGGGTGGTGAGGAATGTTGTCAAAGGATGCAGTCAAATATAGATCAGTTGGAAATTTCAGCAGATAAATAGCAGATGGAGTTTAATCCCGATAAGTGAGGTGTTGCACTTAGGGAGGTGAAATGCAATAGGAAAGTTTACAGTAAACAGCAGGACCCTGAGGAGCAACACACACACAATGCTGGACGAACTCAGCAGGCCAAGCAGCATCTAGGGAAGAGAGTACAGTTGATGTTTCAGGCCAAACCCATGAGCTATAAGAAGTGGCTGGAGGAAGTTAGACTGTTTTCTCTGGAGTATCTGAGACTGAAGAGCATCATGATAGAAGAGTGTAAAATTTTGAGAGGCTTAGATAGGGAGGTAGTCAGTATTTTCTATAATGAAAATGTTAAGTACGAGGTAGGGGGCGTAGTTTTAAGGTGAGATAGGGAAAATTAAAAGGAGAAGTGTGAGGCACGTTTTACATAGTGCAACAGTTCCCAACCTGGGGTTCATAGACCCCTTGGTTAATGGTAGGGATCCATGGCATAAAAAAGACTGGGAGCCCTTGAACTCCTGACATAATGGTAGACACTGGGAACACACTCCTGGGGAGATTGTCGAATCAGAGACAATAGCAGCATTGAAGAGACAGATAGACACAAAAACAGGTAGGGAATGGCGGGAGTGGGGGGAAGAGGGAGATCATTTGTAAGTGGATGGGATTAGGTCGACTGACAGCATGGACTACACAGACTAGATGGACCAAGAGGCCTGTTCCTGTGCTGTACTGTTGAGTTCAATCTGCCAGCTTTCACCCTGAGTGATCAATCAACTGGATGTTGGGCTTCTCCAGTTGAGCAGCTCAATTTCCTGTTCTTCCCTCCTTTATTAAACAGAGAGGATCAAGAATTGGGCTGATTCTGTGGAGCTGTCTACCCAGGAGAGCTATAAAGACAGTAACTGAGCTCATTCAGGGACTGAGGTAGGAATTAAAGAGAGCGTGATGGCACTGAGGCCCAGTTTGTACTGTCCAGTTTTCAATAAATTGACAGAGTAGGTTCCAGGGTAAGCTTGTGTCAGTGTTCCCATGGAGGAACAGCATGGTCCATCTGAAAAGCTGGCACTGCATCCATGAATTGTGGTCAACCTTCAAGTCGGCAATTTTACCATTGTGATCGTTAACAGCTGAACAGAGTGGAAGGGATCAGACACTTATTCTGGGCCACTGCCATGCGTGCAGAATTTTGCCCTGTCCCAGAAGGCAGCCAGCCTCTTCCTTGAGAGGGAATTCACACCTTCCCTATTCCTCACCAAACACTGAAACTCATCTGGCATGCTTCTTAAGTGATGTCCATATGAAGTGCCTGTGTGCAACATGCCTTTCGTTTCACTTGAGACACAAACAGTTACTAGTGTTCTTATATTTCAAAATGAGAAAAATACCTGATTTTAAGTAACTGATCTCTTTCCGTTGCACAGTGATGATGCCAAAGGAAAAGCCACCCATCACTGTGGTTGGAGATGTTGGTGGAAGAATAGCCATCATTGTGGTAAGGAGGAGATCATGCACATTTCCTTTCTACAGTTTGAGACGCGCTTGCTACTTGATGCCGAGTTATTTAACTAAATTTCTCCAGTTGTCCTCTCAAAATTAATTTGCTGGGAGGTTTTGTGTATAACCTGTGGTGTCTTTTAATTTGAAACCAATCCATCTTGGTCTTAAAGCCTTTTTTTCAATAATTGCTGAGTTATGGTCTGCTTTTCTGTCTCACCACTCACTATCTTGGAGATCCCAATGTACTTAGCAGCAAATGTATTGTTTGTATAGTCAGTGGTTGTGATGAGAAGGTTGATGGTGCATTGTTCAACTGTTGGGTGATATTGATTTAGAAATAAATATTTTAATAAAGACAGACACCGGAGAACACAGACCTTGGAATATACAGCAATAAACAAACCCACAAGCACAGGAGATTCTGCAGATGCTGGAAATCTGTAACACCGAACACAAAATGCTGCAGTATCAACGAGAGAGAATAAACAAGTTTCAGGCCAAGAACCTTCATTGGGACTGGGAAGAAAAGGGGAAGAAACAAGAATATTAAGGTTGTGAGAGTACAAGCTGGCAAGAGGTAGGTGAGATTAGGTGAGGGGAAGTGGGTGGGTGGGAGGGGATGAAGTGAGAAACTGGATGGTGATAGGTGGAAGAGGTAAAGGGCTGAAGATAAAGGATCTTGTAGGAGAGGAGTATGGACCATGGAAGTAAGGGAACCAGAAGGAGATGCTGGGCAGGTGAGGAGAAAGGAGTAAGAGGGTAACCATAATGAGGAATTGAAAAATGAAGAGTAGGAAGGGAGAGAAATTACTGGAACTTAGAGAAATTGATGCTTGTGCCATCAAGTTCGAGATTACCCAGGTTCAGCAGCTTCTGTGATGGAGAGTATACAGGATTCTTTGAGGAAATAACAGGCAGGATATAAAAGGAGAATCAGTGGATGGTGTTTACTTGAATTTTCTAAAGGCCTTTGACAAGGTGCCACACATGAGAATGCTTAACAAGTTAAGAGTTCATGGTATGACAGGAAAGATACTAGCAATGATAGGAGATTGGCTGACTAGCAGGAGCCAAAGAGTAGTGATAAAGGGGGCCTTTTCTGGTTGGCTGCCGATGACTAGTGGTGTGCCGCAGGAGTGAGTGTTGATTTGGATGAAGGAATTGATAGCTTTGTGGACAAGTTTGCAAACGATATCAAGGTCGGTGGAAGGGCAAGTAGTGTTGAGGAAGCACGGTATTTGCAGAAGGACTTTTAGACAGATTAGGAAAATGGGCAAAGAACTGGCAGAATGAATATAATGCAGAAAATGCAGAGCCAGGTACTTTGACAGAAGGAATAAATGCATGGACTATTTTGTAAATGGGGAATTAATTCATAAATTAGAGGTGGAAAGGGATTTGGGAGTCCTTGTACAGGATTCCCTAAATGTTAATTTGCAGGTTGAGTTGATGGTGAGGAAGGCACGTGCAATGTTAGCATTTATTTGAGAAGACTAGAATATAAAGACACTGCCCAGAAGAACAAAATGGCAAACAACTTCCGTAGGAAAAAATTGTGAAAAACAATCATGGTCAAAGACCTTGATTGCCCACATCATACAACATGGCAAATAATGATTGTGAGTATATAAAAACAAGGATGTAATGTTGAAGTTTTATATGGCATTAGTCACACCTCTCGGGGTATTGTGAGCAGTCTTGGATCTCTTATTGAATAAAAGATATGCCTGCATTGGAGAGACTCCAGAGGAGATTCACAAGAATGATCCCAGGATTGAAAGGGTTAACAAATGAGCGTTCGATGGCTCTGGGCCTGTACTTGCTGGAGTTTAGAAGAATGAGGGGGATCTCATTGAAATCTATTGAATATTAATAGACCTAGATTGAGTGGCTGCAGTGAAGATGTTTCCTGTAGTGGGGGAATCTAAGATCAGAAGAAACAGGTTCAGAATTGAGGGATGTCCATTTAGAATGGAGATGAGGAGGAATTTTGTTAGCCAGAGGGTGGTGAGTCAGTGTAATTCTTTGTCACAGAGAGCTGTACAGGACATTGGGTATATTTAAAGTGGAAGCTGATAGGTTCTTGCTGAATATGGGCATCAAAGGCAGAAGGCAGGAGAATGGAGTTGAGGCGGATAATAGATCAGCCATGATGGAATGGTGGAGCAGACTCAATGGGCTAAATGGCAAAATTCTGCTTTTCGGTCTTATTGATTTTAATGCAGGGTCATAACCTGAAGCATCAATAATTCCTATTCTTCCCCCCGTGTTAACAGATACTGAACTCCTCAATCAGTTTGTTTTATAACTTTTAAAAAGACATTGGAACTGGTAGAGTGAAGGGAAAGTACATGAAGGGTGGAACCACTGGTCTCAGCTGACACCTGTTGTTTATATCCACAGGATGATATTATTGATGATGTCGATAGCTTTGTGGCAGCTGCTGAGATTCTGAAGGAGAGGGGAGCCTACAAGATCTATGTTATGGCCACTCATGGCCTCCTCTCTGCTGATGCCCCGAGTTTGATAGAGGAGTCAGCCATTAATGAGGTATTGACGTTCCCAGCTTTGCTGTTTAAATAAATGGATCCTGCTTTATGTGGGGTTGGTGCACACGTGGTCAAAGCAATCAAAATATTTAAGTTATACAGTACACCAGGCCAGTGGTCACAAAAATCTACTCTGCTTCATCCCAGTGCCCAGCTTTCTCCTTCATGTGAGTCCTTGTCTGTTAAACCCTCATCCACTGGCATCATCAGTACGCCCCACAGCTTCTTCCTGTAAAGACTTTCCACACCTGCTGTTCATCTTCTGCCCAGAACTCTGAACCAATATTTCTAATTCCTTTCTTTATCAATCTTTTTATTGAGTTTCAAATAAATAAACATAACAATGATAGTGATACAAAGAGATCAGGATTACATTAATAATGGTTAACGTATACAGGTTTCCCCCATGATCCGAAGGTAGAGCGTTCCTATGAAACCATTTGTAAGCCAAAATGTCGTAAAGCGAAGAAGCAATTACCATTCATTTATATGA
This sequence comes from Hypanus sabinus, assembly GCF_030144855.1. NCBI lineage: Eukaryota > Metazoa > Chordata > Chondrichthyes > Myliobatiformes > Dasyatidae > Hypanus > Hypanus sabinus. Next base: position 599,413 of record NC_082728.1, read on the forward strand.
GAAAAATTTATGAGCATTCTCAGACCCAAAAAATAAACTACCAAATCAAACCAAATAACACATAAAACCTAAAATAACACGAACATATAGTAAGAGCAGGAATAATATGATAAATATACAGCCTATATAAAATAGAAATATTGTAAGTATGGTGTAGTTTCACTTATCAAAATCGGGAGACAACAAGCCAAAATTGATGTGGAGGAAAAAAATCGGCACGTACACGCATGCGCACACAACTGCCCACACAAGGCTTCATGGTCATGGTAGTCTTTCTCGGGGTAGCACACATATCATGTGGGTGTCTTTTTCTCGTAAAAGCGAAAATCCTCTGGTTAGCGAAAACAGGTACTAATGTAGGCCTTTCGTAACAGCGAGCTGTCACGAAGTGAATGTTCAAAAAACGGGAGCCACCTGGACACAAACAGTCTCCGAGTAACATGTGTAATCTAAGCCTTCCAATCTCTTAGTAACTAAACGTGAGAAAGATTCAAAGAAAAAAGATTTTTACAAGAGAAAAAAAAATCCCCCTAAACTCACAAAAAAACCAAAATAAAAACAAAACAAAAGCTGGGCTGCCTTGTTTCATTGGTTAAAATTGTTATTTGTCATTAACTCATGCTTGAGGTTCACCCATCGTGGACAATGAATTTCATCCAGATCTTGTGTCCAAAATGTTAAATATCGAATATTAATTGCCCAAAAATAGAACCTTAAATTTGACATTGCCAAACCGCCCTCCTTTTTTGATTTCTGTAATCATCTCTTACTTAACCTAGCATTTTTATCCTGCCATATATATGAAGAAATTTTAGAATCAATAATATTAAAAAAGGATTTAGAAATGGAAATTGGTACCGCCTGAGACACAGAAATTTAGGTAAAATAATCATCTTAATAGTATTAATTCTACCAATCAATGAAAAGGACAATGGGGACCATCTAGTAAGCAGTTGTTTAACATGATCAATTAAGGATAAAAAGTTAACTTTAAATAGATCCGTGCGCTTCTTAGTAATTTTAATACCCAAATAAGGAATCAGTAACCAGTCTGAATGGTGATTGTCTATAGATTGGAGCTTGCATATTTAATGGGGAAAGCTCACTCTTACTAAGATTCAATTTATAATCAGAAAAAGTACTTAACTGAGCAAGTAATGATATTATTGCAAGGTTGGATTTCTCTGGGTTAGAGATGTATAGTAACAGGTCATCTGCATATAGTGATACCTTATGTATCCCACTCCCACGAATAATGCCAAATATATTGGGTGAATCACGAAGAGCGATTGCCAAGGGCTCCAAGGCAATATCAAATAGTAAGGGACTTAAAGGACAGCCCTGTCTAGTACCTCGAAAAAGGCTGAAAAGGGGGGGTTCTCTGATTATTAGTAAGTGCAGAAGCCAAAGGTGTGTGATATATCAATTTAATCCAAGATATAGACTTTGGGCTAAAATTAAATTTCTCAAGCATATTAAATAAATATTCCCATTCAACTCTATGCCTTCTCAGTGTCAAACAAAATAACACATTCTGGCGTTTTAGATGAAGGAGTATATAAAATATTCATTAACCTCCTAACATTAAAGTACGAATAACGATTTTTAATAAATCCTGTCTGGTCATCAGAGACAATTTGTGGCAATACATTTTCCAATCTAATTGCCAGTGTTTTGGAAAAGATTTTGGAGTCCACATTCAACAAGGATATAGGTCTATATGATGCACATTCAGTGGGGTCTTTATCTTTTTTAGGAATTAAAGAAATAGATGCTTCATAAAAGGATTGTGGTAATTTACCTACAAATAAGGCATCTCTAAGAAGGAGAAGCTAAAGTCAGATGTATCAGTATTACAGTGGAGTAAAGGGAATTACAGAAGTATGAGAGAGGAGTTGACCAGAATTGACGGAAAAGAACACTGACAGGAATGATGGCAAAGCAGCAGTGGCTGGAATTTCTGGAAGCAATTCAGAAGGCACAGGATATATACATCCCAAAGAGGAAAAAACTTATTTTAAATGCAAGGTGACACAACCGTGGCTAACCAGAGAAGTCAAAGCCAAAATAAAAGCCAAAGAGAGTGCATATAATAGCAAAAATTAGTGAGAAATTAGAGGATTGGGAAACTTCTTTAAAAAAAACAGCAGAAGGCGACCATAAGTCATTAAGAAGATAAAGATGGAATATGAAAGTGAGCTACCCAATATTATGAGGATACCAAAAGTCTCTTCAGATACATGAAGTGTAAACGAGAGGGAAGAGTGGATATTGGATCACTGGAAAATAGTGCTAGAGAGATAGCAATGGGGGACAACAAAATGGTGGATGAACCGAATAAGTATTTTGCATCGGTCTTCACTGTGGAAGACACTAGCAGTATGATGGAAGCTCCAGGTGTCAGGGGGCATGAACTGTGTGAAGTTACCATAACTGGAGAGAAAGTTCTTGGGAAATGAAAGGTCTGAAGGTGGATAAGTCATTTGGATCAGATGCTGTACACCCCAGAGTTCTGAAAGAGGTGACTGAAGAGATCATGGAGGCATTAGTAATGATCTTTTGCGAATCACTGGATTCTGGAATGGTTCTGGATGACTGGAATGTTGAAAATATCACTTCACTCTTCAAGAAGGGAGAAAGGCAGAAGAAAGGAAACTATAGGCTAGTTAAAAAAGGGTCTCGTGCTTTCCCTGCATATATGATGAGTAATAGCATAGAATTGACGTGGACTGCAAAAAACTGCAGTGCTGTGGCACTAGCTTTTGGGACTACCTGGTAAAGAAAACTTTTGATATACAGTAAAAATAGAAGAAAAGAATTTAAATAAAGACCAAGTTCACCCTCAAAGTAAGGACAGGAATTCGATTGTAAATAAGGTGTGACAGTGAGAACGTAATTGGATGAGGACTAACCAGTCAGGAGGGATTGAATACAGAGGTATAAATAGCACTAGACTAGACATGCCTAGGCATCAGCCCTGAAGATGATGGCACAGTTTTTCATAGTTATAATCAATACCTGTACTTGGCTTGAAGCCCAAGGAGAGTTTATGGGCCAGTTAGTTTGACCTCAGTGGTTATGAAGATGTTGGAGTCAATTAATAAGGATGAGGTCTCAGGGTACTTGGAGGCTCATGGTAAAATAGCCTGTAGTCAGTATGGTTTCCTCAAGGAAAATCTTGTCTGACAAATTCTGTTGGAATTCTTTGAAGAAATAACAAGTAGGATAGACAAAAGAGAATGAATTGAATTGATTTTATTTCTTACGTCCTTCACAAACATGAGATGAAAAAAATCTTTGTATTACGTCTCTGTCTGAATGTGCAAATGATAGTAATTTGTAATAAATTGTATGCACAGACAGATGTACAGCAGAACAGTCAGTATAGCTTAGAGCTACAATTGTGTCAACGTGAATTAATCAGTCTGATGACCTGGTGGAAGAAGTTGTCCCAAAGCCTGTTGGTCCTGGCTTTAATGCCACAGTACCATTTTCCGGATGGTAGCAGCTGAAGCAGTTTGTGGTTGTAGTGACTCACGACCCCAATGATCCTTTGGGCATTTTTTACGCACCTGTCACTATAAATGTCCTGAATAGTGGGAAGTTCAAATCCACAAATGCGCTAGGCTGTCCGCACCACTCTTTGCAGAGCCCTGCGATTGAGGGAAGTACAGTTCCCATACCATAATCCCATAATCAGTTGATGTTGTGTACTTGAATTTCAGAAGGTGCCACACATGAGGCAGCTTAACAAGTTGAGAGTCATAGTTTTATAGGAAAGATTCTAGTATGGATAAAGCATTGGCTGATTGGCAGGAAGCAAAGGGTGGGAATAAAGGGAGCATTTTCTAGTTGGCAGCCAGTAACTAGTGGTTTCTGTGTTTGGACAGATTCTTTTTACGTTATATGTTAATGATTTGGATAATGAAATTGATGGCCTTTTTGCAAAGTTTGCTGATGATATGAAGATAAGGTGGAGGGGAAGGTAGTTTTGAGGAAGTAGAGGGGCTATAGAAGGACAGAGTAGGCGAATGGGCAAAGAAATGGCAGGTGGAATGCAGTGTCAGGAAGGGTATGGTCATGCACTTTGGTAGAAGAAATGAAAGAGTTGACTATTTTTAGAATTGAGGGTTAAGGGGCAAAGATTTAGGGGTAACATGAAGGGGGGCTTCTGTACTCAGAGAGTGGTAGCTGTGTGGAATGAGTTTCTAGTATAAGTGGTGAAGGCAGGTTTGATATTGTCATTTAAGGTAAAATTGGATAGGTATATGGACAGGAAAGGAATGGAGGATTATGGGCTTAGTGCAAGTTGGTGGGAATAGGTGAGCGTAAGCGTTCGGCATGGACTAGAAGGGCCGAGATGGCCTGTTTCCGTGCTGTAATTGTTATATGGTTATATTTTCTAAATGGAGAGAAAACACAAAAAATGAAGGCACAAATGGACATGGGAGTCTTTGTACAGCATTCCCTGAAGGTTAATTTGCAGGCTGAGTCTGTGGTAAAAACATAGAAAACCAACAGTGCAGGCCCTTTGGCTGTGCCAAACATGTACTTACCTTAGAAATTACCTAGGGTTACCCATAGACCCATTGCCCTCCATTTTTCTAAGCTCCATGTACCTATCCAGGTGTCTCTTAAAAGACCCTATCACATCTGCCTCCACCACCATTGCTGGTAGCCCATTCACTCTCACCCACACACTCAACATACTCTGCGTGCGTAAATAAATAAATAGATAGATAGATAGATAAATAAATTAAAAAAAACAAGCAAACAAACAAACTTACCCCTGACATCTCCTCTTTACCTACTTCCAAGTACCTTAAAACTGTGCCCTCTTGTGTTAGCCATTTCAGCCCTGGGGAAAAAGTCTCTGACTACCCACACGATCAATGCCTCTCATCATCTTATACACCTCTATCAGGTCACCTCAGCTGCTCCAAGGAGAAAAGGCCGAGTTCACTCAACCTATTCTCATAAGGCATGCATCCCAATCCAGACAATATCCTTGTAAATCTCTTCTGCACCCTTTTTATAGTTTCCACATCCTTTCTGAAGTGAGGGGACCAGAATTGAGCACATTACTCCAAGTGGGGTCTGACCAGGGTCCTATATAGCTATACCATTACCTCTCAGCTCTTGAACTCAATCCCATGGTTGATGAAGGCTTCTGCACCATATACCTTCTTAACCACAGAGTCAATCTGCGCAGCAGCTTTGAGTGTCCTATGGACTTGGACCCCAAGATCCCACTGATCCTCCACACTGCCAAGAGTCGAACGATTAATACTATATTTTGCCATCATATTTGACCAACCAAAATGAACCGCCTCACTCTGGGTTGAACTCCATCTGTCACCTCTCAGCCCAGTTTTAGCATCCTATCAATATCCCGCTGTAACCTCCGAAAGCCCTCCACACTATCCACAACACCCCCAACCTTTGTGTCATCAGCAAATTTACTAACCCATCCCTCCACTTCCTCACCCGGGTTACTTATAAAAATCACAACAAAAAGGGGTCCCAGAACAGATCCCTGATCCACACCACTGGCCACTGACCTCCATGCAGAATATGACCTGTCTACAACCACTCTTTGCCTTCTTTTTGCTTGCTAATTCTGGATCCACAAAGCAAGGTCCCATTGGATCCCATGTCTCCTTACTTTCACAATAAGCCTTGCATGGGGTACCTTGTCAAATGCCTTGTTGAAATCCATATACACAAAGTCTGCTGCTCTACCTTCATCAATGTGTTTAGTCATATCCTCAAAAAATTCACTCAGGCTCATAAGGCACGAACTGCTCTTGACAAAGCCATGCTGGAGGGATGGGTTAGTAAGTTTGCTGATGACACAAAGGTTGGCGGTGTTGTGGATAGTGTGGAGGGCTGTCAGAGGTTACAGCGTGACATTGATAAGATACAAAACTAGAAGTGGCAGATGGAGTTCAACCCAGATAAGTGTGAAGTGGTTCATTTTGGTAGGTCAAATATGATGGCAGAATATAGTATTAGTGGTAAGACTCTTGGCATTGTGGAGTATCAGAGGGATCTTGGGGTCCAACTCCATAGGACACTCAAAGCAGTTGCACAGGTTAACTGTGGTTAAGAAGGCACGCGGTGTATTGGCCTTCATTAATCGTGGAATTGAATTTAGGAGCCGAGAGGTAATGTTGCAGTTATATAGGACCCTGGTCAGACCTCAATTGAAGTACTGTGTTCATTTCTGGTTGCCTCACTACTGGAAAGATGTGGAAGCCATAGAAAGGATGGAGAGGAGATTTACTAGGATGTTGCCTGGAACATGGGGATTGGGGAACATGCCTTACAAAAACAGGCTGCGTGAACTCAGCCTTTTCTCCTTGGAGTGACAGAGGATGAGAGATGACCTGATAGAGGTGCATAAGATGATGAGAGGCATTAATCATGTGGATAGTCAGAGGCTTTTTCCAAAGGCTGAAGTGGTTGCCTCAAGAGGACACAGGTTTAAGGTGCTGGGGAGCAGATACAGAGGAGATGTCAGGGCTAAGTTTTTTACGCAGAGAGAGGTGAGTGCGTGGAATGCACTGCCGGCAATGGTGGTGGAGGTGGATATGATAGGGTCTTTTAAGAGACTTTTGGATAAGTACATGGAGCTTCGAAAAATAGAGGGCTATGGGCAAGCCTTGTAAATTCTAAGATAGGGACATGTTCGGCATAACTTTGTGGGCCGAAGGTTTTCTATGTTTCTATGAATCTGTGGAATTCTTTGCCACAACCAGCTGTGGAGACCAAGTCTATGTATATTTAAGACAAAGGTTGATAGATTCTTGATTAGTCAGGGCATGAAGTATAATGGGAGAAGGCATCAAGTTGGGGCTGAGAAGAAAATTGGATCAGCCATGAAATGGTGGAGCAGACTCAATGAGCCAAATGGCTAGTTCTGCTCCTATATCTTATAGTCTTAATGATATTGTTCCTGTAGGTAAGTGACCAAAACTGCACACAATACTCCAAATTAAGCTTCAGTAACTTCTTATACAACTTCAACATAACATCCCATCTCCTGTACTCAGTACATTGATTTATAACAACCACTGGGCCAAAAGCTGTCTTTTTTACCCTATCTACCTGTGATGCCACTTTTGAGGAACTATGGATCTGTATTCCAGATCCGTCTGTTCTTCTGCATTCCTCAGTGTTCACTGTGTAAGACCTATCCTGCTGTCCTTCCAAAGTGCAAAAAACTTGTCACACTTGTCCATGTTAAATTCCATCTGCTACTTTTCTAACTGGTTCAGATTCTGCTGCAAGCTTTGATAGTCTTCCTCGTTGTCGACTACAACTTAATCTTGGTGTCACTCGCAAATTTACCAATCTCGTTAACCACATTATCATCCATATCATTGATATAGATGGCAAACAGCAAAGGAACCAGCACTGATCCCTGTGGCACTCCACGAGTCACAAGCCTCCAGTTAGAGAGGCAACCATCTACTATCACTCTTTGGCTTCTCCCACAAAACCAGTGTCTAGCCAATTTACTACCTCTTCTTGAATGTTGAGCAAATGAACCTTCTTGACCAACCTGCTGAACAGGATGTTGTCAAATGCTAAAGTCCATGTAGACAGCATTGACTGCCTTTCCTTCATCAACTTTCCAGGTAACTTCCTTGAAAAACTATAAGGTTGGTTAGACAGACATGACCTACCACATACAAAAGCCATGATAACTATCCCTGTCTATCCAAATACTTGTATATACAGTTCCTTAGAATACCTTCTAGTAATTTATCCACTACTGACGTCAGGCTCACCTGCCTTTAATTTCCTGGTTTATTCTTAGAGCCTCTTTTATTCAACAGAATAATATTAGCTATCCTCCAATCCTACAGTACTGCGCCTATTGCTAAGGATGATCTAAATATCTCCGTTAGGGCCCCTGCAGTTTCTGCATTTGCTTCCCACAGGGTCCATGGGAACACCTTGTCAGGCCCTGGGGATTTACCCATCCAAAGACAGCAAATACCTTCTCTGTAATCCATATATGGTCCATGCCCTTACTGGTGTTTTGCCTCACTTCTATTGACTTTGTGACTGTCTCCTGAGTGCATACAGATGCAAAGAGTTCATTTAAGAACTCCCCCATTTCCATTTCCAGATTGATTTGGGGTCTGTCTTTGAGTGATTCTCATTGCGTTATCCAGCACAAAACGCCCCTCTGCTGAACTTGTCCATGTTGACCAAGTTGCCTGTTTCAGTTCAAAGTGCAAAGTAAATTCATTATTAAAGTACATATATGTCACCATGTACAATTCTGAGATTTCTTTTCTTATTGAAAATCACAATAAATTCAAGAAGCACAATAGAATCAATGAAAAACTGCACCCAACAGAAAAGACAACAACAAATTTAGACCTTCTAAATCTTTCTTATCCATCTACGTATCCAACAGATGAACAGTACAGACCCAGCACCAACCCCTGAGGCATACCATTAGTCAATGTCTTCCAGTTTGAGCAACAACCTACTACTACACCCCCTGCTTTCTACCATCGTTGCCTTTTGTGTGCCTCTTACTGTGGCAGGTGTTCGAGCAAAGTGATTCTAACACTTTTGTCAGAGATACTTAAGTACAAATGTGTTTAGTCACAACTTGAGATATTTTAGAATTGTAAGCGTGCCACTGGATGCATCATATTGCTCTCTTTTGAGCTGATCTTCAGTGATGGCTGGTTTCACCCTTGTTGGTGCCTGTTTTTATGGCTTTTCCATGGATTATGGCCTGTCTTCATGTTGGTTTTTTGCTGGAAACTTCATCTTTCTGCTCCTGGAGCCAAGCCCAATCCTGACTTGGTGTTCATTGTTCTCTAAACTTTTTTGATAGTCTTGTAAGGGTGATATGTAATTGGACTTTTGAGTGATCTTGAAGATTTTGCACCCTTTCTTCCCCTCTCTAGGTGGTTGTAACAAATACTATTCCTCACGAAGTTCAGAAGCTACAGTGTCCCAAGATCAAAACTGTCGATGTCAGCATGATTCTTTCTGAAGCCATTCGACGCATCCACAATGGGGAATCCATGTCATACCTGTTCCGTAACATTACTGTCGATGACTAATGCGAATCTTTGTGAAGTGGTAAAGTGCATAAGCAGAGGTAATGCAGGGCATGGTGTGATGTCAGAAGCAACTGTACTGAGGCACTTTCTGTGCTGTTTCAGTAGTTGCCAATTGTTGCCTTCATTCCTGGTACAGAATCTCTCTCTCAGGAAGAAAGCCCTGCCTTTTAAATGGTTCCTGCAATGTCATTTAATTCTGAAAATAACAACTGCAGTCTTTTGGAAATCACTGCTGAATGGCTGTTTGAAAGCTGTAAATTGTTAACAGTGCAATTAAGTCACACTCTTCCTGTACAGACTGCTGTCAGTAAAGGACTGAATACCAGGGTGGGAATGAACTCCCACATTGCAGTGAACTTTATTTTTCTGTGAATTGTTAGACAGCATTATCAGTGATGCCAGACGTCTGTGACGGCTTGGTTGTTATGTCACTTAATAATTAAACTACCATGATTACCCAAGAATTGTCTGAAAGTATGGTTGTTTTGACACAGATAAGAGTTGGAAATAATTTGGAAGATGCATTGCTTGGGTGGTTCATGGTTGGCTTGAGTTGTCCTTTCAAGATCAGAGAACAAGATCAAGATCAGAGAACAACCCAACCCAATAGATAAGAGTTATCTATAGGCATTCTGCAGTAGGTTATAGAATCTGTCATCAGAGACATGACAACTTTATATATCCATCTGAAGTGACAGTGCAAATCACTAGCTTTTCAGCACCCCTGGCTTGGTGCTGCCATTGCTAGCTTCTTCATGGCCTTAGGTCTTTTTTTAAAGAATTGATCATTGTTGTGAGAGTTGTGTATCACAACAACAGGTCCTTCAGCCCATTGCTGACATTGTCCATGTACTCCTATCCCATTTGTCCACATGGTGTCCATATCCTTTTAGCACAAGTCTAAATGTCTCAGTGATTCCATCACCCCTGGCAGTGAGGTCTAGTTATCAGTATGTCTGTATGTAAATGATGTAAGGTTCGCCAACCCTAATGCTACCAGACTTATCCCTGCTGTCCTTCTTAAATAAAGGATCAACATTAAATATCTACCAGTCTTCTGCCTCCTCATATTGGTTAACATGAATCTCTAACAGAATCTGAGTTTCCCAGAGCATCCTGCGATAGATCTTATCCCTCCATGAGCATTAACCAACTCTTAAATATGCTTTATTTTTTCTTCTTGACTAAATTCACCACCTGTCACAATATACATTAACGATCTAGAAGTGGGTACCAAGTGTAGTGTATCTATGTTTGCTGATGATACTAAATTGAGTGGAAAAGGAAACTGTGCAGAAGATATGGAGAGTCTGCAGAGAGATATAGATAGGTTAGATGAGTGGGCAAGGGTCTGGCAGGTGAAATACAATGTTGGCAAATGCGAGGTAATCCAGTTTGGAAGGAAAATGAAAGAGCATGTTATTATTGAAATGGTAAAAAAAAAATTGCAACATGCTGCTGTGCAGAGGGACTTGGGAGTGTTTGTGCATGAATCACAAAAGGTTGGTTTGCAGGTGCAACAGGCTATCAAGAAGGCAAATGGGATGTTGGCCTTCATTGCTAGAGGGATTGAATTTAAGAGCAGGGAGGTTATGCTGCAACTGTACAGGGTACTGGTGAGGCTGCACCTGGAGTATTGTGCAGTTCTGAATCTGAATCAGAATCAGGTTTATTATCACCAGCATGAGACATGAAATTTGTTAACTTAGCAGCAGCAGTTCAATGCAATACATAATATAGAAGAATAAATTATAATAATAGTTAAATAAATTACAGTATATGTATATTGAATCGATTAAAAGTAGTGCAGAAACAAATAATATGTATTTAAAAAGTGAGGTAGTGTTTACGGTTTCAGTGTCCATTTAGGAATCAGCAGAAGGGAAGAAGCTGTTCCTGAATTACTGAGTGTGTGCTTTCAGTCTTCTGTACCTCCTACCTGATGGTAACAGTGGGAAAAGGGCATGCCTTAGGTCCTTATTAATGGACACTGCCTTTCTGAGACACCACTCCTTGAAGATGTCTTGGGTACGTTGTAGGCTAGTACTCAAGATGGAGCCGACTAAATTTACAACACTCTTGCAGCTTTTTTCAGTCCTGTGCAGTAGACCCCCCCCCCCCCAATACTAGACAGTGATGCAGCCTGTCAGAATGCTCTCCATGGTATATCTTATAGAAGTTTTTGAGGGTATTGTATTTGTTTACCAAACCTCTTCAAACTCCTAATGAAGTATAGTCACTGTCTTGCCTTCTTTATAACTGCATTGATATGTTGGGACCGGGTTAGATCCTCAGAGATCTTGACACCCAGGAACTTGAAACTGCTGACTGCCCCCACTTCTGAACCCTCTGTGAGGATTGGTATATGTTCCTTCATCTTACTCTTCCTGAAGTCAACAATCAACTCTTTTGTGTTAGTGACGTTGAATACAAGGCTGTTGCTATGACACCACTTCACTAGTTGGCATATCTTGCTCCTGGACATCCTCTCATCTCGATCTGAGATTCTACTAAAACTGGTTGTATTAACAGCAAATTTATAGATGGTATTTGAGCTATGCCGAGCCACACAGTCATGGGTATAGGGGAAGTACAGTAGTGGGCTAAGCACATACCCCTGAAGTGCACCAGTGTTGATTGTCAGCGAGGAGGAGATATTATCACCAATCTGCATAGAATGTGGTCTTCCAGTTAGGAAGTCGAGGATCCAATTGCAGAGGGAGGTGCGGAGGCCCAAGTTCTGTAACTTCTCAATCAGGATTGTGGGAATGATGGTACTAAATGCTGAGCTATAGTCGATGAACAGCATCTTGACATAGCTGTTCGTGTTGTCCAGGTGGTCTAAGGCCATGTGAAGTGCCATTGAGATTGCATCTGCCGTTGACCTATTGTGGTGATAGGCAAATTGCAATTTGCAAAATGAGAGGTTGAAAATGTCCTTGAACACTCCAGTCAGTTGGTTGGCACAGGTTTTCGGAGACTCACCAGGTACTCCATTGGGACCTTCCGCCTTGCGAATGTAACCCCCTGGGTCACCTGAGGCTCGCTCAAATCGTTCTCGTCTAGGGGGAGCAGCCTTCGGCCCCGCCAAACTGGGTAATCAGCTGGTGTGGATGCTGTGTGATGACCCCGCCTCGCCCAAAAACAGACAGTACACCATATGCGATTAAATGAGTACAATTTATAAAGGTTACTATAACTAAGTGGTTAATAACGATACAGTATATATGAAGGAAAAAAATAAAGAAAAGGCGCCAAACTTATCAAAGTCCAAACCACTTCGTTTATAACCGTTGGAGCTCAATTACTGAAGTCTTCTGGCCACCATTCGATCCCCTCCGAACTCCTCGACTCGCAGCTTAGGACCATCCAAAGTGGTCAACCAAGCACATTTAGCTTCATCTCCTCGCCTCAGGGTATCTCCTGGCCTTGGACCCCTGCTTGGGGTCCATTCCTCACCCAGTTTACAGCATCGCATCCTCTCTCTCTCAACCCCTCGCGCCAACCTCCCCAAAAGCTCGCCAACAATAGCTTACAGACTCAGAAGAAAGAACAACATTAATCCCAATTGGTTTACAAAGGAATACAATTCTCGTTATCAGTAAATTTTAACCCAAACAAGCTTCCAGCACTCTCTCGCAACAAAGAAGCATTCCTGCTTTTAACAAAACAAAGAAGCCATTTTGATTACATACACAGTAACAAAGAAAAAAGAAGAAACCCCCTTTACACGAGAGTTCATCCTCTTTAAAGACAGCCTAACATTGGCCTCTGAGACAGAGGTCATAGGGTCATTAAGAGCAGCAGGGATCTTCACAGCTGTAGTTATATTCTCCTTTTCAAAGCGAATATAGAAGGGGATGAGTTCATCTGGTAGTGAAGCATTGCTGCCATAGGGTTTTGCTCTGTAGGAAATAATGTCTTGCAAACCCTGCCAGATTTGTTGTACATCCATTTGAAATTGTCTCTGCTCTTGAAATAGCCCTCCACAGATAATACTTGGTTTTCTGGTACAGACCTGGATCGTCAGACTTGAATTCTGATCTCCTTACTTGAGTAAGGGTAGAGTGGCTTTGGAGGCGGTGTAGAGAAGGTTTACCAGGTCAATTCCAGAAATGAGGGGATTAGATTATGAAGAGAGATTGAGTCGCCTGGGACTGTGTTCATTGGAATTCAGACGAATGAGAGTAGATCTAGAAATATATAAAATTATGAAAGGGATAGATAAGATAGGGGCAGGAAATTTGTTTCCACTGACATAGCCTCAAGATTCCGGGGAGTAGAACTAGGACGGAGATGAGGCAGAACTGCTTTTCCCAGAGAGTGGTGGAATTCTCTGCCCAATGAAGCATTGGAGGCTACCCAATAAATATATTTAAGACAAGGTTGGATAGATTTTTGCCTAAAAGGGAAATTAAGGGTTATGGGGAAAAGGCAGGTAGGTGGAGATGAGTCCATGGCCAGATCAGCCGTGATCTTATTGAATGGTGGGGCAGGCTCAACGGGGCAGATGGCCTACTCCTGCTCCTATTTTCTACGTTCTCTCTCGATCTCCAGGGCTCCCTGACCTTGCTGTTCTTGTCTGCTGTCCTCACTGGGACATAGCTGTTCTGGACTTTTATTGTTATATAGCTGTCCTTAACTTTTATAGTCTCATACTGTTCCACATGAGCCTGTTCTCACATTCCACTTCCCAATTCTTTATTAGCTTCGCAGTCCTTCCTTGCAGTATTTCCCAGCTCTGTGTTACTCTTTGGTAATGTTATATGCAGGCTTTTAAGTTTGGCTTCAGGTAAGAGTAGATGCTGGATGTCTCCTGAGGACAATTACCTTTGCAAGTTTTGCTCTGCATATAACTCAGCACTTACTCATGTGAATGTTCTATTGATGTGAAGAAGGCTTCAGGTACAAGCAGTCCCCGGGTTACGTACGAGTTTCATTCCTGAGTCCGCCTTTAAGTCGGATTTGTACGTAAGTCGGAGCAAGTGCATCCGGTATTATTTAGCGTCAGTTAGTCAAACGTTTGTCTTAGTATGTAGTATATATTTTACCTTTCTATGCATATAAAACACTTAAGAAACGTATGTATTCCAATAATTAAACCACTGTGTCGCTTAGTAATAATTGTAGCTTTCATCAGGGCAGGGCCTTTCATATGCTCCATTATTCTCACTTTATCCTTTAAAGTTGTTCCAGTCGTTGACCGACTATAGCCTAACGCTTTTCCATTGACAATGGCGTTTCACCTCTTTCCAAACGCTTTATTATTTCCACTTTATTTTCGATCGTGATCGCTTCCCGTCAATGGAACAGAAACACTGCAGGCGGCAGGTCCCTAGGTCTGCTGGGTCCTAAAAACCACCGCACTCAAATCCCTGGGTCCTAAACTCCACTGCACTGGAGACAGGTTAAATGGGACAAGTGGGGGCTGTGCTGGGTTTGGGTATTTGATCCTCCACAAAATTCCACATGGGAATTTAAACTGGAGGTGGCAGTGTGTTTTTTTTTATGAGGTGGAGTTGCGAGCTTGACATCAACCCGGCACGGATGATACGGGAGTCACAGGATCAACATCAACCCAGCACGGGAGCAGTCTGTCACTGGATCGAACTCAGAAACCTCCGTCCTCGAGGCCAGCGCTGATCCCACTGCACCACCAGCCGACTGGAACGGGGTCAGGGTGAACCTTACCAAGAAAAATTTAAGCCAAGTACAAAGTTAAACACTCAACACAGTGTCAATGGCAATGACTTAAAATGGCAAACGTCGTCACGATCTGACTTAAAATAGTGGACGGCATTCTCCTTCCATGGTTCGTAAGTACGAGTTGTCCGTAAGTTGGACGTTCGTAACTCGGGGACTACCTGTATTTGAAAAAAGTTCAGTGATTTATTCAAAACCATCTAAGTTGGGTTGAATCAACAGGTGAAATTAAAGGCCTCTCGCATGACCTTTCTGATGACCCTCTGGTGGTCAGCTGTGAATTCTCTGTTCATATAGTTAGCCTCAGCTGCAGGTTGATCAGAAATGCTCTGAGGGGCCTGTTCCTGCACTGTACAGTGCACAGAAATTCTGGCCAACTCCTCTCTCATGCCTCTGTAATTCCCTTTATTCCAGTGTAATACTGATACAACTGACTTTAGCTTCCCCTTCTTAAATTTCAGGGTGAATTTGATCATATTATCAAACATGAGAAAATCTGCAGATGCTGGAAATTCAAATGACAACACACACAAAATGATGGTGGAACACAGCAGGCCAGGCAGCATCTATAGGGAGAAGCGCTGTCGACATTTTGGGCTGATGAAGGGTCTTGGCCCGAAACGTTGATAGCGCTTCTCCCTATAGATGCTGCCTGGCCTGCTGTGTTCCACCAGCATTTTGTGTGTGTTATTGTCCGATCATATTATGATCACTTTCCCTGAAGTGTTCTTTTGCCTGAAGCTATCTAATTTATTCTGTTTCATTGAACAGCTATCCAGAAAGCTGATCCTCCAGTGGGCTCAACCGTGAGCTGCTCTAAAAAGCCATCCCATAGGCACTCTAGAAATTCTCCCTCTTAGAATCCAGCACCAACCTGAATTTTCCCAGTCTACCTGCATATTGAAATCCTCCACGACTATTGTAACATTGCCCTTTTGGCATATCCTTACTACTGTTATAAGCCACATCCTTACTACTGTTTGGGGGTCTGTATATAACTCCCATCAGGGTCTTTTTACCCTTGCAGTTCCTTAGTTCTATCCGCAATGATTCAAGACCTTCTGACCCTATGTCACCTCTTACTAATGATTTGATTTAATTTTTTACCAACAGAGCAGCACTGGCCCCTCTGCTTTCAATAGACAATAGACAATAGGTGCAGAAGTAGACCATTCGGCCCCTCGAGTCTGCGCCGCCATTCTGAGATCATGACTGATCATTCACTATCAATACCCAGTCCCTGCCTTGTCCCCATATCCCTCGATTCCCCTATCCATCAGATATCTATCTAGTTCCTTCTTGAAAGCATCCAGAGAATTGGCCTCCACCGTCTTCCGAGGCAGTGCATTCCACACCTCCACAACTCTCTGGGAGAAGAAGTTCTTCCTCAACTCTGTTTTAAATAACTGACCTCTTATTCTCAACCCATGCCCCCTGGTACTGGACTCTCCCAACATCTGGAACATATTTCCTGCCTCAATCTTATCAAATCCTTTAATTATCTTAAACGTTTCAATCAGATCCCCTCTCAATATCCTCAATTCCAGTGTGTACAAGCCCAATCTCTCCAATCTCTCTGCGTAAGACAGCCCTGCCATCCCAGGAATCAACCTAGTGAATCTACGCTGCACTTCCTCAATTGCCAGAATGTCCTTCCTTAAACCTGGAGACCAAAACTGTACACAATATTCCAGGTGTGGTCTCACCAGGGCCCTGTACAAATGCAAAAGGACATCCTTGCTCTTGTACTCAATTCCCCTTGTAATAAAGGCCAACATTCCATTTGCCCTCTTCACTGCCTGTTGCACTTGCTCATTCACCTTCATTGACTGATGAACTAGGACTCCTGGGTCTCTTTGCATTTCTCCCTTACCTAACTCTACACCGTTCAGACAATACTCTGCCCTCTTGTTCCTGCTTCCAAAGTGGATAACTTCACATTTATTCACATTGAATGACATCTGCCAAGTATCTGCCCGCTCCCCCAGCCTATTCAAGTCTCCCTGTATTCTCCTAACGTCCTCTTCGCATGTCACACTGCCACCCAGTTTAGTATCTTCAGCAAACTTGCTGATATAGTTTTCAATGCTCTCATCTAAATCGTTGAAATAAATTGTAAAGAGCTGTGGTCCCAATACAGAGCCCTGTGGTACCCCACTAGTCACCTCCAGCCAGTCCAAGAAACACCCATTCACTGCTACCCTTTGCTTCTTATCTGCCAACCAGTTTTCTATCCATGTTAAAACCCTGCCCCCAATGCCATGAGCTCTGATTTTACTCACCAATCTCCTATGTGGCACCTTATCGAATGCCTTCTGAAAATCTAGGTACACAACATCCACTGGCTTACCCTCGTCTAACATCCTTGTTACACCCTGAAAAAACTCCAACAGATTAGTTAAGCATGATTTGCCCTTGGTAAATCCATGCTGGCTCGGCCTAATCCTATTACTGCCATCAAGATATGCCACTATTTCGTCCTTAATAATGGACTCAAGCATCTTCCCCTTGACTGACGTTAGGCTAACAGGGCGATAGTTCTCTGTTTTCTCCTTCCCTCCCTTCTTGAAAAGTGGGATAACATTAGCCACTCTCCAATCTTCAGGAACTGATCCTGTATCTAAGGAACATTGGAAAATGATTACCAATGCATCCGCAATTTCCTGAGCCACCTCTTTTAGAACCCTCGGATGCAGACCATCTGGACCCGGGGATTTATTAGCCTTCAGCCCTACCAGTCTATTCATCACAGTTTCTTTCCTAACGTCAATCTGTCTCAATTCCTCTGATATCTTATGACCCTGGCCCATCCATACATCTGGGAGTTTGCTTGTGTCCTCCCTGGTGAAGACAGATCTAAAGTATGCATTAAATTCTGTTGCCATTTCCCTGTTTCCCATAACAATTTCTCCCAATTCATTCTTCAAGGGGACAACATTGTTCTTAACTATCTTCTTTCTCTTCACATAGCTAAAAAAGCTTTTGTTATCCCCTTTTATATTCCTGGCCAGACTGAGCTCATACCTGATTTTTTTCTCTCCGTATTGCTTTTTTAGTTAAGATCTGCTGTTCCTTAAAACTTTCCCAATCATCTGTATTCCCACTCATCTTAGCCCTGTCATACTTCTTTTTCTTTGATGCTATACAATCTCTGACTTCCTTTGTCCACCACTGTGGCCCCTTCCCCCTCTTTGAATCCTTCCTTCTCATTGGAATGAACTGCTTTTGCGTCTTTTGTATTATCCCCAAGAATATCTGCCACTGCTGATCCACTGTCTTTCCTGCCAGGGCATCCGCCCATTTAACTTTGGCCAGCTCTTCCCTCATGGCTCCGTAGTCTCCTTTATTTAATTGCAACACGGACACCTCTGATCTGCCCTTATCCCTCTCAAATTGTAGATAAAAACTTATCATGTTATGATCACTACTTCCTAATGGCTCCTTTACTACAAGATCACTTATCAATTCCTGTTCATTAAACATCACCAAGTCCAAAATAGCCTTGTTCCTGGTTGGCTCAAGCACAAGCTGTTCCAAAAATACATCCCTTAGACACTCCACAAACTCCCTATCCTGGGGTCCAGCACCTACCTGATTCTCCCAGTTCACCTGCATGTTGAAATCTCCCATAACGACTGCATTACCTTTAGCACATGCCAATGTTAACTCCCTAATCAACTTGTACCCAATATCCACGCTATTGTTTGGGGGCCTGTACACAACACCCATTAGGGTCTTTTTACCCTTACTGTTCCTCAGCTCGATCCACACAGACTATACTTCCCCTGTTCCCAAGTCACCTCTTGCTAAGGACTGAATCTCATTCCTCACCAACAGGGCCACCCCACCCCCTCTTCCCATATTTCTGTCTCTACGATAGCACGTATACCCTGGTACACTCAATTCCCAGGCCTGATCCCCTTGCAGCCATGTGTCCATTATCCCAACAATATCGTAGTTCCCCATTTTCATCTGAGCTTCAAGCTCATCTGTCTTATTTCTGACATTACATGCATTCAAGTATAGAATTCTTAGCCCATTCCTCCTCTCTTTGCTTAAAACACTGTCTATCGTACCTAACCCAACTCCTTGAACTTCCTTCGGGCTAATTGCACCTTGAATTTTGATGACCTTCCCAAGATCACCCAAACCTTCTACACATTTAACCCCATGCTCCTTCTGACCAACCCTCTGTACATGTAACTTTTCCAACACATGTTCTGTCTCACCTTTCTCCTTTACACAATTAATATTTGGGAAACGTGTATCCTTTATGATACACGTTTATGATCCTTTATGATCCTTTCCTGTCTATCCTTGTTTTTTCAATCTTTTTATTATTATTATTATCAACATGATAAGATTAATACATAGTGGGATTACAAACTTACAAATTTAAACTGAACATAAGAGGATACACAAGCAATAG
This sequence comes from Hypanus sabinus, assembly GCF_030144855.1. Taxonomy (NCBI): domain Eukaryota; kingdom Metazoa; phylum Chordata; class Chondrichthyes; order Myliobatiformes; family Dasyatidae; genus Hypanus; species Hypanus sabinus. The sequence continues at coordinate 618,643 of NC_082728.1, forward strand.
TTACAATATAGTTAAGTCTTCCCAAATCATGAATGATACAAATATCATATAAACAAAGCAAAACTAGGTGTATCATATTATATGTAAAAAAACAGAAAAGAGAAAAGGAAGAAAAAAATTTAACCCTAAGAAAAACTAATCTAACAACCTAATAACTAATAAAGAGAAAAAAAAGAAAAAATAATAATAATGAATAATGGGCTGTTTATAGTATCTATATAAAAAAAATACAAAATCATCAGGGTCGCCAACTCCCAACCTCTCAACATATGTATAATCAAAACCGGAAAAATGAATAGGTTTGGAACAGGGTCAAATTACATCACATGAAAATATTGAATAAATGGTCTCCATGTCTTTTCAAATTTAATAGAAGGGTCAAATACAACACTTCTAATTTTCTCCAAATTTAGACATAACATAGTTTGAGAAAGCCAATGAAATACGGTAGGGGGATTAATTTCTTTCCAATTCAACAAAATAGATCTTCTAGCCATTAATGTATGAAATGCAATCATTCGACAAGCAGAAGAAGATAAATGGATTGAATCCATCATTGGTAAATCAAAAATTGCAGTAATAGGATGAGGTTGTAAATCAATGTTCAATACCGTGGAAATAATATCAAAAATGTTTTTCCAATATTTTTTCAAAAGCGGAAATGACCAAAACATATGAGTTAAAGACGCTATCTCAGAATGACATCTGTCACATATAGGATTATATAGGAATAAAAACGAGCCAATTTATCCTTGGACATATGAGCCCTGTGCACAACTTTAAACTGTATTAATGAATGTTTAGCACATATAGATGATAAATTGACTAATTGAAGAATTTTATCCCAATTCTCAATAGGGATAGTAAGGTTAAGTACTCTTTCCCAATCATTTTTAATCTTATAGAAGGGCTCTGAATGTATTTTCATAATTATATTGTAGAGTTTTGATATTACACCTTTCTGAGAAGGATTTAGTTCTAACAAATTCTCCAAAATATCCGAAGACTCAAGATTTGGAAAGGTAAGAAGTACAGTGTTTAAGAAATTTCTAATCCGTAAATATCTAAAAAAATGAAATCTAGGCAAATCATATTTATTAGATAATTGTTCAGAAGACATAAATCAATTATCCAAAAATAAATCGGAAAATCGTAGTAATCCTTTAGTCTTCCAAGCTGAATAAGCTTGGTCTATAATAGAAGGATGAAAAAAGAAATTGGATACAATAGGAATAGTTAAAACAAATTGATTCAACCCAAAAAATTTCTGAAATTGAAACCATATACGTAAAGTATGTTTAACTATCGGATTGTCAATTTGTTTCTGCAATTTAGAAAGAGCAAAGGGAAGAGAAGACCCTAAAATAGAACCCAATGAAAATCCTTGTACAGATTTAGTTTGCAGGTTTACCCAATGAGGGCTAAAAGATAAATCCTAATCCTTTAACCAACATATCAAATATTGGATATTAATTGCCCAATAATAAAATCCAAAATTAGGCAATGCCAATCCACCTTCCTTCCTTGCCTTCTGTAAATATTTTTTACCTAATCTAGGATTTTTATTCTGCCATATATATGAGGAAATTTTTGAATCAGCATTAGCAAAAGAAGATTTCAGAATAAAAATTGGTACCGCTTGAAATATATATAAAAACTTGGGTAAAATAATCATCTTAATAGCATTAATCCAACCTATCAGATGGTGACCATTTAGTGAACAAACATTTAATCTGATCAATTAAGGGTAATAACTCCTTATAATTTTTTGTAATTTTACTCCCTAAGTATATAAAAGAGTCATTAACTAATTTAAAAGGTATATTTCCATAAATTGGAACATGTCTATTTAAAGGAAACAATTCACTCTTATTAAGATTTAATTTATACCCGGAAAAATTACTAAATTGAGCCAACAATGATATAACTACAGGAATGGATTTCTCAGGATCAGAAATATATAATAATAAATCATCTGCGTATAATGATAACTTATGTATATCCATCCCACGAGTAATGCCAAAAAATGTTTGGTGATTCTCCAATAGCAATTGCCAAAGGTTCTAAAGCAATATCAAATAATAATGGACTAAGAGGACAGCCTTGCCTGGTACCCCGAAATAAACGAAAAAAGGGAGATCTTTGATTGTTAGTAAAGACCGAGGCTACTGGAGTATGATATATCAGTTTAATCCAGGATATGAATGTCGGACTAAAATTAAACTTCTCAAGCACAGTAAATAAGTATGGCCATTCAACTCTATCAAATGCTTTCTCCGCATCTAATGAAATGACACATTCTGAGGAACTACGTGAAGGAGTATAAACAATATTCAATAATCTAATATTGAAAAAAGAATAGCGATTTTTAATAAAACCAGTTTGATCTTCGGAGATAATTTGAGGTAATACCTTCTCCAGCCTGGACGCCAGTAACTTGGAAAAGATCTTGGAATCTACATTCAATAAGGATATTGATCTATAGGATGCACAGTCAGTAGGGTCTTTATCTTTTTTCAATATTAAAGAAATGGATGCTCTATAAGAAGATTGTGGCAGTTTACCCAATCTAGTTGCTTCTTCAAAAACCCTGCATAACCAAGGAGAAAGAGTAGAGGAAAAACACTTAAAAAATTCCACTGTATACCCATCTGGACCTGGTGCTTTCCCAGAATTCATAGAGGAAATAACCCCTTTAATTTCTGCATCTGTAATAGGAGTTTCTAATATTGAAAGATCATCTGATGATAATTTTGGAAAATTCAATTTCCCAAGAAAATCATGCATGGTATTATGATCATGAGGGAATTCAGAATGATACAGGGAGGTATAAAAATCTTGAAAAAATTTGTTTATCTCATCATGGTTAACCGTCAATTCACCATTCTGTTGATGAATCTTAATAATTTGACGTTTAACCAAAGCATTCTTCAATTGATTCGCTAACAGTTTACCCAATTTATCACTATGTATATAAAAATCAGATCTGGTTTTCATTAATTGATTTTCAATCAAAGATGTAAGTAATAAACTGTTCCATTTGGTTCAACCCTTTGTTTGTAAAGCTCCTTACTAGGAGCAGTCGAATATTTCTTGTCAATTTCTTTAAATTTATCAACCAATAAAAGAGTTTCCTTCTTAATACGTTTTCTCAAACCAACGGAATAGGAGATGATCTGTCCACGTATATATGCTTTAAAAGTGTCCCAAAGTGTTCCGAAAGAAATGTCATCCATGGAATTAGTTGAAAAGAAGAAATCGATCTGTTCCTTCATAAATTTAATGAAATCCAGATCTTGCAGTAAGGTAAAATCAAATCGCCATTGCCTAATACTAGAAGCTGTATCCATTAATGTATTAGAAAGTTTCAATGGAGCATGATCAGAGATGGCTATAATGTCATAATTACAACCAGTTACAGATGGAATAAAATGAGAGTCAATGAAAAAAATAGTCAATTCTTGAGTAAGAATGATAAACGTGAGAAAAATGAAAACTCTTTGTCCTTAGAATGCCGAAACCTTCAAATATCGAAAATTCCATTATCAGTCAAAAAAGAATTAATCTAAGTGGCCAACTTATTAGGTAAAGTCTGAGTGGTTATAGATCTGTCCAGCAAAGGATTTAAACAACAATTAAAGTCACCACCCATTATTGACATATATTCATTTAGATTAGGTAGAGAAGTAAATAAGGACTTAAAAAAATCGGGATAATCCACATTTGGAGCATAAACATTAACCATAGCAACCTTTTTGTTAAAAAGTAACCCAGTAATTAACAAAAATCTGCCATTCGGATCCGAAATAATATCATGTTGGACAAATGTAATAGAGGAGTCAATAAAAATTGAAACTCCTTTTACTTTGGCATTCGAATTCGAATGGTACTGTTGACCCTACCAAAACCTAAAAAAACGTTGATTGCCCTCTTTCTTCACATGAGTTTCTTGTACAAAAATAATATATGCATTCAGTCTTTGGAATACTTTGAAAATCTTTTTCCATTTAATCAGATGGTTTAAGCCATTAGTATTCCAAGAGACAAAATTAATGGTCTGAGCCATATTTCTAAAATCAACCCTTTGATATATAAAGAGTTAACCAAATTATGAGCTCATGCACCCAGAAGAGGAACAAAAATAAGGGGCGGACCTGGAAGTGACGACACCGCAGACATTTTAGTAGTTTAAATCAGCCCAAATGAAAAAAAACAACAAAAAAAAACTAGTAAAAAGAGCAATAGAGTTAGAAAGGAATCTCCCCACCCCCCACCCATGAAAAGAAAGCCCTTCCTGAGCGTGGAGGAGGCCAGGAAAAAAAAGGAATGATACTAAATCTACTCCCGTATCACCAGAAGGCAACTTCAAATATATAACAGAGGGAAAAAAAGATACACCCAAACTCCAAGAAAGTAATTGACACTATACTAAAACAAACTTCTTAATATAATTGCTAGTAAAAAAAACAAAAAGGATATAAACACTAGTAACTTATACATCAGGTTAAAACCCAAACAAAAAAGTTAAAATGTGATAAGAAATGCATTATAGGAAGAAGACGAGAAAAAAAAGTGGCAAAATCAAAAAAAAAGCAAGAAATATTTTAGAGAAGAAACCGCCATCTTAGTCACACAAAAAATGAAAAGGATATATATCAAACCGTTAAAAAAAATTTCACCTTCAAAGGATTAATAATAATGACCAAAAATAAAGTACAATGGTTAAAGTAAGTAAATTAAAAAGGTTAGTACGTCGAAAAAAACTTTAATTAGAATATAAAATGTAGAATAAACCTACACCAATAGCCAGAAACAAAATCTGGTTTTGGAAACAAAAACTATCTTGTAACGATCAAAATCACTCATTTATTAGAAACGAGAGTCCAAAGCAGTAGGATAATTCTCATCCAGAAAGCTTTGAGCTTCAGATGTGGAGAGAAAAACACGCCGTGGTGCATTCGGAGGCGAGATTCTAAGTTTTGCAGGGTATAAAAACGCTGGTTTTAGATTTTGCTCATAACATTTAGACATCAGAGGTTTAAAAAGGAGCCTTGCCTTCATTACTTCTGGGCTAAAATCCTCCACTAATCGGAATTGGAAATCTTTAAATTTAACCATCCCTAAATGCTGAGCCACACGAATAAGTTGCTCTTTGACATGCACAAAATGAAATCGAACAATTACAACAGATGGTTTAGATGAAGAACTTGATGATCGGTGCATAATTCTGTGGGCACGATCAAGTAATGGAGGACTGTCTGGGAATACAGAAGGGAACTCATCCTTTAAAAGTTGAGCAAAATACTTCGAGGGGTCCCCTTGTTCGATACCTTCTGGGAGACCAAGTATGCATAAGTTCTGTCTTCTGGACCAATTTTCAAAGTCGGCACTCTTGGCTTTAAGCGTTTCCACCCGTTTAATTGTCAAAGATAATTTCTGCTCCAGTTTTTCGATTATCAAGTCTCGCTTCCGAGCGTCCTCTTGCAAAGTTGCAATTAGAGTTTGCTGCTGTTTAACTACTAAATCAGTCTTATCTATAGAATCCTGGAAAGCCTATAGATCTTGTTAGAAATTTTGTCGTTGTTCTTCAAATTTTTCATTTAAGAGCTCCAATAGCATATTATAAGTCAATTCAGTACGCTTAGTATTGGTCTTTTTTTTTCCTTTCCATTACCATTAGGATCTTTCCCAGGGTCTCGCCCTTTAGATCTCAAAGCTATTTCTGTACTATTTCTTCAAAATTCACAGTACACTCTTAAAGATAAGTCCAAAAAAGTAGTTAGAATCTTTTGGTGTAAGTAAAAGTAAGTTAAATAAGGGTGATCATAGGTTAAAAAAAGTAAAGGTTATGGAGCGAATCTGAAACAGTACTCACTCCATGAGCGTCTCCTGGTGACTCCCTTTCCTGTCTATCCTTTCGATACAATGTGTATCCTTGGACATTAAGCTCCTAGCTATAATCTTCTTTCAGCCATGATTCAGTGATGCCTACAACACCACACCTGCTAATCTGCAAAAGTGCTGCAAGTTAATCTACCTTATTCTGTGAACTGCGCGCATTCAGATAACAAAACCCTCAGTTCTGTATTTACCCTTTTCGATTTTGTCCCACCATGCTCAACCTTTTGATTCCTTATTTTATCTGAGGTCTTAACAACATCTGCCTCCACAACCTCTTCACTATCTGTTCTGGCACTCGGGTTCCCATCAACTATAGTTTAAACCCCACCGTGCAGCATTAACAAACATTCTCGCTAGGATATTAGTTCCCCTTCAATTCAAGTGCAAACTGCCCCTTCTGAACAGGTCCCTCCTTCCCTGGAAGAGAGCCCAATGATCCAAAAAATTTTATGCCCTCCCTCCTACACCAACTCCTTAGCCAAGTATTAAACTGAATAATCTTCCTAGTTCCCTCCTAGCACATGGCACGGGTAGCAATCCTGAGATCAACCCTAGAGGTCCTGCCCTTTTAACTCCCTCAACTCCCTATGCAGAACCTTGTCACTCATGGACCATGACTTCTGGGCTGTTCCCCCTCCCACTTAATGCTGAGGACTCAATCCGAGATATTCAGTACCTTGGCACCCGGGAGGCAACTTACAATGTGGGAATCTCATTCTCGCCCACAGAACCTCCCGTCCATTCCCCTGACTAATGAATCCCGTATCACCACAACATGCCTCTTCAATCTCCTTCCCTTTTGAGTCACAGAGGCAGACAGTGCCAGAGACTTGACCACTTTCCTGTTAGGTCATTTCCCTCCCCCTCCAGTATCCAAAGTGATATACATGTTGTTGAGGGGGATGACTACAGGGGTACTCTGCACTGGCTGCTTAACCCTTTTCTCCTTCCTACCTGTCACCCAGTTCCCTGTGTCCTGGATCCTGGGTGTAACTACCTCTCTATATCTCCTATCTATCACCTCTTCAGCCTCCTGAATGGTACAGAGTTCTAGTTCTAGCTCCAACTCCTTAATGTGGATTGTTGTACACTGCAGCTGGATGCGTTTCTCTCAGCTGTAGTGATCAGGGACATTGGAGGTCTACCTGCTTTCCCACATCCCACAAGAGGAGCTTTGCACCATCCTGCCTGTCATCTCAACCTAGCTGAGCAGATAATAAAGAAGAGAAGGAAAATGCTTGAGCTTTTCATTCTTTTACTTTCTCTGAGGAAAGTCTCGAAGAAGAGGGCATATCCTGGGTCATGGGGGTCCTTAATGATGGGTGCCACCTATTTGAGGCACCATTCCTTGAAGATGTCTTGGATACTTCAGAAGGTAGTGCCTATTATGGAGCTGACTGATTTTCAAACACTCTGTAGGTTACTTCGATCCTCTGCAGTAGCCCCTCCCTTCATACCAGACAGTGATGCAAACTGTCCGAATGCTCTCCATAGTACATCTGTAGAAGTTTCCTTGTGTTTTTGGTGATAAACCAAATTTCCTCAAACTCCTAATGAAATATAGCAGCTGTCTTACCTTCTTTATAGCTGCATCGATATGTTGGGACCAGGTTAGGTGTTCAGGGATATTGATGCCCAGGAACTTGAAATTACTCATCCTCTCCACTTCTGATTCCTCTGTGAGGATTGGTTCCATGTTTCCTCGCCCTACCCTTTCTAAAGTCCATAATCAACTTAACAACCTTGCACTCAACGTCGGTTACTGTGACACCTCTCAACCAACTGATTTATCTCACTCCTGTATGCCCTCTCATCACCATCTCATGGTTGTATTATCAACAAATTTATAGATGGCATTTGAGCTATGCTTAGCCACACAATTATGGGTATAGAGAGAGTAGAGCAGTGGGCTAGGATAGATAGTATATTGATCTCAAAGGAAATTACAGTCACAGTAGCATTACGTGCAGAGATATACAAATATACGAATATTAGAAGAGAATTAAGAAAGAGAAAGTAAGTTACCTCAAACAGTCTAACTGGAAGGGTCAACACTTCCCTGGCTAAAGGCTGACTCAAAGGTCTTAAGATGGTGAACCTTTCAAGAATCACTTGATTCTGGCATGGTCCCAGTGGACTGGAAGATTGCAAAGGTCACTCCACTCTTTAAGAGAGGAGGAAAGCAAAATAAAGGAAATATAGGCCATTTAGACTAACCTCAGTGGTTGAGAAAGTGTCGGAGTCTATTATTAAGGATGAATTTTTGGGGCTTGAAGACTAATGATAAAATAAGTCAAAGTCAGCATGGATTCTGCAAAGGGAAATCTAGTGACAAATCTGTTAGAATTCTTCAAGGAAGTAACAAGCAGGGTGGACAAAGGAGAGGCAGTGGGTGTCATTTACTTGGATTTTCAGAAGGCGCTTGATAAGGTGCCACATGAGTCTCCTCAACAAGATAAAATCCTATGGTGTTACATGAAAGATACTGGCTTGGATAGAGGAATGGCTGACAGGCAGGAGGCAATGAGTGGGAATAAAGGGACATTTTCTGGTTGATTAGCTGCCTGTGACAAGTGGTATTCTTCAGAGGTTAGCATTGAGATGTCTATTTTTCACTTTGTCAATGATTTGGGCAACAGTGTTGATGGCTTTGTGGCAAAGTTTGTGGATGATAGAAGGATAGGTGGAGGGGTAGGTAGTGCTGAGGAAGCAATGCGATTGCAGCAGGACCTAGACAAATTGGAAGAATGGGCAAAAAAATGGCAGATGGGTTACAGTGTTGGGAAATGTATGATAATGTATTTTGGTAAAATGAACAATAGTGCAGACTATTATCTAAATGAGGAGAAGGTTCAAACATCAGAGGTGCAGAGACACTTGGGTGTCCTTGTGCAAAAGTCCCAAAAGGTTAATTTATAGATTGAGTCTGTGGTAAAGAAGGCAAATGCAATGTTGGCATTTATTTCAAGGAGAATAGAATATAAAAGCAAGGAGATAATGCTGAGACTTTATAAGACACCAGTCAGGTCACACTTGGGAGTATTATCTCAGAAAGGATGTATTGTCATTGAAGAGAGTCCGGAGGAGGGTCACGACGATGATTCTGGGAATGAAGGGGTTAACATACGAGGAGCATTTGGCTGCTTTGGGCCTGTACTCACTGGAATTTAGAAGAATGCTGGGGGGGGAGTCTCTTTGAAATGTATCAAATGTTGAAAAGACTAGATGGGGTGGAGGTGGAGAGGATGTTTCCTATGGTGGGTGTATCCAGAACTAGAGGGCACAGCCTTTAAACAGAGGGGTGCCCTATTAGAACAGAGGTGAGGAGGAATGTTTTTAGCCAGAGTAGTGAATCTACAGAATGCACTGCCACATTCTGTGGTGGAAGCCAAGTCTGTGGGTATATTTAAGGTGGAAGCTGATAGTTTCCTGAATGGCCAGGGTATCAAAAGATATGGCGAGAAGGCAGGTGTATGGGGTTGAGTGGATTCTGCGATTAGTCATGCTGGAATAGCAGAGAAGACTTGATGGGCTGAATGGCCTAATTCTGCTCCTATTTCTTGTGGTCTTATGGACTCATTATGGAGCGTAATGGCTGAGGGTAAGCGTGACATATAGCACTCTTTGGAACAGTGCAGTTGTCTTAGTCTATTACTAAAAGTGCTCCACTGTTCAGCCAAGGTGGTATGCAGAGGATGAGAAACATTGTCCAGAATTGCCAGGACTTTCCTTCAGGTCCTTTGTTCTACCACAGCCTCCAGTGTGTCCAGTTTGACTCCTATAACAGAGCCAGACTTTCAGTTTATTGAGCCTGTTGGCATCGCTTGTGCTGATGCCATTGGCCCAGCACACCACCACATAGAAGATTGTACTGGCAACAACAGACTAGTAGAATAAGTGAAGGAGAGGTCTGTATACTCCAAAGGACCTCAGGAAGTAAAGGTGACTCTGGCCGTTCATGTACACAGCCTCCGTGTTGGTACTCCATTCAAGTCTGTCACCCAGGTACTTGTAGATCCTCTCCATATCCATTTACTCATCATCAATAGTAACAGGGAGCAGTGCAGGCTTAGTCTTCCTAAAGTCCATCACCATTTCCTTTGTCTTACTGATGTTGAGCTGCAGATGATTCAGCTTGCACCATTTGACAAAGTCCTCCACCGGGGCCCTGTATTCATCCTCCCATCCTCCCTTTACACACCCAACTATTGCTGAATCATTAGAGCATTTCTGCAGATGACATGACTCAGTGTTGTATCTAAAGCCCATGGTGTGCAGGGTGAACAGGAAGGGAGCCAATACAGTCCCCTGTGGGTCCCAGTGCTGCTTATAGCCATGTCTGACACACAGCTCCGAAGCCACACAAACTGTGGTCTGCCAGCCAGGTAGTTCATTATCCAGGATACAATGGAAGTGCCAAGCTGCATTGAAGGGAGTTTTTCCCCAGCAATGAGGAGTGTATTGAAGGCACTTGAGAAATCAAAAAACACTATCCTCACAGTGCTGCCCTGCTTATCCAAATGGGAGTAGGTTCTGTTCAGTAGATAGATGATGGATTGTCAACTCCAATGTGCCCCGGTAGGCAAACTGCAGCAGATTGAGGGTTGATCTGACCAGGAGTTGGAGGTGAGCCAGAACCAGCCTCTCTAGGGCCTTCATGATGTGTTAATCAGTGCCATTGGATGGTAGTCATACAAGACTTTTGGTTGGCCCTTGTGCACTGGGTCCATACAGTTGGGACCCCTTCCAGGCTGAGACTCATAGAAAATGTGCAGGAGAATTCCACACAGCTGTTCAGCACACTCCTTCAGGATCTTGGGGTTCACACCATCTGGTTCCCAATGCTTTGCCACATCTGAGTTTCCCCAGAACCCTTTTCATTTGCTCAGTAGTGAAAGTGAGTCCATGATGACGGCGGAGTTGGTGGAAGGTGGAGGCCGGAGAAGGTGAAGATCAGGATGATAGCATTTGCTCTGTGGAGGTGAGGGTGGTAGGTGCCATTCAAGGAGGGGATGTGTACAGTTGTAAGAACATAAGAATTAGGAGCAGGAGAAGGCCATCCAGCCCATCGATCCTAACCCCCCATTCAATAAGATCATGGCTGATCTGTCCATAAACTCAGCTCCATCTACCTGCCTTTTCCCCTTAACCCTTAATTCCCCTATTATATATAAATCTATCTAAATGTTTCTTAAATATATTTAGTGAAGAAGCCTTAACTGCTTCCCTGTGCAAAGAATTCCACAGATTCACCACTCTAGGAAAAACAGTTTCTCCTCATCTCCATCCTAAATTTTCTTGAGGCAATGTCCCTTAGTTCTAGTTTCATCTACAAATGGAATCAACTTTACTACTTCTATCTTATCTATCCCTTTCAAAATTTTGTATGTTTCTGTAAGATCCCCTCTCATTCTTCTGAATTCCAGAGAGTATAGTCCCAGGTGACTCAATCTCTCCTCATAGGTTAAGTCCTTCATCCCTGGAATCAACCTGTTGAACTTCCTCTGCACCGCCTCCAAAGCCAGTATATCCTTCCTCAAGTATGGAGACCAGAACTGCACACAGTACTCCAGGTAGAGTCTCACCAGTACCCTGTATAGTTGCAGCATGACCTCCCTACTCTTGAATTCAATCCCTCTAGCAATGAAGGCCAACATTCCATTTGCTTTCTTAATAACCTGTTGCACCTGCAAGCCAACTTTTTATGATTCATGCACAAGCACTCCCAAGTCCCTCTGCATAGCAGCATGCTGCAATCTTTCACTATTTAAATAATAATCTGCTCTTCTATTATTCCTTCCAAAGTGGATGACCTCGCATTTACTGGCATTATATTCCATCTGCCAGACCTTGGTCCACTCACTTAACCTATCTATATCCCTCTGCAGACTCTCCACATCCTCTGTACAAATTTGCTTTTCCACTCAGTTCAGTGTGATCAGTAAATTTTGCTACACTACACTCAGTCCCCTCTTCCAAATCATCAATGTAAATGGTAAACAGCTGAGGGCCCAGCATTGATCCCTGCAGCACCCCACTCACTACTGACTGCCAACCGGAGAAACACCCATTTCTACCAACTCTCTGCCTTCTATTGGTTAACCAATTCACTATCCGTGCCAATACACTTCCTTCGACTCCATGCATCTGTATCTTATTTATAAGTCTCTTGTGCGGCACCTTATCGAATGCCTTCTGGAAATCCAAGTATACAACATCCATCTGTTCCCCTCTATCCACTGCACTCATTAAGTCCTCAAAGAACTCCAGTAAGTTTGTCAAACAGGACCTGCTCTTTTTGAATCCATGCTGTGTCTGTCTAATGGAACCACTCCTTTCTAAATGTTTCGCTATTTCTTCCTTAATGACAACTTCAAGCGTTTTCCCAACTACAGATGTTAAGTTAACTGGCCTTTAGTTGCCCATCTTTTACCTACATCCTTTTTTAAAAAGTGGCATGACATTTGCTGTCTTCCAGTCCGCTGGGATCTGCCCAGAGTTTAAAGAATTTTGGTAAATGATTACCAACATGTCTACTATAACCTCCGCCAATTCCCTCAGCACCCTGGGATGCATCCCATCAGGACTTATCTACCTTTAGGCCCTCTAGTTTGCTCATCACTATCTCTTTAGTGACAGTGATTTTATCGAGGTCCTCACCTCCCATTTCACCCTTCTTTGGCATATTAGACGGGTCCTCCACTGTGAAGACCGACACAAAATAGTTATTCAATGCTTCAGCCATTTCCTTATAACCCAATATCAATTTCCCCTTTTCGTCTTCCAAGGGACCTACGTTGACTTTAGCCACCCTCTTCTGCTTTATATATTTATAAAAGCTTTTGCCATCTGTTTCTATATTTTGTGCTAATTTACTTTCATACTCTATCTTCCCTTTTCTTATTTCTTGTTTCGTTGTTCTTTGTTGCTTTTTAAAGTTTTCCTAAACCTCCAGTCTCCCACTACTCTTTGTGACTTTGTATACATGAGCTTTTAATTTGATATTATCTTTTATTTCCTTAGTTATCCAAGGCTGGCTCTCCCCACACTCAATGTCCTTACTTTTGACTGGAATATACTTTTGTTGAGCACTGTGAAAAATCTCTTTGAAAGTATTCCACTGTTCCTCAACTGTCCTACCAGTTATAGCCTGTGTAGTTCATCCGCATGAAGAATAAGGGGGTAGGCGGGAGGCATTGGTGCTGAGGGAGCATTGGGTGCCTCAGCACCTTGATTGGTGTGCTGAGGGAGGTGTGAACAGGAAGGTAACTGTCAAACCTATTGAAGAATTAGGTTAACACGAGGAAATCTGCAGATGCTGGAAATTCAAGCAACACACACAAAATGCTGGTGGAACGCAGCAGGCCAGGCAGCATCTATAGGGAGAAGCAATGTCGACATTTCGGGCCGAGACCCTTCGTCAGGACTGACGGAGTCCTGACGAAGGGTCTTGGCCCGAAATGTCAACATTGCTTCTCCCTATAGATGCTGCCTGTGAAGAGTTAGGTTAACTCATTAGCCCGTTCATGGCTGCATTCCCAGGCTCTACAGCTAGGCTGATTGAAGCTCTTCATCTCCCAAGAGCTACTCTGCCCAAGCACACATCCCTGAGGTTCTGTAGCTTTTTGATCAGGACTGTAGGAATGATGGTATAAAAATGCTGAGCTATAATCAATAAGCAGAATCCTGACATAGTAATTTGTATTGTTCAGGTAATCCAAGGCCACATGAAGAACTAATGAGATCACATCCATTGTAGACCTATTGTGGTAATAGGCAAATTGCAGTAGGTCCAGGTCCTCGTTGAGGCAGGAGTTCATTCTAGCCATGACCAACCTCTCAAAACCCTTCATCACCGTAGATGTGAGTGCTACTGGATGATAGTCATTAAGTCACATTATTCTTGGGCACTGGTACCATTGTTACCCTTTGGAATCGTGGGAACTTCAGAATATAGCAATGAGAGATTGAAAATGTCTGAACGTCTCCGTCATTTGTTGCCACAGATTTTCAGAGCCTTATCAGGTATTACATCAGGGCCTACCAACTTGTGAGGGTTCACCCTCCTGAAAGACAGCCTGACATCAGCCTCTGAGACAGAGATCTCTGGGTCACCAGATGCTGCAGGGATCCTCATAGCTGTAGTTTTATTCTCCCTTTCAAAGTGGGCATAAAAAACTTTGAACTTGTATGGGAACACCATTCATGATGTTGGGTTTCGCTTTATAAGAATCCTGCTAGAGTTTATGTGCATCTGATGTCGTCTCCAACCTCACCGGGAATTGTTCCATTGCTCTTGAATTAGCTCTTGTAAGTCATACTTGGTTTTCTTGTACAGACCTGGGTCACCAGATTTGAATGCCACAGATCTAGCCCTCAGCAGACTACGAACCTCCTGGTTCATCCGCAGCTTTTGATTTGGGTATGTACAGTAAGTTTTCGTTAGCACACACTCATTCACACAGGTTTTAATGATGGCAGTGACAACTGTGGTATATTCATTCAAACTCTAAGATGAATCCCTGAATACAGTCCAGTCCACCAATTCAAAGTAGTCCTGTGAGCGTTCCTGTGCTACCCTTGTACATATCTTCTTCATCCTCACTACTAGTGCAGCAGTTTCAGTCTCTGCCTATACTTGGAGTAGAAATACAGCCAGGTAATCAGACTTCCCAAAGTGTGGGCATGGGATAGCATGGTAACCGCTCTTGATGGTAGTGTAACAGTGGCCTAGTGTGCTGTTTCCTTAGCTACTCCAAGCAATTTGTTGGTAATAATTATTTAGAGATTTTTTTTCAGTGTGGCTAGTTAAAATCCCCCAAAATGACAGGGTGTGCTGTTTCATTCCTGTTGATCACATAGCACAGTTCGTCTAGAACCTGCTTGACATTGGCCTATGGTGCGATGTACACCACTAACAAAATGATCACTGAAATCACCCGCAACAGGTAAGATAGACGGCACTTTATCACAAGTTATTCCATGTCAGGTGAACAGGACTGGGACAGAATCACTATGTTTGTGTACCACGTGGAGTTGATCATGAAACATACTTCACCTCCTCCGGCTTTGAAAGACTCATCTCTCTCTCTCTGCTGTTGTGCCAGACCAGCCATCAGCCCTGGTTCAGTGAGTGGGAATAATGAAAAAGTAGGCGATTCTAAACAAGGTTCATCCAAGCGAGATTACAGCATTAGATCAGATACGTGTTAACGAGTAGAGATGTCACACAACAGACAGAGCCAGGCTCTGCAGTCCAAGTTGTCGATGGCAGAGGCTGATTAAGAAGCGGACAGAATGTCCCCATCACCTGAGCACAGAAGCAGTAATTACATAGTGGAGCCTGCTCACCAAGTCTCAGACCAAGTGCCCAGTGGACCTGATGATTTAGCATCACCTGGTTGCCACCCACACACAGATATGCTCCCCACTACACGTGACGGGTGTATCTCTGAGCCCTTCCTCCACGACATGCCTGGTCATGTGTGTTTATCTGGGGCCATGCCCCACTACATACCTAGACACCAGTGTATGCTACTGCTCACAGATGTACACCAGAGCTCAGCCCCCACTGCATATGTGAACCTATAATGGCCTGTCCCTTTGTTCACACTGAACACCCCAACCCCTACTCCAAGTCAGGGTCTCACTGCTGGGAGTGTTTGAGAAAAAACTGAGCGGATGACAGCTGTGCTTATTACTACCGGGGTTGTGGTTAATCCATCTGCACATCACGAAATGAAGGTGGAACATGTATGGCTTTGTAATGCTTACTGACAGGCATGTTTCCGAGCAACCAGCTAATTCCCCAAATTTCAAAGCATCTTGTGAATCTCAACCGCTCATCGCTGAGGCTGCGACTTTGGTGGTAGGTGGGATCAGATGACAGGAAACGATTGCAGTGGTCAGAGTGGGAGGATGAGAAGAATGATCAGGAGTCTGTGTCAAAAACAGACAGAGTAATAATTGTTGCTCTATCCCTATGACCCCGCAGATTAGCCACAGACTTCAGTGACCCTCTGTGAACACAATACCTTTAGCTGCCAGCATCTGAAGCTTTAAATTCAATTTCTGACTCTCTCCACTTGGTTCATGTTTCCTTGACGTCTGCCTTGCCAACTAAGCTTTTGATCCTCTGACCGCACCTAGCACCTCCCCCCCACGCAACTCTTCTTCCCCCCCGGCACCTCTCCGCCTCCCCGCTCCCAGCACCTCTTCCCCATCCCACCCACTGCTCCTAGCACCTCTTCCCATCCACCCCCTGCTCCTAGCAACTCTCCCATCCCATTCCCTGCTCCTAGCACCTCTTCCCCATCCCACCCACTGCACCTAGCACCTCTTCCCCATCCCACCCACTGCACCTAGCACCTCTTCCCAATCCCACCCCCTGCTCCTAGCACCTCTTCCCATCCACCCCCTGCTCCTAGCACCTCTCCCATCCCATTCCCCGCTCCCAGCACCTCTTCCCATCCACCCCCTGCACCTAGCACCTCTTCCCCATCCCACCCACTGCTCCTAGCACCTCTTCCCAATCCCACCCCCTGCTCCTAGCACCTCTTCCCATCCACCCCCCACTCCTAGCACCTCTTCCCATCCACCCCCTGCTCCTAGTACCTCTTCCCATCCACCCCCTGCTCCTAGTACCTCTTCCCATCCCATTCCCCGCTCCTAGCACCTCTTCCCCCATCCACCACCCCCCCCCCCCCCCACACACACACTACTAGCACTTCCCTAGAGGCCGCTTCCTGTTCCTGACATTTTCGCGTCCTTTGTTGCGCGGCAACAGACTGCCACTGTTTAATTGGTCGACGGGCTTTGACCGACAGTTGGACTGATCAATGGACGAGAGCGAAACGAGGATACGCGACGCTGATTGGCGGAGCTACAGTTAACAAAGGTGGGTGGCCATGGTGACGGGACCTGGGTGAAGCCGGCGCGGGTGCGTGGTTCCGGGCTGGTGCCAGCGCGCAGCGATCGGATGGCGGCCACTATCAGCCTGTTCGATTTGGCCAATTTGAGCATCGGGCACCCCGGGCCCGGTGCAGTCAATTTCACGGCCCTGCACTCATTATTGCACGCCGTGTTGCAGCACCTGGGCATCCAGCAGGTGCTGACAGAGCGGCAGCCTGAGTTGCTTGGCCCCGAGCCCGGCATTGGTACCGAGCCCGCGCCTGCACCCTCTCCCTACCGCCGGCTGGAACAGCAACTGCTGCGAATGGAGCAGCAGGTGGAGGAGCTGACACGGCTGCCCAGCGCCCTGGAGCTGCTGCAGCGCAGCCGGCAGGACGGCAAGGCTGTGAGCGACGTTTGGAACCTACTTCAGCTCCGCAAAAGCACCGAGCTCAACCGGGAAGGTGTGGACAAGGTAAGGGCGCGGGCACAGTGGGTTCCTGTCAGAGTGAAGGGCGAGCCATGGTATCTGACTGGTCAGGTATACTGAGACTCAGGTTAACAAGTAGAGGAGGCGTGTGTCCAGTACAGGTAGCTGAGAGCATCCGAATTCATTGAGATATGAAGACTGGACAGACTGGGAAGATTTCCCAGGAGGGAAGGAGCTGAAAGGTGACATGAGTGTAGTTTATAAAGTCCTGGGAGATGAGGGCTGGCCAGAGTCTGTTTTTGAGAGTAGGAGCGTATAAAATAAGAGTGCTTAAATTGAAGGTGAGAGGGAGGTGGGTTAAGGGGGGTTTGAGGAAAATTCCTTCACACTGTCTGTTGGAATGAGCTGCCAGATGAGGTGGTGAAAGCAGGAACAGTTAAAGTTCATAGTACATTTACTATCTAAGTACATATATGTCACCATATACAACCCTGAGATTCATTGTCTTGTGGGCATTGACAGTATATACAATAGAGTCAATGAAACAGAACGGACAAACAACCAATGTGCAAAAGACAAACTGCAAATACAAAGAAAAAATAATAAATATATATACTAATGTAGACAACTGAGGCTAGTTTGAATGGGACTCATTCCATAAGACATAGGAGCAGAATTACGCCATTCTGCCCATTGAGTCTGCTACATCATTCCATCATGGCTGATCCTGGATCACACTCAACCCCATACACCGGCCTTCTCGCCATCATCTTTGATGCCTTGACCAATCAACTTCCACCTTAAATATACCCATAGACTAGGCCTCCACTGCAGTCTGTGGCAGAGCATTCCACAGATTTATTGCTCTCCAGCTAAAAAATTCCTCCTTCTGTTCTAAAGGGTCACCCCTCAATTTTGAGGTTGTGCCCTCTAGTTCTGAATACCCCCACCATAGGAAACACCCTCTCCACATCCACCCCATCTAGTCCTTCAATATTTAGTAGGGTTCAATGAGATCCCCACACATTCTTCTAATTTCCAGTGAGTACAGGCCCAAAGCTGCCAAACACTCCTCATTTGTTAACCCCTTCACTCCCTCAATCATCCTTGTGAACCTCCTCTGAACTCTCTCCAATGACAACTCATCCTTTATGAGATATGGGGCCCAAAACTGTTGACAATACTCCAAGTGTGGCCTGACTAGTGACTCCTTGTTTTTATATATTATTCTCCTTGAAATAAATGCCAACATCGCATTTGCCTTCTTTACCGCAGACTCAACCTATAAATTAACCTTCTGGGACTTTTGCATGAGAACTCCTAAGTCCCTTTGCACCTCTGATGTTTGAACCTTCTCCTCATTTAGATAATAGTCTGCACTATTGTTCCTTTTACCAAAATTATACGTTTTACCAAATCATACATTTCCCAACACTGTATTCCATCTGCCACCTTTTGGCATTCTTCCCATTTGTCTAAGTCCTGTCGCAATCACATTGCTTCCTCAGCAGTACCTACCCCTCTACCTATCTTCATATCATCCACAAACCTTGCCACAAAGCTATCAATTCCATTATACAAATCACTGATTAACAATGTGGAAAAGTAGCGGTCCCGATACTGACCCCTGAGGAACGACACCATTCACTGCCAGCCAACCAGAAAAGGCCCCTTTTATTCCCATTGTCTGCCTTCTGCCTGTCAACCATTCCTCTACTCATGCCAGTATATTTCCTGTAACATCATAGGATTTTATCCTGTTAACAGCCTCATGTGTAGCACCTTATCAAAAATGCCTTCTGAAAATCCAAGTAAATGACATCCACTACCTCTCCTTTGTCCACCCTGCTTGTTACTTCCTCAAAGAACTCTAACAGATTTGTCAGGCAAGATTTCCTTTACAGAAACCACACTGACATTGACTTATTTTATCATTAGTCTCTGAGTACCACAAACCTCATCCTTAATAATAGACTCCAACACTTCCCCACAACATCAAAGGCTGCAGGACATTCACTGTGCTGTCTGGTCTTCCCCCAAAGGGCCTGTTCCTGCACTGTAACCCTCCCCCCCGAAGGCCATGTTCCTGCACTGTAACCCTCCCCCCCGAAGGCCATGTTCCTGCACTGTAACCCCCCCCCCCCCCGAAGGCCATGTTCCTGCACTGTAACCCTCCCCCCCCCCCCCCGAAGGCCATGTTCCTGCACTGTACTATGTTCCCTAAAGTGACCGGTTTCTGCAGTGTACAGTAATTCCACAATGGCCCTGTTCCCGCACAGTACAGTCCCCCCCCCCGAAGGGCCTGTTTCTGCACTTTACAGCCTCCCCCCTGAAAGGCCCTGTTCCTGCACTGTACAGTGTTCCCCAAAGGAGTCTGTTCCTGCATGGTACAGTCCCCCCCCTCCCCCCCACCAAAGGCCCTGTTCCTGCACTTTACAGTGTTCCCCAAAGGGCCTATTCCCGTGCTGTACAGTGTGCCCCAAAAGGCCCTGTTCTTGCCAGTGATTCCCAAGGGCCGAGCTCCTGCACTGTACAGTGTTCCCTGAGGCCCAGTTCCCACACTGTATGGTGTTCCCCAAGGGGCCTGTTCCTGCTCTGTACGGTGTTCCCTAAGAGCCCTGGTCCTGTACTGTACGGTGTTCCCCAAGGGGCCTCTTCCTGCACTGTACGGTGTTCCCCAAGGGGCCTGTTCCTGCACTGTACGGTGTTCCCCAAGGGGCCTCTTCCTGCACTGTACGGTGTTCCCCAAGGGGCCTGTTCCTGCTCTGTACGGTGTTCCCCAAGGGGCCTCTTCCTGCACTGTACGGTGTTCCCCAAGGGGCCTCTTCCTGCACTGTACGGTCTTTCCCAAGGGGACTGTTCCAAATGGCCTAATTCTGTTCTTTTGTCTTATGTTGTGTGGTGCAAGACAGCACAATGGAAATGTAATCAATGTAGATAACAGAACTGTAGGAAACCTGCCTCACAGGGTGACCATTCAAAGCATTGTGTCTGCTGATTGACCAGCACAACCCACTCTTGCTGATGAACATTAAAGTTCCCATGTAGAGTACATTCTATGACCTCTGTACTCTGGGCTTCCATGTGTTGCTCAATGTGGAGGAGCACTGCTTCATAACTTGAGTGAGGGCAGGTGGCTCTGGTCAGTGGGAGGTTTCAGTGCCCGTGTTTGACCTAATGCCATATAACTTGTAAGGCTCCCAGGGCTACTTCCTTCTACCTATGCCCCACACTGCCAGCCCCTGTGATTTAATCATTCTTTCAGGTTGGCCATAGGGAAGTCTGTTGGGGGGGGGAGGTTGTGGTGGTGAGGGTGGCATGTGAGATCCATAGAACCAAGATAATTTTGTGGAACCACTCCAACCTTTGAGTCAATGTATTAGGTGAAATTAGTTTTAGCTGAGCCTGTTGTCCAAGAGCCTCTGGGGTATCTGGTGGGTGTGACACTGAACCATTGTTTTGTGATCAGTCGAATGGTGCCAACAAAGCCCGTGCCCAAGGAGGGTCTCTCTTTGTATGTCTGCATTCTCTGAGCATGGACCGACAATGTGCAGTTGGGAAGCAGCTGTAATGTCATTGTTTTCCATACCATTTCTGGTACACAGACAGAGCTGTTTGGACTTGTTTAATGGGCTTCCTGGACCATCAGGCATGGAAGAGTCTCAGTTAAACACAATGCCTCTTGTACACACCAAGATAATGATCTGATGTCAGAACGTCCTGCTTCACTGCTTGTAAATCAACTTGACCGTGGCCTTTCATGTCCAGACTCTCTCTGAGAGCAGTGTGTGTTCTGCGAGTTGTTAACAAGACTTGCCTGAGCAGTTGGCTCTTCAGAAAGTTTGAGGGATAACTCCTTTGCCGTCTGAGACTATGTGTAAATAACAGGAATTGAGTCAAGTGAAATGATCCATATGGAAACAAGAGATGATGGTTAATATTTTGGGTCACCTGACTTCACTTAACCACATCTCATTGGTTATCCATTTACCTGTGGGATTAAATTCTGCTTGCTTTGTGTTGTAGGTCTGCACAATTAGTATTGTGGGATTCAGAGAATTTAACTGTTAAACTTGCCTCCTGCCAAACAGCCACTGTTTTATCCATGCTAGAATCTTTCCTGTAATACCAAGGGGCTGTAGCTTGTTAAGCAGCCTCATGTGTGGCACCTGTCAAAGACCTTCTGAACATCCAAGTACACAACATCAGCTGATTCTCCTTTGTCTCTCGAGCTTGTTACTTCTTCCAAGAATTCCAACAGATTTGTCAGGCAATATTTTCCCTTGAGGAAACCATGCTGACTATGGCTTATTTTAGCATTGGTCTCCAAGTACCTTGAGTCCTCATCCTTGCTAATCAACTCCAATGTCTTCACACTGAGGTCAGACTAACTGGCCTATAGTTTACTTTCTTCTGCCTCTCTCCATTCTTGTAGAGTGGAGTGACATTTGCAATTTTCCAGTCTTCCAGAATCATTCCAGAATGTAATGATTCTTGAAAGATCATTACTAATGCTTCTACAGTATCTTCAGTTACCTCTTTCAGAACTCTGGGATGTACACCATCTGGTCCAGGTGACTGATCTATCTTCATACCTTTCAGTTTCCCAAGAACCTTCTCTCTAGTTATGGTAACTTCACACACTTCATGCCCCCCTCAACACCCGCAACTTTCACCAAATTGCTAGTGTTTTCCACAGCGAGGACCGATGCAAAGCACGTTTTCAGTTCAACCACTATTTTGTTGACCCCATTACTACCTCTTCAGCAATGTTTTCTGGCTGTCCAATATTCACTCTCATCCTTCTTTTACACTTTATGTATCTAAAGAAACTTTGGGTATCCTCTTTAATATCATTGACTAGCTTACCTTTCTATTCCATCTTTACCTCTTTAGTGATTTCTTAAATTGCCTTCTGTTGCTTTTTAATGCTACCCAATACTTTAACTTCCAACTAATTTTTGTTCTATTATGTGCCCTCCCTTTGGCTTTTATGTTGGCATTGACTTCTCTTGTTAGCCATGGTTGGGTCATCTTGCCTTAGAATACTTATTTCCCTATATCCAGTGCCTTTCAAAATGCTTCCAGAAATTCCAGCCATTGCTGCCCTGCCATCATCTCTGCCAATGTTCTTTACCAACTACTTCTGGCTATCTTCCCTTTCATGGCACTCTAATTCCCTTTACTCCATTGTAACGCTAATACATCTGACTTTAACTTCTCCTTCTCAAATTTCAGAGTGAATTTGATCCTATTATGATCATTTTCCCCTAAGGGTTCTTTTACCTTAAGCTCTCTAATCAATTCTGGTTCATTGCACAACACCCAGTCCAGAATAGCTAGTTCCCCAGTGGGCTCAAGCACGGGCTGCTCTAAAAAGCCACCTTGTAGGCACTCTTGAAAATCCCTCTCTTGTAATCCAACACCAACCTGATTTTCCCAATCTACCTGCATATTGAAATCCTCCATGACTATTGTAACATTACCCTTTCATCATGCATTTTCTATCTTCATTGTAATTTATAGGCCACATCCTTACTACTGTTTGGGGGTCTGTATACAACTCCCATCAGTGTCTTTTTACTCTTGCAGTTCCTTAGCTCTATCCATGATTCAATGCCTTCTGACCCTATGTCACCTCTTTCTGTTGATTTGATTTCATTTTTTACCAACAGGGCAACACCCGGGGGGGGGGGGGGCCGCTTTCCTGTCTGTTCTTTCGAAACATTGTGTATCCTTAAATATTAACCCCCCAGCATTTTGTTTATAATACATTGTTTTCAGCTGAACACAAATATAACTTCAGACGAATTGTACCTTGTAGGAATTTGGAGAAACAAGAAATTAACTTTTATTGAATATAATGATTTAATTTTTGTTTGTAGTCTGTGTCTGAGACTTTTTTTGCTTAACTGTCCAACAATAATCAGCTGGCATTGATGGATTCCATTTCCCCGATATGACTTCTTCATGATCCCAAAGTCCTGGTGAACTCTTTCACCATGCTCATCACTGTCAGTGCCAAGATTTGCAGGGAAGAAGTCTAAATGGGAGCACAGAAAATTAATCTTTAGTGGCATGTTGCACTTCAAGGTTTTTGTGTGCTTGAAGCATGTTGTCAACCAGCCTCGCTTAGTTTGTTGCTTAGTAGTTGCCAAAAAAAATTTTCAACAACATCTTTGAATGCCTTACATATGATTTTCTCTGGTCCCACTAGAAGTTCTTCGCATTGCCTGTCATTGATGACCTTTTTGATTTTTGGACCAAAAAAAGCATCTTCCTTAATCTTGGCATCAGAGTGGGAAACATCTGTCTCAAATATCAAAATCCTTCACAGAAATTTTTGTGCCTGGCAACAGCAGATTTCATTCTAGCAGTCTTGAACCCAGTAATTCTGTTTTTGTCTCTAACAAACCCAAGTCTCTGATCAGTTCATTTTATTCAGATCGAGTTATCAGATGTGACTCACTTGACATAATGGGTTCAAAATCCACATCAGTATCAGTTTCATTTTCCATTCCTGGCTTGTGCATCATGGCATCTTCGTGTGCCTCCTCTAGACTCCATGTCTCTGGTGCCTTCAGTACTGAAAAACTGTTGTCATTCGGCACAGATCTCATGGCTGAAGGGAGATCGGAGTATTCGATGGATTTCTTCTTTTTAGCATAGAAACCAGACACACTGGTCAGACAGGAGTAGCAGTCTGTCACATAGAAACATAGAAAACTTACAGCACAGTACAGGCCCTTTGGCCCACAAAGTTGTCCTAAACATATCCCTATCTTAGAAATTACTAGGCTTACCCATAGCCCTCTATTTTTCTAAGCTCCATGTACCTATCCAAAAGTCTCTTAAAAGACCCTATCGTATCCGCCTGCACCACTATTGCCAGCAGCCCATTCCACACACTCACCACTCTCTGTGTAAAAACCTTACCCCTGACTTCTCCTCTGTACCTACTCACATGATCCTTCTGTTCTCACCATATCATTGGGGCAGTGAACGACATTGACTTCTGAGCCAAGCTCTCAGATTGACAGTGCATATTTTGCAACAAACGTGAGGAGCCCTGGTTTTATCTTGGCTGCCAATCTTACAACCAACCAATCTTCAATGGCTTTTTTAATGAGGAGTCATGCTCCATCTTTGTTATATTTGTGATATGTATAAGCTTAAATCTCAAAGTATTGCGGCTGTTTCAACATTGGTAAGACACTTTGCTATCACAAATACAATTGCATTATTATTTATAATAAGTACGCACTATGCTATGTGTGTAGGGCATGCACATCAAAGTGTTTGCAAACAGATATTCACGTAAACACAATGCATAGAATAGTGTTTGCATGATGCTTTTATAGCCTTTCTAAAACCTGTCCTGCCATGCTGTATCCATCCTGCCTAAGCATACCTGGACAAGATAAAAAGCTTTTCAGCTTACATTGTGGGCAACACGTTAATAAACTTGAATTATGAATGGAAATAACAAATGTAGATGATTTAAACAAATGGGCATGATAGGGAAATTTCATGGTGATTTTCATCATCAACAGCCCAAAATACGTAAGATACATCCAAAAGTATTCAGGAAGCAAAATCTTTGTTGTCCAGATTATCAGTTCTCCAAATCTTCATCTTTTCAGACTCCAGGCGTTTTCACTTCATTCATGCTTACAAAAACAAATTCTGAACTGTCACAACTCTGGGAAGAGTTGGAAGCCCTTTGATTAAGCTCTTCTCTTCTGCATTTTTCCTTTACTCTGGCAATCCCTTTGCCCATTCTCTCGTGTTGTGGTTCCCTGCCTTACAAACCCTCTTCAGTTGCTGTTATTATGTGTAGATTAGTTCCAGTTCTGTAACATGTTCTCAGGCCTCTCCTGTTACTACATTGCCTGGACTGATATGTTCATGGCCTCACTTATATCCCAGCATCACAGTGATTATACCCACCTTTGCTGCCAACACCTCCAAGGCTCAGGGTAAGGAGGTGTGGGGTTGTATTCTGGCTCTGGGGGTGGTGGGGAGCGGCAGTGGTGGTGAGGCTGGGCAAGTGGTAGGAGACAGGTTGGGAGTTCAGCATTATGTGTGGGGGTTTTTAGCCAGCAGGCCTGCCTCAGTAGCCTATTCACAGGGTCTTACATTGATTATTTTATACAGTGATCAATCAACAGTATGTAAAAAGAGCCACCTTTTCAATTAGGTCTGCAATCAAGATTTAAAAAGCAGAGCTTCATGGCAGTTTCTCTGAGTTGTGCAGTGACTAATCAACAGAGAGGGATTCATTAGAAAGGGCCACTGTAGCACAGGCACAAGTGGAGCGGCCATTCTTTTGACTGTGCCAGTCTTTAGAGTGGCTTTGGCTCATCAGGCTTGGGAGAGGTAAAGTATCTGCACTTCTCTTTTTGTTCTTATTTCTTCATTCCTTGTCTGTTAGGGGATAGTAGTGCAGTGAGAATGGCTCCAGGGCAGTGTTTCGTAATGTGTGGGGGATTTGGGATGTCTGGGAGACTTCCAGTTGCACACAGTAATATTAATTCAGTAACAAATCCCAAGGTGCAAACAAAGTCAGCATCAAAGTTCAGGCAGAGATCAAAACATCCAGAGAAATCCAAAAACCAGAATCAGGAAACAGGCAGAGTCGATATTCAGACAGACAGAGTACAGATAAAAATGCTGGAAAAGCTCAGGAAAATTTACTGGATCTGATTGTAGAGGGAGGTACAGAGGCCCAGGTTCTATAGCTTGTGGATCAGGATTGTGGGAATGAAGGTGTTAAACACTGAGCTATAGTCAACCAACAGCACTCTGACATTGGTGTTTTTATTGCCCAGGTGATTTAAGGCCATGTGAGGAGCCATTGAGATTGTGCCTGCCTTAGACCTATTCTGGTGATAGGCAAATTGTAGTGCGTTCAGGTCCTTGCTGAGGTAGGAGTTAATTCTAGCCATGACCAAACTCTCAAAGCATCTCATCACCATAGATGTGAGTGCTACTGGGTGATACTCATTAAGAGAAGCTCACACTACTCTTAGGCAAAAAACATCATGAACAAAGCGGATGAACTTAGAGTGTGAATCAGTACTTGGAGCTATGATGTTGTACCCATAACAGAGACTTGGATGGCTCAGAGGCAGGAGTGGTTACTTCGAGTGCCGGGTTTTAGATGTTTCAGAAAGGACAGGGAGGGAGGCAAAAAAGGTGGGGGCATGGTATTGCTGATCAGAGATAGTATTATGGCTGCAGAAAAGGAGGAAGTCATGGAGGGATTGTCTACTGAGTCTCTGAGGGTGTAAGTTAGAAACAGGAAAGGGGTCAATACTCTACTGGGTGTTTTTTATAGACTACTCAATAGTAACAGAGACATCAAGGAGCAGATAGGGAGACAGATTCTGGAAAGGTGTAATAATAACAGGGTTGTCGTGGTGGGAGATTTTAATTTCCCAAATATTGATTGGCTTCTTCCTAGAGCAAGGGGTTTAGATGGGGTAAAGTTTGTTAGGTGTGTCAAGAAGGTTTCCTGACACAAAAAGTAGGTAAGCCTGCAAGAGGAGAGGCAGTTCTTGATCTGGTATTGGGAAATGAATCTGGTCAGGTGTCAGGGCTCTCAGTGAGAGAGCATTTTGGAGATAGTGATCACAATTCTATCTCCTTTACCATAGTATTGGAGAGGGATAAGAACAGACAAGTTAGGAAAGCGTTTAATTGGAGTAAGGGGTAATATGAAGCTATCAGGAAGCATAAATTGGGAACAGAGGTTCTCAGGGAAATGTATGGCAGAAATGTGGCAAATGTTGTGGAGATATTTGTGTGGCGTTCTGCATAAGTACGTTCCAATGTGACGGAAAGAATAGTAGGGTAGAAGGGTATTAAGTCTTTATGCTTTGGAACATAGAAGGTTGAGGGGGGACTTGATAGAGGTATTTAAAATTATGAGGGGGATAGATAGAGTTGATGTGGATAGGCTTTTTTCATTGAGAGTAGGGGAGATTCAAACAAGAGGACATGAGTTGAGACTTAGGGGGCAAAAGTTTAGGGGTAACATGAGGGGAAATTTCTTTACTCAGAGAGTGGTAGCTGTGTGGAACGAGCTTCCAGTAGAAGTGGTAGAGGTGGGTTTGATATTGTCATTTAAAAAAAAATTGGATAAGTATATGGACAGGAAAGGAATGGAGGGTTATGGGCTGAGTGCAGGTTGGTGGGATGAACTAGAAGGGCCGAGATGGCCTGTTTCCATGCTGTAATTGTTATATGGTTATATGTTATAAGAACTGTGGTGTACAAAGGCTGTTGAAAATCTAGTCAAGAAGAAAATAAAAGGTGGGACCTGTACAAGAGAGACAAGTTACACCTGAACTACAGGGGGACCAATATCCTTGCAGGGACATTTGCTAGTACTATGGGGGCGGGATGTTAAACTAGATTTGCAGGGGCATGGGAACCAGAGTGCCAGAGTAGATAGTGGAGCGTGGGTGAAAATAAATGATGTTAAAGGTTCATGCAAAGTCACAAATAGAAGGTTTGTGTGTGGTGGTAATAATCTTCCGAGGTGTGTCTATTTCAGTGCAAGGAGTATTGTGGGGAAGGCAGACGAGCTGAGGGCATGGATTGACACATGGAATTACGACATTATAGCCATTAGTGAAATTTAGCTACTGGAGGGGGAGGACTGGCAGCTTAATGTTCCAGGGTTTAGATGTTTCAGACATGGTAGAGGCAGAGGGATGAAGGGTGGGGGGATGGCATTGTTAGTCAGGGAAAATGTTACAGTAGTGCTCAGGCGGGACAGATTAGAGGGCTTGTCTACCGAAGCCATATGGGTGAGAGCTGAGAAACAGGAAAAGTAAGACCACATTAATGAGGTTGTATTATAGACCACCCAATAGTCAGTGAGAATTGAAGGAGCAAATCTGCAGAGAGATAGCAGACAACTGCAGGAAACATAAAGTTGTGATAGTAGGGGATTTTAATTTTCCACATATTGATTGGGACTCCCATACTGTTAAAAGTCTAGACAGGTTAGAATTTGTAAAGTGTGTTCAGGAAAATTTTCTAAATCAATATATTGAGGTACCAACTAGAGGTGATGCAATATTAGATCTGTTAGGAAATGAGTTAGAACAGGTGACGGAAGGGTGTGTAGGGGAACACTTTGGTTCCAGTGATCATAACACCATTAGTTTAAACTTGATCATGGATAAAGATAGAGTTGGTCCTTGGGTTGAGGTTCTAAGCTGAAAAAAGGCCAAATTTGAAGAAATGAGAAAGGATCTAAAAAGCGTGGATTGGGACAGGTTGTTCTCTGTCAAGGATGTGATTGGTAAGTGGGAGACCTTCAAAGGAGAAATTTTGAGAGTGCAGAGTTTGTATGTTCCTGTCAGGATTAAAGGCAAAGTGAAATAAGAATAAGGAACCTTGGTTCTCGAGGGATATTGAAACTCTGATAAAGAAGAAAAGAGAGATGTATAACATGTATAGGCAACAGGGAGCAAATAGGTACTTGAGAAGTGCAAAAAAAGTGCAAAAAAATACTTAAGAAAGAAATCAGGAGGGCTAAAAGAAGACATGAGGTAGCTTTGGCAGTCAAGGTGAAGGATAATCCAAAGAGCTTCTACAGGTATATTAAGAGCAAAAGGAAAGTAAGAAATAAAATTGGTCCTCTTAAAGATCAGAGTGGTCGGCTATGTATGGAACCAAAAGAAATGGGGGAGATCTTAAATGGGTTTTTTGCATCTGTATTTACTAAGGAAACTGGCATGGAGTCTTTGGAAATAAGGCAAACAGGTAGTCAGGTCATGAAACCTATACAGATTGAAGAGGAGGAGGTGCTTGCTATTTGTGTTTGTTTCTTTTAAATTTAGTTTTTCTTAGTTTTGAATTTTTCTCTCTCTTTTTATAAATATCTTTTTCATGGTTAATTACAAAGAGATTGGGAGGCAAAACTCCCATTTGCTCTTTGAAATATGTGTCTTTACATGTTAATCGTTAATAATGTAATCCTGATTTCTATGTACCATTATCAATATTGATATATTTATTAATTTGAAATTTAATAAAAAGATTGAAAAAGAGATTAGTGTTGAAATTGCAGGGGCCCTGGCAGATATATTTAAAATATCTGTATTGTGTGCAGTTTTGGTCACCAAATTACAGGAAGGATATTAATAAGGTTGAACATAGAACATAAATAGTACAGCACATTACAGGCCCTTTGGCCCACAAGGTTGTGCCGACCCTCAAACCCTGCCTCCCATATAACCCCCCCACCTTAAATTCCTCCATGGCTAGTAGTCTCTTAAATTTCACTAGTGTATCTGCCTCCACCACTGACTCAGGCAGTGCATTCCACGCACCAAACACTCTCTGATTGGAAAAACCTTCCTCTAGTATCCCCCTTTAACATCCCTCCCCTTATCTTAAAGCCATGTCCTCTTGTACTGAGCAATGGTGCCCTGGAGCAGAGGCGCTGGCTGTCCACTCTGTCTATTCCTCTTAATATCTTGTACATCTCTATCATGTCTCCTCTCATCCTCCTTCTCTCCAAAGAGTAAAGCCCTAGCTCCCTTAATCTCTGATCATAATCCATACTCTCTAAACCAGGCAGCATCCTGTTAAATCTCCTCTGTACCCTTACATTGCTTCCACATCCTTCCTATACTGAGGCGACCAGAGCTGGACACAGTACTCCAAGTGTGGCCTAACTAGAGTCTTATAGAGCTGCATCATTACATCACTTCTCTTAAATTCTATCCCTCGACTGATGAAAGCTAACACCCCATAAGCTTTCTTAACTACCCTATCTACCTGTGAGGCAACTTTCAGGGATCTGTGGACATGTACCCCCAGATCCCTCTGCTCCTCCACACTGCCAAGTATCCTGCCATTTACTTTGTACTCTGCCTTGGAGTTTGTCCTTCAAAAATGTACCACCTCACACTTTCTCTGGGTTGAACTCCATCTGTCACTTCTCAGCCCTCTTCTGCATCCTGTCAATGTCTCTCTGCAATCTTCGACAATCCTCTACACTATCTACAACACCACCAACCTTTGTGTCGGCTGCAAACTTGCCAACCCACCCTTCTACCCCCACATCCAGGTTGTTAATAAAAATCACAAGTAGAGGTCCCAGAACAGATACTTGTGGGACACTACTAGTCACAACCCTCCAATCTGAATGTACTCCCTCCACCACAACTCTCTGCCTTCTGCAGGCAAGCCAATTCAGAATCCACCTGGCCAAACTTCCCTGGATCCCATGCCTTCTGACTTTCTGAATAAGCCTAAGTTGAAAGAGCGCAGAGAATGTTTACAAGGATTTTGCCGGGAATTGAGGAAATGAGTTACAGAGAAAAGTTGAATAGGTTAGGACATTATTCCCTGGAGCATAGAAGAATGAGGGGAGACTTGATTGAGGTATATAACATTATGATGAGTATAGATAGAGTGAATGCAAGTGAGCTTTTTCCACTGAGGCTAGGGGAGAAAAAAACCCGAGGACATGGGTTAAGGGTGAAGGGGGAAAAGTTTAAAGGGAACAATAGGGGGGGTGCTTCTTCACACACAGAGTGGTGGGAGTGTGGAATGAGTTGCCAGCTGAAGTGGTAAATGCAGGCTCACTTTTAACATTTAAGAAAAACTTGGACAGGTACATGGATGAGAGGTGTATGGAGGGATATGGTCCAGGTGCAGGTCAGTAGGACTATGCAGAAAAATGGTTCAGCACAGCAAGAAGAGCCAAATGGTCTTTTTCTGTGCTGTAATGTTCTATGGTTCTATCTATGGGTGAGGTGCCGGAGGACTGGAGGATAGCTGATGTCATTCCATTGTTTAAAAAAAGGCTCTAAAAGTAATCTGGGAAATTATAGGCCAGCAAGTTTGACGTAAATTATTGGAAGGAGTATGAAGAGATAGGATCTATGAGTATTTGGATAGACAGGGACTTTATAGGGCGAGTCAACATGGCTTTGTGCGTGGTAGGTCATGTGTAACCAATCTATTAGAGTTTTTCGAGGAGGTTACCAGGAAAGTGGATGAAGGGAAGGCAGTGGATGTTGTCTACATGGACTTTCAGTAAGGCCTTTGACAATGTCCCACATGGGAGGTTAGTTAGGAAGATTCAGTCGCTAGGTATACATGGTGAGGTGATAAATTGGATTAGACATTGGCTCAATAGGAGAAGCCAGAGAGTGGTAGTGGAGGATTGCTTCTCTGAGCGGAGGCCTGTGACTAGTGGTGTGCCACAGGGATCAGTGCTGGGTCCATTGATATTTGTCATCTATATCAATGATCTGGATGATAATGTGGTAAATTGAATCAGCAAATTTGCTGATGATACAAAGATTGGAGGTGTAGTGGACAGTGAGGAAGGTTTTCAAAGCTTGCAGAGGGATTTGGACCAGCAGGAAAAATGGGCTGAAAAATGGCAGATAGAGTTTAATGCAGACAAGTGTGATGTATTGCACCTTGGAAGGACAAACCAAGGTAGAACATACAAGGTAAATGGTAGGGCACTGAGGAGCGCAGTAGAACAGAGGGATCTGGGAATACAGATACATAATTCTCTAAAAGTGGCGTCACAGGTAGATAAGGTTGTAAAGAGAGCTTTTGGTACATTGGCTTTTATAAATCAAAGTACTGAGTATAGGAGTTGGAATGTTATGGTGAGGTTGTATAAGGCATTGGTGAGGCCAAAATTGGAGTACTGTGTGCAGTTTTGGTCACCAAATTATAGGAAGGATATTAATAAGGTTGAAAGAGTGCAGAGAATGTTTACAAGATGTTGCCAGGACTTGAGGAAATGAGTTACAGAGAAAGGTTGAATAGGTTAGGACTTCATTCCCTGGAGCGTAGAAAAATGAGGGGAGATTTGATAGAGGTATATAAAATTATGATGGTTAGAGATACAGTGAATGCAAGCAGGCTTTTTCCACTGAGGTTAGGGGAGAAAAAAACCCAGAGGACATGGGTTAAGGGTGAAGGGGGAAAAGTTTAAAGGGAACAACGGGGCGGGACTTCTTCACATAGAGAGTAGTGGGAGTGTGGAATGAGCTGCCAGCTGAAGTGGTAGCTGAAGGCTCATTTTTAACATTTAAGAAAAACTTGGACAGGTACATCCATGTATTCCACACTAAGCTCATTCCACACTGTGTATGGAGGGATATGGTCCAGGTGCAGGTCAGTGGAACTAGGCAGAAATATGGTTCGGCACAGCCAAGAAGGGCTGAAGTGCCTGTTTCTGTGCTGTAGTGTTTTGTGGTTCTAAAAGCTTATCAAAGTTCGAAAAGCTAGGTAATGATAGAGATCTAGAAGATTATAAGGTTAGCAGGAAGGAGCTTAAGAATGAAATTAGGAGAGCAAGAAGTGGCCATGAGAAGGCCTTGGCAAGCACAATTAAAGAAAACCCCAAGGCATCCAACAAGCATGTGAAGAGTAAGAGGATAAGACATGAGAGAATAGGACCAATCAAGTGTGACAATGGAAAAGTGTGTATGGAACCGGAGTATAACTGAGGTACTTTGCTTCAGTATTGACTACAGAAAAGGATCTTGGCGATTGTAGGGATGACTTACAGTGGATTGAAAAGCTTGAACATATAGACATTAAGAAAGAGGATGTGCTGGAGCTTTTGGAAAACATCAATTTGGGTAAGTCTCTGGGACTGGATGAGATGTACTACAGGCTACTATGGGAGGCAAGGGAGTAGATTACTGAGCATCTGGCAGTGATCTTTGCATCATCAATGGGGACAGGGGAGGTTACAGAGGATTGGATGGTTGCATATGTTGTTCCTTTATTCAAGAAAGGGAGTAGTGTTAGCCCAGGAAATTATAGACCAGTGAGTCTTACTTCAGTGGTTAGTAAGATGATGGAGAAGATCCTGAGAGGCAGGTCTTATGAACACTTGGAGAGCCATAATATGATTAGGAATAGTCAGCATGACTTTGTCAAAGGCAGGTAGTGTTTTATGAGCCTGGTTGAATTTTTTGAGGAGGTGACTAAACACATTGATGAAGGTAGAGCAGTAGATTTAGTGCTTTTGAATTTCACAAGGCATTTGACAAGGTACCCCATGCAAGGCTTATTGAGAAAGTAAGAAGTCATGGGATCCAAGGGGACCAGAACTGGCTTGCCCACAGAAGGCAAAGAGTGGTAATAGACAGATCATATGCTGTGTGGATATCGGTGACCAGTGGTATGCCTCAAGGATCTGTTCTGGGACCCCCTTCTCTTCATGATTTTTATAAATGATCTGGATGAGGAAGTAGAGGGATGGGTTAGTAAATTTGCTGATGACACAAAGATTGGGGGTGTTGTGAATAGTGTGGAGGGCTGTCAGAGGTTACAGCAAGACATTGATAGGATGCAAAACTGGGCTGAGAAGTGGCAGATGGAGTTCAACCCAGATAAGTGTGAGGTGGTTCATTTTGGTAGATCAAATATGATGGCAGAATACAGTATTAATGGTAAGAATTTTGGCAGTGTGGAGTTTCAGTGGGAACTTGGGGTCCGTGTCCATAAGATGCTCAAAGCTGTTGCAGAGGTTGACACCATGGCGAAGAAGGCATATGGCGCATTGGTCTTCATCAACCATGGGATTGAGCTTAAGAGCCAAGAGGTAATATTAGAACTATATTGGGCCCTGGTCAGACCCCACTTGGAAGGATGTGGAAACTATAGAAATGGTGCAGAAGAGATTTACAAGGATGTTGCCTGGATAGGTTGAGTGAACTTGGCCTTTTCTCCTTGGATCGACGGAGGATGAGAGGTGACTTGACAGAGGAGTATAAGATGATGAGAGGCATTGATTATATGGCTAGTCAAAAGCTTTTTCCCAGGGCTGAAATGGCTATCATGAGAGGGCACATATTTAAGATGCTTGGCGATAGGTACAGAGGAGATGTCAGGGGTATGTTTTTTACACAGAGAGTGGTGAGTGTGTGGAATCTTCTACCGGCAACGGTGGTGGTGGCAGATATGATGGGGTCTTTTAAGAGACTCCTGGATAGGTACATGGAACTTAGGGTTACCCATAGCCCTCTATTTTTCTAAGTAATTTCTAAATTAAGTACACATTTGTCTCAGCATTGTGGGCCGAAGGGCATGTATGTGCTGTAGGTTTTCTATGTTTCTATGCACTGGTAAAATTGTTGCTTTTTTGAGGCAGGTGGGAACTTCCAACTGTAGCAGTGAAAGGTTGAAAATGTTCTTGAATAGTCCTGCCAGTTAGCTGGCATGAGTTTTTGGAGCCTTACCAGGTCCTGTCGCCTTGCGAGGGTTCACCCTCTTCAAAGGCAGCCTAACAACAGCCTCAAAGACAGGGATCAGAGTGTCACTGGTTGAAGCATGGATCTTCACAGCTGTAGTTATATTCTCCCTTTCAACGCCAGCATAGTGGGCATTGAGCTTGTATGGGAGTGAAGCTTTGCTGCCATTCATGCTATTCTTTTAAGAGACTGTAAGATGGGTATATGGAGCTTAGAAAAATAGAGGGGTATGCGGTAGGGACATTCTAGGCAGCTTCTAGAGTAAGTTACATGGTCAACACAACATTTTGGGCTGAAGGGTCTGTAATGTGTAGATTTTCTATGTGCCTTCTGGTTCATTCATGGTGGCTTTTGGTTTGCGAATGTACGGCAGTCTTTGTAGCACACACTCATCCACACAGGTTTTAATGAAGTCGGTAACAAATACAGCATACTCATCCAGATTTGATGGTGAATCCCTGAATACAGTCTAGTCCACCAATTCAAAGCAGTCCTGTAGGCACTCCTGTGCTTTCCTTGTCCATACCCTCTTGGTCTTCACTACTGGTGTTGCAGTCTTCAGTCTCTGCCTGTACTCAGAGAGTAGAAGTGCTGCCAGGTGATCAGACTTTCCATTTCCACAATAAGCACATTTGATCTTAGTGTAAAAGTGGTCCAGTGCGTTGCTTCCTTTGGCACTACAAGAGATTTGTTATGGTAGTTATTTAGTGACTTTTTCTGGCTGGCATGGTTAAATCCCCCAAAATGAAGCTGAGGGCATCAGGGTGTGCTCTTTTGTGCAGTTTGATCCCATTACTCAGATCATCTAGAGTCTGTTTAACATTGGCCTGAATTGGAATGTACACCACCAAAATGATCACAGAACTCTCCTGTGACTAGTAAAATCGATGGCACTTAATTGTGAGATATCCAGGTCTGGTGAGCAGATCACACTGATACACTTGTGCAACAAGAGGAGTTGGTCATAAGGTATACACCTCCATGTCTGCTTTAGAGAGACTCGACAGTTCTGTCCTGACAGTGTATAGTTAACCCATCAATCTGAATCACTGCTTCTGGTACAGAAGGGGTTAATCCGGATTCCATGAAACAAAGGACACATGTGGATTCAATGAATCAAAGGATTTGGTCAGATTAGGAGAATGGGCAAAGAAGTGGTTGATGGAATACAGTGTTGGGAACTGAATGGTCATGAACTTTGGTGGGAAGAAATAAAGGACAGACTATTTTCTCAATAGAGAGAAAATTCAAAAATCTGAGGTGAAAAGGGGCTTGGGAGTCTTTGTGCAGAATTCCCTAAAGGTTAGTTTGCAGTTTGAGTCTGTCGTGAGGAAGGCAAATGCAATGTTAGCATTCATTTCAAAAAGACAATATAAAATCAATGATGTAATGTTGAGGCTTTATAAAGTACTGGTGAGGCCTCACTTGGAGTATTGTGAGCAGTTCAGGGTCCCTTATCTTAGAAAGGATGTGCTGACACTGGAGAGGGTTCAAAGGAGACTCACAAAAATGATTCCAGGATTGAAAGACTTGTCACATGAAGAGTGTTTCATGGCTCTGGGCCTGTATTTATTAGAATTCAGAAGAATGGGAGGTGACCTAACAAATTGAAACTATCAAGTGGTGAAAGGCCTTGATAGAGTGGATGTGGAGCAGATTTTCCTGCGGTGAGAGATTCTAGGTCCAGAGGACACAGCCTCGCAATAGAGGGGTGTCCTTTTGGAATGGAAATGAGGAATTTCTTTAGGGATGACGGCAGGATGGATGTGGACTATGTAGGGTGAAGCAGGGGCAACGCAATGAGAATTGGCCGTAGGGTGACGCAGAGAAAGTGGCAGAACAAAACAAAGTAACACAAGTAAGTGGAAAACACAGGAGATCCTGTAGATGCTGGAAATCTTGGGCCACACAAAATACTGGATGAGTTCAACAGGTTAGGCGACATCTATGCAGAGGAATAAACATTCAATGTCTCTGGCTGAGACTTCTTCAGGACTAGAAAGGAAACAGGAAGAAATCAGAATAAGAAGGTGGGTGGGGGAAGGTCGAGGAAGAGGGCAAACAAGAAGGTGATGGGTGAGACCAGGTGAGGGGGAAGAAGTGGGAGGCTAGAGTAAATGGAATTAGTCTAGGTCAGGGGTCAGCAACCTTTACCACTGAAAGAGCCACTTGGACCCATTTCCCACAGAAAAGAAAACACTGGGAGCCGCAAAACCCGTTTGACATTTAAAATGAAATAACACTGCATACAACGTTTTGTTTTGCCTTTATGCTATGTATAAATAAACTATAATGTGTTGCATTTATGAAATTGATGAACTCCTGCAGAGAAAACGAAATTACATTTCTGCATGCAACAAAAACATTTTGAACTCCGAAAAAAAGACGTTGGGTTGAAGGTTACTTTTAAGTAAAATACTCAACATCTATTTGAGTCCTTCTTGTATTTATGAAAAACGCCAAACTTAAATTTGCCGCCAGCAGCAAACCAAAAATAACGTCAGCCAGCTGTCAACCTGAAAAATAAAAGGACTATTTCACTGAACAATGAAAACATATGAATATACGTAAAATAATACGCAATTAAAATATTTATCATACTTCTTCAGGTTGACTCACACCTGACAATGCAGTCGTATTCAGTAGGGATGGATCGATGCTTAGGGGAGTGACCGGGAAGGATAATGTGTTTTTTTCCTCTCTGAACTCACAGAAGCATTTCCCAAACGATGTTTGCATTGCGATGATTGCAGAATGTAAATACTCCGAATTTATCATGTCGTGACATTGTTTGAACTCTCTCAAATTGGGGAAGTGAGACAATGTGCCTTTCTGTAAATCTCTGGCAAGCAACGTCAACTTGCGCTCGAATGCAAAACATCCTCCAACATGTGCAGGGCTGTACGTCCTTACCCCGTTGAAGAGCTGTGTTCAGCGTGTTCAGGTGCGCTGTCATGTCTACCATGAAGTGTAGCTTTTCCAGCCACTCTGGCTGTTCCAGCTCAGGAAAGTTGAGCCCTTTGCTGCCCAGGAAAGTTTTCACTTCTTCCAGACGCGCGACAAAGCATTTCAGCACCTCCCCTCTGGACAGCCAACGATAAAAACACGTTGTAGCGGTTGCTACACGCAGTCAGTAAACTGCAGTCAAAGATAGCTTTATTCGAACTAAACAGCCTTGCTTTTAAGCCTCCCTCAACCCGCCCCCCATGGGCACGGATGCTGCAAAAGACACGTACTCACAAACCCCCGTAGGCTATCTCCCTTAGCCTGAACGCTGGCTAATTGTGAGCCGGTTCGGATGTGTCAGCAAATGGGTCGCCACAACGTCTTATTTAGATTGTACAAGATCACCATAATCTTCAAATTTAGATTTACATTTCAAAAACTAACAAACTAACATAAAATACATATTAATTAAATACTGACCATGTAGCGGTGTGCTACACGCAGCGCTAAAATTACGACACGGAGTCGGTAACTGCAGTCGAAGGAAAAAAACTTTATTCGAAATCTTCAGCCTCACTTTTAAGCCTCCCTCAACCTGCCCCCCCCCCCCCCCATGGCGCAGAGGCTCCAAAGCTCTGTGCTCGCAAACCCCCGTAGGCTATCTTATTGTGAGTCGGTTCGGATGTGCCAGGAAAAGGGTCGCCACAACCAATTATTTCCCAAAGCAACAGGGAGCCGCAGCACAGACGTAAAAGAGCCACATGTGGCTCCGGAGCCGCGGGTTGCCGACCCCCGGTCTAGGTGGATACAAGG
The DNA here is from genome assembly GCF_030144855.1 of Hypanus sabinus. Taxonomy (NCBI): domain Eukaryota; kingdom Metazoa; phylum Chordata; class Chondrichthyes; order Myliobatiformes; family Dasyatidae; genus Hypanus; species Hypanus sabinus. The sequence continues at coordinate 656,884 of NC_082728.1, forward strand.
ATAGCATATACTTGTGGGCTGAAGGGTGGGTTTCTGTGTCTGTGAAATCCTTGCTGTAATAATTTCTAAGGGTATTGAAGGATACATTGGTCTTTTTCACCATTCTCCTGGCTGCTGTGGAGAGTTAGCACTGCCTTGAGTGGCTGTGACTGTCCATATCTCTCAGGGGTGTGTAGTGTGGATGTAGGGACCGGGTATTGGCTGCAGATCCGGGTGTAGGGGGGTGCTGGTGTTGTTCAGCTGTGGGCAGTGACCCAAGTACATATTGTGTTGCAGGCAATGTCCATGATGGAAGAAATGATGCAAGAGATGAATTATTTGAAGAAGTTCCAAAGTTCTGTTGAAGATCGTATTAAAGACATAGACATGAATATCAATTCGGTAAGGCAAGTGTGAAACTCCTTTTGTTCTGATAGAAATTTCCACTCCAGTTGTTGGGAGTGTGTACATGTGTGTTGGGTCAGGTGGGGGTCATGCATTAACTCTGCCAACCCTTGTGTTTCAGGTGATGAACCAAATGGGCCAAGTAAACGAGGTTCTGGTAAGACCATTCTTCATGTAACATTACTAGTTTCCTGTTCTGTGCACCACACTGTGAGCATGTGGGGGAGCTATGATCAATCACGAACTGTTCACAGGCTTCTTGCCTTTGGAGAGAACCTCCCCGTTTCCTCACCCCTTGAGCACAGCAAACCTCAGGGTGTCAGGCTGGATTCCATCTGGCAGGAACAGGCTCTTCCACCTAACAATTACGTGCCCAAGAGTGCCAGTCCTCACCATGAGCCCAAGAGTTCTGGGAAAGTATGAAAGACTAGAACATTCTGTCACAAGGTGGTTATTCGGGCCCTGCGGAGGCAGGGAGAGGGTGCGCACTCTATGTTTGAAGGAGCGAGTCTGTCAGTCTGGATCACTACCAACCCTTGACGCCATCTCCTTCCCTATACACTCTGCCCCTGCCCATATGCAGTTAGGCCCCCCCTCCCTACCACCACTGACCCAACCCCTCCTCCTACCTCCAGCATTTCTATATGTGTTGTTGGTCTTGCCGGCCACAGATAAGCTTTATGACTGGGTGATGGAGGGTAGTAGACTTGATATGTTGTCTTTCTGTTTCCTGCTGTTACTGTCTGACCCGCACATTTCTGGCACTGGACTGGGCCCTGAACACAATACTAGGGCCTCAAAAGGTTTTGTCAGAGACAATAAATTGTGAGGGGATCCCAAGGGTAGGATCCAGGCAGATTTGGAGACAATGGAAAGGCTAGGACTGATGGGAACTAGGAATTCACCTGACCCAGAACATCTGTCAGTGTCATATAACCATATGACAATTACAGCATGGAAACAGGCCATCTCGGCCCTTCTAGTCCGTGCTGAACACTTACTCTCACCTAGTCCCACTGGCCCGCACTCAGCCCATAACCCTCCATTCCTTTCCTGTCCATATACCTATCCAATTTTACTTTAAATGACAATACCGAACCTGCCTCTACCACTTCTACTGGAAGCTCGTTCCACACAGCTACCACCCTCTGAGTAAAGAAATTCCCCCTCGTGTTACCCTTAAACTTTTGACCCCTAGTTCTCAACTCGTGTCCTCTTGTTTGAATCTCCCCTACTCTCAATGGAAAAAGCCTATCCACGTCAACTCTATCTATCCCCCTCATAATTTTAAATACCTCTATCAAGTCCCCCCACAACCTTCTATGCTCCAAAGAATAAAGACCTAACTTGTTCAACCTTTCTCTTCAACTTAAGTGCTGAAACCCAGGTAACATCCTAGTAAATCTTCTCTGTACTCTCTCTATTTTGTTGATATCTTTCCTATAGTTCGGTGACCAGAACTGTACACAATACTCCAAATTCGGCCTTACCAATGCCTTGTACAATTTTAACATTACATCCCAACTCCTATACTCAATGCTCTGATTTATAAAGGCCAGCATACCAAAAGCTTTCTTCACCACCCTATCCACATGAGATTCCACCTTCAGGGAACTATGCACCATTATTCCTAGATCACTCTGTTCTACTGCATTCTTCAATGCCCTACTATTTACCATGTATGTCCTATTTGGATTATTCCTACCAAAATGTAGCACCTCACACTTATCAGCATTAAACTCCATCTGCCATCGTTAAGCCTGCTCTTCTAACTGGCCTAAATCTCTCTGCAAGCTTTGAAAATCTACTTCATTATCCACAATGCCACCTACCTTAGTATCATCTGCATACTTATTAATCCAGTTTACCACCCCATCATCCAGATCATTAATGTATATGACAAACAACTTTGGACCCAGTATAGATCCTTGAGGCACACCACTAGTCACCGGCCTCCAACCTGACAAACAGTTATCCACCACTACTCTCTGGCATCTTCCATCCAGCCACTGTTGAAGCCATTTTACTACTTCAATATTAATACCTAACGATCGTACCTTCCTAACTAACCTTCCGTGCAGAACCTTGTCAAAGGCCTTACTGAAGCCCATATAGACAACGTCCACTGCTTTACCCTCATCAACTTTCCTCGTAACCTTTTCAAAAAATTCAATAAGATTTGTCAAACATGACCTTCTACACACAAATCCATGTTGACTGTTCCTAATCAGACTCTGACTATCCAGATTATTATATATACCATCTCTAAGAATATTTCCATTAATTTACCCACCACTGATGTCAAACTGACAGGCCTATAATTACTCTTAGAACCCTTTTTAAACAATGGAACCACATAAGCAATACACCAATCCTCTGGCACCATCCCCGTTTCTAATGACATTTGAAATATTTCTGTCAGAGTCCCTGCTATTTCTACACTAACTTCCCGCAAGGTCCTAGGGAATATCCTGTCAGGACCTAGAGATTTATCCACTTTTATATTCCTTAAAAGTGCCAATACTTCCTCCTCTTTAATCATCAGTTTCCATAACTTCCCTACTTGTTTTCCTTACCTTACATAATTCAATATCCTTCTCCTTAGTGAATACCAAAGAAAAGAAATTGTTCAAAATCTCCCCCATCTCTTTCGGCACCACATATAGCTGTCCACTCTGATTCTCTAAGGGACCTATTTTATCCCTCACTATCATTTTGCTATTAATATAACTGTAGAAACCCTTTGGATTTATTTTCACCTTACTTGCCAAAGCAACTTTGTATCTTCTTTTAGCTTTTCTAATTTCTTTCTTAAGATTCTTCTTACATTCTTTATATTTCTCAAGCACCTCATTTACTCCATTCTGCCTATATTTATTGTAGATATCTCTCTTTTTCCTAACCAAGTTTCCAATGTCCCTTGAAAACCATGGCTCTCTCAAACTTTTAACCTTTCCTTTTAACCTAACAGGAACATAAAGATTCTGTACCCTCAAAATTTCACCTTTAAATGACCTCCATTTCTCTATTACATCCTTCCCATAAAAGAAATTGTCCCAATCCACTCCTTCTAAATCCTTTCGCATCTCCTCAAAGTTAGCCTTTCTCCAATCAAAAATCTCAACCCTGGGTCCAGTCCTATCCTTCTCCATAATTATATTGAAACTAATGGTACTGTGATCCCTGGACCTGACGTGCTCCCCAACACATACCTCCATCGCCTGACCTATTTCACTCCCTAACAGAAGATCAACAATGCCCCTTCTCTAGTTGGTACCTCTATGTATTGCTGTAAAAAAACTATCCTGCACACATGTTACAAACTCCAAACCATCCATCCCTTTTACAGTCCCAACGAAGGGTTTTGGCCTGAAATGTCGACAGTGCTTCTCCTTATAGATGCTGCCTGGCCGGCTGTGTTCCACCAGCATTTTGTGTGTGTCATCCCTTTTACAGCATGGGCTTCCCAGTCTATGTGTGGAAAATTAAAATCTCCCATAATCAAAACCCTGTGCTTACTACAAGTATCTGCTATCTCCTTGCAAATTTGCTCCTCCAATTCTCGCTCCCCATTAGGTGGTCTATAATACACCCCTATAAGTGTTACTACACCTTTCCCATTCCTCAATTACACCCAAATAGTCTCCCTAGATGAGCCCTCTAATCTATCCTGCCAGAGCACAGCTGTAATATTTTCTCTGACAAGCAACGCAACACTTCCCCTCTTGTCCTTCCGATTCTATCATACCTGAAGCAACGAAATCCAGGAATATCTAGTTGCCAATCACACCCCTCCTGCAACCATGTAATGGCACACCATAGAAACACAGTGACTCTGTGTCCCAACCATAGGTTCCCTAATTGTTGCCAATGCCCTTGTCTAATGAGGGAACAGTGGGTGTAACCAGTGGCTCCGTGTTCCTCTGACAACACAGGTGTGGTATCACCTTTCAACACAACTTTCTCAGTATCTGTGTAGGGTCAGGATTCAGTAAGTGCGACAGGCTGACACTGCCTTTACTGTCAACACTTACAGTGTAACCCACTGCAATCATCTGTATTGTCAATGCCAACAGCGAGACTCACCTGTCTGTTCCACTGGCTTTCTGATCTTGCAGTAACCAGTGCCCACTGTACAGGGGTCTTTGATGAATTTAGAAGTTTGGTTCTCTACAAAAATTGCATCTACATTGTAGGCTGTTGACTTTATGAATAGTTAACTTTAATTAATTTCAAACCAGATTCTCAAGTTTCAAAGCAGTTAATCTAGTGAAATGGTTGAAGGTAAGACATAGGAAACCTGGTTCTCATTTCACTAGTATTTAATACCATTGTTATTCTCTGATCTTTCTGACCTCTGGTCAGTTAAGCCAGTGCAGAACATCCCTGTGGCTGTTCCCCTCAATAATAAGTATCCAACTATACTGTTGAGGGGGATGACCTACAAAGATGGAGCTGTAGCAAACAGGTCTCTGGCAATGAGTCTGGTGTGTGGCTCAGAAGAGAAGAAAGATGAAGAGGACTGCAGTGGTGATAGGAGATTCCATAGTCAGAGGAATGGAGATGAGGTTTTGTGGGTGATGTAGAGACACTTAGATGATATGTTGCCACCCAGGAGCCAGGGTCAGAGATGTCTTGGAATCAGGTCCTCAGTATTCTTAACAGAAAGGGTGTGCAGCCAGAAGTTTTAGTACATATTGGCACCAATAACATAAGTAGACAAGGTGAGGAGGTCCTAAAGAGAGATTTTAGGGAGTTAGGGAGAGAAAGCTGAAAAACAGGACCTTCGGGGTATTAATCTCTGGATTGCTGCCCATGCCACACGCCAGTGAGAGTAAAAGGATGATTTGGCAGATGAATGCATGGCTAAAGAACTAGTACACGGGGCAGGGTTTCAAATTTCTGGATCATCGGGATCTCTTCTGGGAAAGGTATTTAGGCATCCGTTAGTCTTGAGAGATCATGGATTTGCTCCTTGGAAAGTTTCCAGGCCTGGGCAGGGTTGTATGGGAGACAGGCAGTTACCCATGCTGCAATTTTCCCCTCTCCATGCCACCGATGTTGTCCAAGGGAAGGGCAAGGGCCGATACAGCTTGGCACTGGTGTTGTCACAGAGCAATGTGTGGTTAAGTGCCTTGCTCAAGGACACAACGCGCTGCCTTGGATGAGGCTCAAACTAGTGACCTTCAGATCACTAGACCAATGTCTTAACTTGGCCATGTGGCAACACTGGGGACCTCTATAAAAGGGATGGGTTACACCTGAACCTGAGGGGGACTAATATAGTTGTGGCAGGTTTGCTAGAGCTGTTCAGGAGGTTTAAACCAATTTGGCAGGGGGATGGGAACCAGGGTGACAGGGCTGAAAATGGGGTAGTTGGTTTACAAACAGAAGGAGTACGTATTGAGACTGCAGGCAAGGAGAGGCTGATGATAAGGCAGAATTGCAGTTAATGGGATGAGTTGCAAAGTAAAAGGAGGACAAAATTGAAAAAGGTCTGAAGGTGTTATATTTGAATGCATGCAGTGTATGGAATAAGGTAGATGAACTTGTAGCACAGTTATAGATTGGCAGGTATGATGTTATGGGGATCAGTGAATCATGGAGAAAAGAAGATTATATCTGGGAGCTTAATGTCCAAGGCTACACATTATCGAAAGGACAGGCAGGAAGGCAGAGGGGGTGGCTAGTCTCTGTTGGTAAAAAATGAAATCAAATTATTAGAAAGAACTGACATTGGTTCGGAAGTTGTAGAATCATTTTGAATAATGCTAAGGAAATGCAAGGGTAAAAAGACCCTGATGAAGTTGTATACAGACCCTTCAAACAGTAGTAAGCACTTGCCCTACAAATAACAGAGAGAGATAGGAAATACCTGCTAAAAGGTCAAATTACAATTGTTATGGAGGATTTAAATATGCAGGTAGACTGGGAAAACTAGGTTGGTGGTGGAATTTCTAGAGTGCCTATATATAAAGTGTAAAGGAGAGGCAAGTGTGGATATCAGACTGTTGGAAAGGTAGTAATGGGGGAGGGGGGACAAGAAAATGGCAGACAAACTGAATAAGTATTTTGCATCAGTCTTCACAGTGGAAGACACTAGCAGTATGGTGGAGGTTCAAGTGTGTCAGGGGGCAGAAGTATGTGAAGGTGCCATTACTAGGAGGAATTGTTTGGGAAACTGAAAGGTCTGAAGCTAAGTAAGTCACCTGGATCAGCTAATGTACACCCCAGGGTTCTGAAATAGGTGGCTGAAAACACAGTAGAGATATTAGTAATGATCTTTCAAGAATCAATGTATGCTGGCACAGTTCTAGAAGGCTGGAAAATTGCAAATGTCAGTCTGCTCTTCAAGAAGGAAGGGAGGCAGAAGAAAATAAATAGAAATGTAGAAAGCCTACAGCACAAAACAGGCCCTTCGGCCCACAAACTGTGCCGGACATGTCCTTACCTTAGAATTTACCTAGGGTTATCCATAGTCCTCTATTTTTCTAAGTTCCACACATGCATCCAGAAATCTCTTAAATGACCTTATCGTATCTGGTAATAATAGGCCTGTTAGTCTAACTGTAGTGATTTTGAAGATGTTGGAGTCGATTATTTAGGATGTGGTTTCCAGGTACATGGAGGCACATGATAAAATAGGGCAAAGTCAGCATGGTTTCCTCAAGGGAAAATCTTGCCTGACAAATCTGTCGGAATTCTTTGAAGAAAATACAAGCACAACAGACAAAGGAGAATTGGTGGATGTTGTGTACTTGGATTTTCAGAAGGCCTTTGGCTAGGTGTGACAAAAGTTAAGAGCTATTGTATTACAAAAAGGAGACTAGCATCTTTGTCTGAATGGCAGGAGGAAAATAATGGGAATAAAGGGAGCCTTTTCTGACTGGCTGCCAGTGACTAGTGGTGTTCCACAGGGGTCTGTGTTGGAACTGATTGTTTTTACGTTTTATATCTATGATTTGAATGATGGAATTGTAGGCTTTGTTGCAAAGTTTGTAGACGACACAAAGATAGGTGGAGGAGCTGGTAGGAAGCAGAGAGGCTACAGAAGGACTTGGACAGGTTAGCAACAAAGCCATCAATTCCATCATCCAAATCATTGACATAAAACATAAACAGAATCGCTCCCAATTCAGACATCTGTGGAACACCACTAGTCACTAGCAATCAGTGAGCAAAAGCTCCCTTTATTCCTACTCTTTGCCTCCTGCCAATCAGCTACTGGTTTAGCCATGCTAGTATCTTTCTTGGAATACCAGGGCTTGTAGCTTGTTAAGCAGCCTCATGTGTGGCACCTTGTCAAAGGCCTTTTGAAAACCAGAAGAATAATTGTACACAATGTCAACCAATTGTTCTTTGTCCTGCAATGTTAGCATTCATTTTGGGAACACAGAAATATAAAATCAATAATGTAATTTTGAGGTTCTATAAAGCACTGGTGAGGCCTCACTTGGAGTATTGTGAGCAGTTTTGGGCCCTTATCTAAGAAAGGATGTGTTGACTTTGGAAAGGGTTCAAAGCAGGTTCACAAAAATGATTCCAGGATTGAAAGGTTTGTCATATGAAAGCATTTGATGGCTCTTGGCCTGTACTCACTGGAATTCAGAAAAACGAGGGGGGACCTCATTGAAACCTATTGCATGTTGAAAGGCCTCAATAGAATAGACTTGGAGAGGATGTTTCCTATGATAAGGGAGTCTAAGACCAGAGAGCACAGCCTCAGAATGGAGGGACATCCATTTAAAATGGAGATAAGGAGGTTAATAGATTCTTAATTAGTCAGGGCATGAAGGGATACGGGGAGAGACTAGGAGATTGGGGCTGAGAGGGTAATGGATCTGCCATGATGAAATGGTGGAGCAAACTTAATGGGCCAAATGGCCAATTTTTTTAAAAATGGTTGAAGATAGGATATAGGAAACCTGGTTCTCATTTCACTGCTATTTATTCCATTGTTCTCTATTGTGCTCTTTAGAAGAAAACTGAGGATGGGGAACAGTTTGTCAGCTGGAAGATTCTCCAAAGAACTCTTGTTGATCCACTCCCTGAGCCTGTACGTGATGTGAGGACAAGGTTTGAAAGTCTGTTTTAGACCTTGCTGGTGAACAACAGGCAGTTGCTGAACTTTGTGTTTTGTTGCTCTTGAACAGGTTGCACACTCTCTAACAAGCCAAGTTCTTGCACCAGCTGTTGACACAAAGATTGCATCTGCTGATGATACCCAGGCAGTGGAGAACCCTGATGAAATGGCCACTCATGTATTTTTACCCCAGGAGAGAGAAAGAAAAGCACAGGCTGCTCCCATGATAATCCAGCCTTCCAAAGGACATCCAGCACAGGTACATCACCCCTCTGCTGCACAGAAGGGAGCTGGGTCATCCATGCTCACTGTGAAGGGAGCTGAGCATTATCCTGATACTATATTCGCTCTTCAACGCATCCGACATGCATCTGACTATCAACCTTTGTTGGATCAGCGAGTCTCTGCACTCGAGAAAGCCTTCTCAGAATTAGGTGAGTTTTGGAGAAATAGTGGTTCCTGTGCATTTTGGGATTGGATTAGAGTAGTGGGAGGTTCTGTGGGTTCTTTGTCAGTGTGGAATACAGTGAATGTCCACCTCTTCCTCTATCCCCTCCCAGTTCAGCCTTTGTAGCTTTGGGCCAACTCTGGCACATGACAGCACTACAGAAAGTTAGGATGAAATATTCTTTCCATGTGATCCAGACTTTGATGAACTCAGTAGGATAGAAACAACTGTCAATGTCAGCACTGGGTCTACAAGTGATCACTCAGCTTGTATTCCAATGGATTGGATTCGCAAAGATGACCATTTCTCACTGTCAATAGTGGTAGGGAAATTACTGGAGAAAATTCTTTATTGTACGATCTAATCACATCTAGACATTAGGGACAGTCAATATGGCTTTGTGTGGGGGGGGGGAATTATGTCTAACAAATTATTGAAATTTTGATGAAGTGACAAAGATAACTTATGAGGGTAGTTGCTTACATGGACTTCTGTACGTTTTCAACAAGGTCTCTCATAGTAGGCTGATCCAAAAGATTAAGGATTAAGATTAACCCATGGAAATCTGGTAGATTGGCTTGGCTATGGAAGACAGAGGGAGTGGTGGAGACTTGTGACCTGTGGTGTTCTGCAGTGATCACTGCTGTTTGTGACATATACAATATAAATATTTTGGACAATAATTTGGATCAATTGGTAAGTTTGCAGTTGACAGAAGCATTGTCAGAAGTTTGAATAGTGAAGAAGGCAGTTAAAGGATAGAGATCAGCTGGAAATGTGGACATTGAGTTTAATTGTGGATCTTAAGTGTGAGGTGCTGCACTTTAGGAGATGAAAGTACACAGTCAAGGGCAGGGTCGTTAGGAGCACTGAGGTTCAGAAGATTCCTGGGGTTCAGTCTGCAGCTCTCTGAAAGTAGCACCACAGCAGGTAGGGAGGTAAAACAGGCATACACCTCTTCACTATTTGGGGCATTGAGTATAAAGATTTTTTTACTAACAGAGCTTTACCAACAGGGATTTCTCACAGGGTGATGGCGGTTATTTAAAAAGGGAGCTTCGAGAGTGTTTGTTCATTGTATGTGGCCAATCAGTGGCTATAACTGGAGGACCAATCATGAGTTAAATAGCAGGGAGGGTCTAAGCATAAAAAGGAGACACTGCATAGTGGAGTGGTCATCGACGGAGTGATCTGAGGCAGAGTAGTAGGGGTTTGGCTCATTTAGGCTTCGGCGATAACGGGTTGAGGTGAGAATAGTTACAGGAAGTATGTCTGTGAGGCCAGTTTTCTGTACTGAGTGTCAGATGTGGGAAGTCCGGGAGACTCCCAGCCTCCTGGATGGCCACACCCGTACTAGATGCGTCGAGCTGTAACTCCTTAGGGACCAGGTTAGAAATGCAGCTCGATGGCCTTCGTCTGGCCAGAGAAAATGAAAAGGTAATAGAGAGGTGCTACAGGCAAGTAGTCACACCAGGGACTTGGGAGACAGATAAGTGGGTAACAGGCAGGACAGGGAAGGGCAGAAGTCAGATTCTAGAGAATTCCCCTTGACAATAAGTACTCCTGGTGTAGTCTGTTTTGTCATATACTTTTGTGATATCATTCTGAAGGAACGTTGTCTCATTCTTTAACTGCATTGTATTTGTGGTTTCTAAATGACAATAAACTGAATCTGAATCTGAATCCTGTTTGAGTATTCTTGGGGGGAATGGCCTACCTAGGGGAAGCAACAGTGGCTGAGCCTCTGGCACAGAGTCTGGGCCTGTGGCTCAGAAGTGTAGGGAAAGGAAGAAGACCGCAGTATTAGGGGACTTTATAGTTAGGGGGTCAGACATGCGATTCTGATGCAGGATGCAGGAAAAAAACGCAGATGGTAGTTTACCTCCCAAGTGCCAGGGTCCAAGATGTTACTGATCACGTCCACGATATCCTGAGGTAGGAAGGTGAACAGCCAGAGGTCGTGGTACATATTGGTATCAACGACATAGGTAGGAAAAGGGAGGAGATCCTGAAAATAAACTAGAAGGAGTTAGAAAGGAAGTTGAGAAGCAGGACCTCAAAGGTAGTAATCTTGGGATTACTGCCTGTGCCATGCGACAGTGAGTATAGCAACAGAGTGAGGTGGAGGATGAATGTGTGGCTGAGGGATTGGAGCAGGGGGCAGGGATTCAGGTTTCTGGATCATTGGACCTCTTTTAGGACAGGCGTGGCCTGTACAAAAAGGACAAGTTGCACTTGAATCCAAGGGGGACCAATATCCTAGCGAGGAGGTTTGCTAAGGCTGTTGGGGAAAGTTTGAACTAGAATTGCTGGGAGGTGGGAACCGAACTGCAAAGATGGGGGAAGGGGCAGTTGGCTCACATATAGAGAAAGTTTTGAAACAGTGCGAGAGGGAGGATAGGCAGGTGATAGAGAAGGGATGCGCTCAGTCTGATGGTTTGAGATGCGTCTATTTTAATGCGAGAAGCATCATGAACAAAGCAGATGAGCTTGGAGTGTGGATCAGCACTTGGAGCTATGAATTGACTTCGAAGAGCAGGTAGGGGCCATTACAGAGACTTGGATGGCTCAGGGGCAGGAACGGTTACTTAGAGTGTCAGGTTTTAGATCTTTCAGAAAGAACAGAGAGGGAGGCAAAAGAGGTGGGGCATGGCACTGCTGATCAGAGTTAGTGTCACGGCTGCAGAAAAGGAGGAAGTCATGGAGGGATTGTTTACTGAGTCTCTGTGGGTGGAATGGAAATTAGAAACAGGAAGAGGTTAGTAACTCTACTGGTTTTTTTTTAATAGACCACCCAATAGTAACAGGGACTTCGAGAAGCAGATAGGGGTCAGATTCTGGAAAGGTGCAATAATAACAGGGTTGTCGTTGTGGGAGATTCTAATTTCCCAAATATTGATTGGTATCTCCCTAGAACAAGGGGTTTAAATGGGGTGGAGTTTGTTAAGTGTGTTCAGGAAGGTTTCCTGACACAATAGGTAGATAAGCCTACAAGAGGAGAGGCTGTACTTGATTTGGTATTGGGAAATGAACCTGGTCAGGTGTCAGATCTCTCGGTGGAAGAGCATTTTGGAGATAGTGATCACAATTCTATCTCCTTTATTATATCTACAAACTCATTCATAAGGCCAGTGATGTTGTGGGGGTGAAACTGGACTCTCTGACGGTGGTGTCTGAAAAGAGGATGCTGTCCAAGTTGCATGCCATCTTGGACAATGTCTCCCATCCACTCCTTAATGTACTGGTTAGGCACAGTACATTCAAGCCAGAGACTCATCCCACCAAGATGTAACACTGAGTGTCATAGGAAGTCATTCCTGTCTGTGGCCATCAAACTTTACAACTCATCCCTCGGAGTGTCAGACACCTTGAGCCAATAGGCTGGTCCTGGACTAATTTCCACTTGGCATTATTTACTTATTATTATTTAACTATTTATGGTTTTATATTGCTATATTTCTACACTATTCTTGGTTGGTGTGACTGTAACGAAACCCAATTTCCCTCGGGATCAATAAAGTATGTCTGTCTGTCTTTACCATAGCATTGGAGAGGGATAGAAACTGATAAGTTAGGAAAGCGTTTAATTGGAGTAAGGGGAAATATGAAGCCATCAGGCAGGAACTTGGAAACATAAATTGGGAACAGATGTTCTCAGAGAAATGTACGACAGAAATGTGGCAAATGTTGAGTGGCGTTCTGCATAGGTACTGTATATTCCAATGAGACAGGGAAAGGATGGTAGGGTACAGGAGCCGTAGTGTACAAAGGCTGTTGTAAATCTAGTTAAGAAGAAAAGAAAAGCTTACGAAAGGTTCAACGAACTAGGTAATGATAGAGATCTAGAAGATTATAAGGCTAGCAGAAAGCAGCTTAAGAATGAAATTAGAAGAGCCAGAAGGGGCCATGAGAAGGCCTTGGTGAGCGGGATTAAGGAAAACCCCAAGGCATCCAACAAGCATGTGAAGAGCAAGAGGATAAGAGTGAGAGAATAGGACCAATCAAGTGCGACAGTGGAAAAGTGTGTATGGAACAGGAGGAGATAGCTGAGGTACTTTGCTTCAGTATTCACCACGGAAAAGGAGCTTAGCAATTGTTGGGATGACTTACAGCGGATTGAAAAAATTGAGCATATAGACATTAGAAACAGGATATGCTGGAGCTTATTGGAAAGCATCAAGTTGGGTAAGTCTTCAGGACCAGGTGAGATGTACCCCAGACTACTGTGAGGGGCAAGGGAGGAGATTGCTGAGCCTCTGGCAAAGATCTTTGCATCATCAATGGTTACGGGGAGTTTCCAGAGGATTGAAGGGTTGCAGATGTTGTTCCCTTATTCAAGAAAGGGAGTAGAGATAGTTCAGGAAATTATAGATCAGTGAGTCTTAATTCAGTGGTTAGTAAGTTGATGCAAAAGATCCTGAGAGGCAGGATTTATGAACATTTGGAAAGGCATAATATGATTAGGAGTAGTCAGCATGGCTTTGTCAAAGGCAGGTCATGTCTTACGAGCCTGATTGAATTTTTTGAGGATGTGACTAAACACATTGATGAAAGAAGAACAGTAGATGTAGTATATATGGATTTCAACAAGGCATTTGATAAGGTACCCCATGCAAGACTTATTGAGAAAGTAAAGAGGTGTGGGATCCCAGGAGACCTTGCTTTGTGGATCAAGAACTGGCTTGCCCACAGAAGGCAAAGAGTGGTTGTAGACAGGTCATATTCTGCATGGAGGTCAGTGGCCAGTGGTGTGCCTCAGGGATCTGATAATACATTTGCTGATGACACAAAGATTGGAGGTGTTGTGGATGGTGTGGAGGGTTGTCAGAGGTTACAGCGGGATATCAATAAGTTGCAAAACTGGGCTGAGAGGTGGCAGATGGAGTTCAACCCAGGTAAGTGTGAAGTGGTTCCTTTTGGTAGGTCAAATATCATGACAGAATATAGTATTAACGGTAAGACTTTTGGCAGTGTGGAGGATCAGAGGGATCTTGGGGTCCGCGTCCATAGGACACGCAAAGCTGTTGTGTAGGTTGACTGTGTGGTTAAGAAGGCATACAGTGCATTAGCCTTCATGAACTGTGAGATTGAGTTTAAGAGCCGAGAGGTAATGTTGCAGCTATATAGGATCCTGGTCAGACCCCACTTAGAGTACTGTGCTCAATTCTGGTCGCCTCACTGCAGGAAGGATGTGGAAACCATAGAAAGGGTGCAATTTACAAACATCATTTACAATGATGTTTCCTGGATTGGGGAGCATGCCTTACGTGGATAGATTGAGTGAATTTGGCCTTTTCTCCTTAGAGTGATGGAGGATGAAAGATGACCAGATAGAGGTGAATAAGATGATGAGAGGCATTGATCATGTGGATAGTCAGAGGCTTTTTCCCAGAGCTGAAATGGCTATCACAAGAAGGCACAGTTTTAAGCTGCTTGGAAGTAGACACAGAGGAGATGTCAGGGGTAAATTTTTTATGCAGAGAATGGTGAGTGCTTGGAATAGGCTGCCAGCAATGGTGGTGGAGGCAGATATGATGGGGTCTTTTAAGAGACTCCTTGATAAGTACACGGTGCTTAGAAAAATAGACGGCTATGGGTAACCCTAGGTAATTACTAAAATAAGTGCATATTTGGCACAGCATTGTGGGCCGAAGGGCTTGTATTGCAGGTATAAGGGCTGTAGGTTTTCTATGTTTCTATGGATGCCATGTTGCCACTGTATAAAACTTTGGTCAGGCCACATCTGGAGAATTGTGTGCAGTTCTGGTCAACCCATTACAGGAAAGGTGTGGAGGCTTTGAAGAAGGCTCAGCAGGGCGCTGCCTGAATTGGAGAGTATTAGCTATAAGTAGAAGTAGTACAGAAAGGAGATTTTGCTCTGGAGTGTGAGGGATACTGGTCCCTCATGAGAGGCAGGTTAGCAAGTTGTCAGAATGCAAGAGGCTATGTGAAAGGAGATTGTGCAGAGTACAAATGAGCAGACGGTGCTGTCGAAAGACAGGCCCCTTACCGTAGATAATCGGTGACACCATCATATCAGCCCCTTCAATGTGGCTATGTGACGGTACTGTGGAAGAGGTGAGGAAATTGGGTGGGGGAGGTGAGAGGGTGGAAATTTAGGATGAGGGGATAGGCCACCATCTACTGCCCAGATGGCAATATTTAATTCTTGTGTTTTAGCCCCTGAAGCCAGCACAGCGATGGACAGTGAGGAGCTGAAAGGACGAGATGAGAGTGAACGACAAGTCCCAGTGAGTGCATTTCTTCCAACACCGAACCAAATTTGTATTCAATTGGTCAGTTAACCTGGATTCCCAAGGGTTGAACCTTCAGACCAATATACCATGCAGGAGCTTGTCACAAGGACAATGTCTACCCCCCTACTGTCATCAATCATTATATGGTCCCACCTTCAAAACATGATTTCCCATGCACAAAGCAATGCTGACTGTTCCTCATTACTCCTTGTCTTCCAAATGCAGGAAGATTCTGTCCCTCAGAATCCATTGCAGTAACTTCCTCACCACTAAATATAACAGCCTGTAGTTCCTGTCTTGTCCTAACAGCACCTCTCAAACAAGGCACAACATTTGTGCTCTCCAGCCTTCTGGTGTTAAGGTCCTATAGAGACTCTGTAGCGATATCTTGGAAAGATTGATTCCTGCACCCATAATATCCAGTATTCCCGAGTTGCTGGGAAGAGCTGGTTCCACATGCAGACGAATCAGAATCTGTTTGCCATCATTGACATATGAAGTATTGTATCTGGAAGCTGTCCATGCAGTTCCCAAGGTGTGCAGATCCTAGCAGCAACCTCCTCTCCACCGCCCCTACCCTGGGCAGGGACCCCCTCCCACGGCCCTTCCTTGGGCAAGGACCCCCCACTGCCATTACCCCTCCCCCTGGGTAACCTCTATGTGATTCTTTGTTTACCTGGGAAACATGAACAGGTCAGGGTCTCATCTGATTCCGATTAGTAAGTGGTGGGTGGCGGGGTTTGATGGTGGAGTTCAGGGTATCGTGGTGGGTGGGGGGCATTATTGGTGGATCCTGGGCTGTTGAAGGTATTTGTTTGTTCAGTCCCCAGGAGAAGGTGATGGTGATGGTGAGGGGGCAGCTGATGATGTGAGGGCTCAGATATCCAATCTCAGGTGAGGACTGGGGTTGGGAGGAGGGCGGATAGAGGGGATGGTTGTGAGGGATGGAAAATCGATGGGGGAGGGGTTTTGTCATGAATGAGGAAGAGCACAGTGGGGTTAAAGGTCATTACTGGCATGGTCAACTTTCTACTGATCCAAACTGACCTCTGCCTGCTTCCAGTCAAAAGTCAGCCTGGTCAGTGTAGGGACGGGGTGTGGGGTTGTGGCAGAGTGTGGGGATAGGGAGTTGATTTCAGTATGGTGTTGAAATGAACAGCCTCCCTTTCCCAGGGAAGTGGTGAAGAACATCGACGAAGAACTAAAGGATCTCCGGAGGGTTCAGCTGAGTGGCACTGAGCCTGGAGCCCCGGTCCAGCAGCAGGTCAGTGCTGGGGTGGGGTGGTTTTACAGGTTGTTTGCAGTGATTCTGGAGATCCCGGGAGTAGATGTGGTCCTAGGGTTAGGGTGAAACTGACACACAGCCCCAGGAGTTGGTGTGGTCCCGGGTTTAGGGTGAGACTGACACCCAGTCCCAGGGGTGGGTGTGGTCCTGGAATTAGGGTGAGACTGACACCCAGTCCTATGAGTGGGTGTGGTCCTGGTTTTAGGGTGAGACTGAAGCACAGTCCCAGGGGTGGGGGTGGTCCTGGAGTTTGGATGAGACTGACACCCAGTCCCAGGGAAGGGTTAGGGTTAAGGTGCCTCCTGTACCCGTGGTGGCATTGGTGGCATTGAGAAGGAGATTCTGAACTCAGACTCCTGCACCATAGGAAACATCCTCTCCACATCCAATCTAGAAGAGATCTTTCAACATTCGATAGGTTTCAATGTGATCACCCTGACCCCATGCTTCTGAATTTCAGTGAGTACAGGCCCAGCATCATCAAATGCTCCTCATATGATAAGCCTTTCAATTCTGGAATAATTTTCATGAACTTCCTTTGAACCCTGTTAGCACGTCATTTTGTGCCCAAAACTATTCACAATACTCCAAGTGAGGCCACACCAATGCCTTATAAAGCCCCACGAGGACTCCCAAGTCCCTTGTCACCTCAGATTTTTGAATTTTCTCCTCATTTAGAAAATAGTCAACCCTTTTATTTCTTCTACTAATGTGCATGGCCATATACATCCCGACACTGTATTCCATCTGCCATTTCTTTGCCCACTCTCCTAATCTGTCTATAAGTCCTTCAGTAGCCTCTTTGCTTCTTCAACATAACTTGCCTCTCCACCTAACTTCATATCATTCACAAACTTGGTCACAAAGCCGTCAATTCCATTATCCAAGTCATTGACATATAATGAAAATATAATCTGTCCCAACACAGACCCCTATGGAACACCACTAGTCACTGGCAGCCAGTCAGAAAAGGCTCCCCTTATTCCCATTCTCTGCTTCCTGCCAATTGGCCACTGCTTTATCCATGCTAGAATCTTTTCTGTAATACTATGGGCTCATTGCTTGTTAAGCAGCCTCATGTGTGGCACCTTATCAAAGACATTCGAAAATCCATGTACTGATTCTCCTTTGTCTATCCTGCTTGTTATTTCTTCAAAGAATTCCAACAGCTTTGTCAGGCAAGATTTTCCCTTGAGGAAACCTTGCTGACTACAACCTATTTTAGCATGTGCCTGCAAGTACCCCAAGAACTCATCTTTAATAATCAACTCCAATATCTTCCCACTGTGGTCAGACTAACTGGCCTATAGTTTCCTTTCTTCTGCCTCTCTCTCTCTTCCTGAAGAGTGGGGTGGCATTTGCAATTTTTTAGTCTTCTGGAACCATTTCAGAATATAGTGATTCTTTCTAGATCAGTACTAATGCCTCCAAGATCTCTTCAGTCACCTCTTTCAGGACCCGGGGTGTACACCATCTGGTTCAGTTGATTTCTCTACCTTCAGACCTTTCAGTTTCCCAAGCACCTTCTCCCTATGTTTTGCAGTGACATTGAAAGGTGACATGTATATAGAAAGGGCCAGGAATATCATGGAGTATCCCACCCACACTTCCTTTCCTACTAACAGTACCGCCCTCCTCACACAGTTTGTACTCCAGATCCCGGTATCTGCAATCTCTGATGTCTCACAGTGATGGAAGGTGGTCCAAATGACTAGTAACATCTTAAAGGATCCCACCCACCCTGCATATGGATTATTTTTCTCATTTCCATCAGAGAGGAGGGTATGCAGCATCCATGCCAGGACCATCAGACTCAATAACAGTTGCTTTCTCCAAGCAGTAAGGCCAATTAACATTCACTAACTCCATCACTACTTTATTATTTCCTGTCAGTCACCTGATGTACAGCCTAACATCACTTTACGGACAATCGATTAATTTGTAGAAGCTGTCTCATTGTTTTTTTTTAATTATTGTGTTCTTTATCTTATTGTGTTTTTTTTTTGTGCTGCATTGGATCTGGAGTTACAATTATTTTGTTCTCCTTTACACCTGTGTGCTGGAAATAACATCAAACAATCTGGAATCTTGATAGTCTTATCGTGAGAATTGCTCTCCACTGCACAGACTGGCTGTCATCAGGGCCAGTTCAATAATGTGGCTCAACACTGCCTACTTGGTCCTCAACAGAATCACCCAGATCCTGGAACCCAGGGTGACACCACCAGTCCATACCTGGTGTTGCTGTCAGATTCAGATTTATTTCTCATATGTAAACTGAAACATACAGTGAAATGTGTCATTTGCATTAACAACCACGAGGTGAGGGAGGTCCCCAGTGGAAGACTCTTTACATGGGAATTCTTCTCATGCACCTGGGGGATCTGAGGTGGAGGCTGCTTCATGGAGCGGTGCCCTGCAATAAGTTCTTTAGCTTGTACACAGATCTCCCAGCTGCATGCCGCTTCTGCAGGATGGAGGAGACCATGTACCACATGTACATGGAGTGTGTGAGGCTGCAGCCACTTTTTGCATATCTGCATGGGCTGCTTCTCACCATCTGGTTGCATTTTAGCCCCACCCTATTTATATACGGTCATCCAGTCATGAGGAGGGCATAGAGGGATGAGGATGTCCTTGTCAACTTGCTCCTGGGGCTGGTGAAATCAGCCATCCCTGCGTCTTGGAAACGGGTGGTGGGTGGATCTGCTCGGGTAGACTGCCTAGCAATGTTTAGGGGGTATGTTTGTGCCTGGGTAAATATTGAGAAGGAACATGCACTGTTCACAGCGACTATAGAGGTGTTCCATGACCATTGGGCTCTGCAGGGGGTTATTGCCATCATTGACAGGGATGGAAACATTCTAGTTTAATGTGTATTGCCTATTTGTAGTGAAGTAATTGTGTTAGTCACTGGTTTGTAGATATAGCACTGAATTTGTAATAAAGATATTCTGTATATTAAAAAAAGATGTTCTGGGGGCAGCCCGCAAGTGTCACACATTCTGGCGCCGAGGTAACATGTCCACAGTGTCCCTCAGAACAACAACAGTAAATCAAACCTCCTTACCACCCCACCTACTCATTAGTGTGATGTCAGTGCCACAGTTGCAATAACTCCTTCAGCCCAAGACCTGGGGTGGATGCTGACGCTGTGCTGTCTCCGCTGCGGTGCTGGGACTGGACCTTGACGTGTCCCCAGACATTCGGTGGAGGCAGACACCGCGTTGTCTCTGGCCTGTGGTGCTCAGTCTGATCAGCCCTTGTCTTCCAACAGCTGGACAAATTGGGTGCCGTTCTAGAGAAAATCATGGGCTCCTCCTGTGCCCTGCTTGGGATGAGTCTGGGCCTGGAGACAGAGGGGACCTGTCCCGTCTGCAGCCTAGACGTCAGTCAGGATGCCAGCAACCTGTGCCAGCGTTTTCAGAAGCTGCAAGAGACAGTGAACATGCTGGTTGATTCATCCGGGGAAGGGACAAAGGTATCACCGGCGATCTGTGGTGGGTAGGGGGGGGGGTCTTTGTGAGGGGGTGGGGGAGTGTGTGTCACAGTGAGGGGCTGGTGGAGAGTGTGACACTGTGGAGGGGATGAGTGGAGTGTGTGGGATGGAGGTAGTGTGTGACACAGTGGGGGGAGTAGGGCGTATGTAACATGGAGAGGGGTGAGGGAGTGTGGGACATGGTGGGGGTAGCATGTAACATGAATGGAGGGAGTGTGAGTCACGATGAGGAGGTGGGGGAGTGTGTGACACGGAGAGGGGGGTAGTGGGAGTGTGTGACTGTTAGGGGGTGGGGGGGAGTGTGACATGATGAGGGTGGAGAGTGTGACACAGTGTCGGGCAGGGGAGTGTTTGACATGGTATGTCGGGTGGGGGGAGTGTGTGATATGGTGGAGTACTCGGCAACAGAAAGGAATTATAGACCAGTTAGCCTGATCTCAGTGTTTGGGAAGAATCAATTGTTAAGGATGAGGTTATGGAGTATTTGGTGACACAGGACAAGATGGTTTCCCTCAGGGAAAATCCTGCCTGACGAATCTGTTAAAATTCTTTGAGGAGGTTACAAGTAGGATAGATAAAGGGGATGCAATGGATGTTGTATATTTGGACTTTCAGAAGGCCACTGTCAAGGTGCCACACATGAGGCTGCTTACCAAGTTAAGAGCCCATGATATTGCAGGAGAATTACTAACATGGTTAGAGCATTGGCTGATTGGTAGGAGGCAGTGAGTGGGAATAAAAGGATCCTTTTCTGATTGGCTGCCAGTGACTAGTGGTGTTCTGCAAGAGTAGGTGTTGGGACTGCTTTTTATGCTGTATATAAATGGCTTAGATGATGGAATAGATGGTCTTGTTGCCGGGTTTGCAGATAATACAAAGTTTGATGGAGTGGCAGGTAGTGTTGAGCAAACAGGTAACATGCAGAAGGATTTAGACAGATTAGGAGATTGGGCAAGAGAGTGGCAAATGAAATACAATGTTGGAAAATGCATGGTCATGCACTTTGGTAGCAGAAATAAATGTGTAGACTATTTTCTAAATGGGGAGAAAATCCAGAAATCTGATATGCAGATGGTCTTGTGAGTCCTTGTACAGAACACCCTTAAATTTAACTTACAAGTTGAGTCGGTGGTGAGGAAGGTAAATGCCATGTTCGCATTCATTTCAAGAGGTCTAGAATACTAGAGCAAGGATGTGATGCTGAGGCTTTATAAGACACTGGTGAGGCCTCACCTTGGGTATTGTGAACAGTTTTGGGCTCCTCATCTTAGAAAAGACGTGCTGGCATTGGAGAGGGTTCAGAGGAGGTTCAGAAGGATGATTCTGGGAGTGAAAGGGTTGTCATATGAGGAATGTTTGATGGCTCTGTCTGTACTTGCTGGAATTCAGAAGGATGCGAGGGGAATCTCATTGAAACCTTTTGAATGTTGAAAGGCCTAGACAGAGTAGATGTGGAAAGGATGCTTCCCATGGTGGGAGAGTCTAGGCCAAGAGGGCACAGCCTCAGGATAGAAGAGCACCTTTCAAAACAGAGATGTGGAGAAATTTCTTTAGCCAAAGGATGGTGAATTTGTGGAATTTTTTGCCACTTGTAGCTGTGGAGGCCAGGTCGTTGGGCAGAGATTGATAGGTTCTTGATTGGACGTGGCATTAAAGGATACGGGAAGAAGGCCGGGAACTGGGGTTGAGGAGGATCAGCCATGGTCAAATGGTGGAGCAGACTTGATGGGCCAAATGGCCTAATTCTGCTCCTATGTCTTATGTATAATGTAGAGTATCTGTACTGACCCCCCCACAGGACGGGGGCTTGTGCACAGAGTTACAGAGCAACATCGAACAGCTCCAGGCCGAGTGTGAGAGGCTGAACCAGACGACCAGTCGGCTGATCCAGGATGATCAGAAACAACAGAGCAACATCCAGGTGGGGTGGGGGGGTGTCCATACCTGATACCCCTCCCTGACCTGATCCGTCACCCTTCCCCCATCCCCCCCTGCATCTGGACCCGATGTCACCCCTCCCCACGTCCCGACCTATTGCCCATTTCCTGACCTGTTGGTTCCCCCTTTCTCTTCTCCGACCCATCACCACTCCCCCTCATGTCTCCCTTGCAATTCTCCGACTCCCTTGCAATTCTCCGACTCACCTTCACTCCGACCGCTGTCGACTCCACCCCTGCCCCCCCCCCCCCAGTCGAACAGTAACCTCTACTTCCTGTTTTAGTCTCTGTTTGACTCGCTCGGCCGCCTTGAGACCAAGTGTGGAGAAAGGGTGAGTGAGTGGGGTGGTTGTGTGGGTTGAGCAGTGGGGTGTAGGAGGAGTGAGTATGGGTGGGGGACAGTGAGGAGGGGGTGGTAATTGGGAGACAAAGAGGGATTTGGAGTGATTGTCACTGAAGTCAGCAGCAGATTGATCCTCCAGTGACTCTTTATGTTCACAGCCCCCTCCCGTCAACTCTCCAAGTGAGGGTGGGGATCAGGGTGGTGGGGCTTTAGGTCAAGGGTCAGGTTCAGATTGGTGGGGTTGGAGGGTGGGGATCAGTGGGGTGAGAGTTGAGGTGGAGGTCAGCTGTGACTGATGGATTCTCTGTTTATGCCCACCCCAGCTCCAGATGGATGCGGTGACGGAGCAAGTGAACCGCATGATGGAGTCTCTGCTCAACAAACTCTGTGCCCATGAGAAGGACTGGAACCGCATCTTGCAGCAGCTCAGTGCAGAGATGGAGTGCAAGGTAACCCCATCCCCACTGTCACCCCACCCCTACGATCATCTCCTTCCTCTATGTTCATTTGGTCTCCTCCCCAATCCCACAGTCAAATGCTGTTCCCTCCCCCACCATCATCTCCTGTTCACCTCACCTCAAGTTTATCTTCTTTCCTCTCCCCACGTCATCCCCTGTCCCCTCCCCCACAGTCAGTCCCAGTCCCCTGTCCCCACACCCACAGTCAGCCTCTGTCCCTGGTTTCCACCCCCATGATCACCACCTGTCCACTCCCACTCCCCGACAGTCATCCACCTCTCCCACATTCCTTCCTTCCCCTCAAAATCCCTCCCTTCCCGCCCATCTCTCCCTCTCTCTCTCCAATAGCTGCTCCTACTCCCCAGGTGACTAACGTGCACTATCTCCCACTGATGGACACTCTCTTGCTGATAGATGTTCGTTTGTTCTCTCTCTCTCTCTCTCTCTCTCGCTCCCTCTCCTGGTGACTGACACTCTCCCTTCCTGTAGCTGGACCGGATTGAACTGGAGCCATTGAAAAAGCAGCTGGAGGAGCGATGGAGGAAATTCCGGAAACTACTACAGACCCCCCAAGGGACGGAGGAGGGAGCTGCTGTGCTCAGGAAGTGAGTGATGTCCCATCTAATAGACCAGCCCACTCCTTCCCTGCCCAACTACACATACTCTCTTACCGTCCCTACCCAACCATACCCCCTATTTCCCCTGTCACCCCAGCTCTGCCATGTTCCAGCTCCCAGACACTGTTTTCCCTGCCCCCTCCTAGTTACCCCATCCCTGCTGCGTCTTCCCCAACACGTGCTCTGACCCTCACCCTCTATCTCTCCCTCCCCACAGGCAGCTCATCAGTCATTTCCACTGCCTCTCGTGTGATCGGCCGCTGGACATCAGGGTGCCCTGCACTCCGTGAGTATCGAGGCTCCTACTCAGCCCTACAACACCGACAGCTGGGATTTCCCCGAAGCTCTGCGAAGTAGCCCTGAGTTTGATCACGAGCTCTGGCACTGTCTGTGTGGAGTCTGCATGTTCCCCTGTGACCACAAGGGTGTCTTGTGACCTCTGGGTGCTCCAATTTTCTGCCAAGTCATTTCATCATGGCCGATCCAATTTTCTTCTCAGCCCTGATCTCCTGCCTTCTCCCTGTATCCCTTAATGCTCTGACTAATGAGGAATCTATCAACCTCTTCCTTAAATATGCATACTGACTTCACCTCCACAGCTGTTTGTGGCAAAGAATTCCACAGATTCACCACTCTGGCTATAGAAATTCCTCCTCATCTCCATTCTAAAAGGACACCCCTCTATTCTGAGACTGTGTACTCTGGCCTTGGATTCCCCTACCATAGGAAACATCCTCTCCACATATCAAGGGCTTTCACCATATGATGGGCTTCAATGAGTTTACTCCTCATTCTTCTGAATTCAGGGGAATACAAGTCCAGAGCCATCAAACACTCTTCATGGGCATATCCTGCCATTCAAGCCTGGAATTATTTTTGTGAACCTCCTTTGAACCTTCTCCAGATTCAGAATGTCCTTTCTAAGATAAGGGCCCAAAACTGCTCAAAGTACCCAGAGAGGCCTCACCAGAACTTTATAAAGTTTCAACATTACACCCTTGCTTTTATATTCTAGTCCTCTTGAAATGAATGCTGACATCACATTTGCTTTCTTCACCACAGACTCAACCTACAAGTTAACTTTTAAAGAATCCTGAACAAGGACTCCCAAGTCACTTTGTACCTCTGTTTTTTGTATTTTCTTTCCATTTTGAAAATAGTCTACCCTTTCATTTCTTTACCAAAATGCATGACATTATATTTCACTTGCCACTTCTTTGCCCATTCTTCTAATCTGAAATCAAGATTTTCTGTAGCCTATTTACTTCCTGAAAACTATCTGCCCCTCCACCTATCTTCTTATAATTGGCAAGCTTTGCAACAAAACCATCAATTCCATCATCCAAATCATTGACATACAGTGTAAAAACAATCGGTCCTAAAACAAACCCCTGTGGAACATCACTAGTCACCAGCAGCCAACCAGAAAAGGCCTCCTTTATTCCCACTCTTTTCTTCCTGCCAATCAGCCACTGCTGGTATCTTTCCTGTAATACCATGGGCTCATAACTTGTTAAGCAGACTCATGCATGGCACCTTGTCAAAGACTTTCTCAAAAGTGAGGTACACAACATCAACCGATTGTCCCTTGTCTATCCTACTTCAAAGAATTTCAACAGATTTGTCAAGCAAGATTTTCTTCTGAGGAAACCATACTGACTATGGCCTGTTTTATCATGTGCCTTCAAGTACCCTGAGAACTTATCCTTGATAATCAACTCCAACATCTTCACAACCACTGAGGTCAACTACCTGGCCTTCTGCCTCTCTCCCTTCTTGAAGAATGGAGTGACATTTGCAATTTTCCAGTCTTCCAGAACCATTCCAGAACCTAGTGATTCTTGAAAGATCATGACTAATAAAGAAACATAGAAAACCTACAGTACATACAGGCCCTTCAGCCCACAAAGTTGTGCCGAACATGTCCCTACCTTAGAAATTACTATGTTTACCTATAGCCCTCTATTTTTCTAAGCTCCATGTACCTATCCAAAAGTCTTTTAAAAGACCCTATCGTATCCACCTCCACCACTGTTGCCGGCAGCCCACTCCACACACTCGCCACTCTCTGAGTAAAAAACTTATCCCTGACATCTCCTCTGTACCTACTCCCCAGCACCTTAAAGCTGTGTCCTCTTGTGGCAACCATTTTAGCCCTGGGAAAAAGCCTCTGACTATCCACACGATCAATGCCTCTCATCATCTCATACACCTCTGTCAGGTCACCTCTCATCCTCCATTGCTCCAAGGAGAAAAGGCCAAGTTCACTCAACCTATTCTCATAAGGCATGTTCCCCAATCCAGGCAACATCCTTGTAAATCTCCTCTGCACCCTTTCTATGGATTCCTTCCTGTAGTGAGGCGACCAGAACTGAGCACAGTACTCCAAGTGGGGTCTGACCAGGGTCTGATATAGCTGCAACATTTCCTCTCGGCTCCTAAATTCAATTCCACGATCCCATGCCTCTTTACTTTCTCAATAAGCCTTGCAAGGGGTACCTTATCAAATGCCTTGTTGAAATCCATATATACTACATTTACTGTTCTTCCTTCATCAATGTGTTTAGTCACATCCTCAAAAAATTCAATCAGGCTTGTAAGGCACGACCTGCCCTTGACAAAGCCATGCTGACTATTCCTAATCATATTTTACCTCTCCAAATTTTCATAAATCCTGCCTCTCAGGATCTTCTCCATCAACTTACCAACCACTGAAGTAAGACTCACTGGTTTATAATTTCCTGGGCTAACTCTACTCCCCTTCTTGAATAAAGGAAAAACATCTGCAACTCTCCGTAGACAATCCCTCCAGGGCATCCACTTTTCTGCAACCATGACACTATCTTTGATCAACAGTGCCACGGCCCCACCTCTTTTGCCTCCGTCTCTGTCCTTTCTGAAACATCTAAAACCTGGCACTTGAAGTAACCATTCACGTCCCTGAGCCATCCAAATTTCTGTAATGTCCACCACATCATATCTCCAAGTACTGATCCATGCTCTAAGCTCATCCGCTTTGTTCACAACACTCCTTGCGTTAAAATAGACACATCTCAAACCTTCGGTCTGGGCGCATCCTTTCTCTATCACCTGCCTATCCTCCCTCTTGCACTGTCTACAAGCTTTCTCTATTTGTGAGCTAACCTCCTCTTCCCCAGTCTCTTCAGTTCGGTTTCCACCTCCCAACAATTCTAGTTTAAACTCTCCCTAGTACCCTTAGCAAACCTCCCCGCCAGGATATTGGTCCCCCTGGGATTCAGGTGCAACCTCTTCTTTTTGTACAGGTCACACCTGCCCCAAAAGAAGTCCCAATAATCCAGGTCTGAATCCCTGCCCCCTGCTCCAATCCCTCAGCCATGTATTTATCCTCCATCTCATTCTATTCCTATTCTTACTGTCGTGTGGCACAGGCAGTAATCCTGAGATTACTACCTTTGCGGTCCTGCTTCTCAACTTCCTGCATAACTCCCGGTAGTCTTTTTTTAGGACCTCTTCCCTTTTTTCTACCTATGTCATTGATACCAATATGTACCATGACCTTTGGCTGTTCTCCCTCCCACCACAGGATATCTTGGACGCGATCCGTAACATCCTGGGTCCTAGCACCTGGGAGGCAAACTACCATCCTGTGTCCTGAGTTTCTTTCCTGTGTCCACAAAATTGCCTCTTTGATTCCCTAACTATAGAGTCCCGTATCACTACTGCCTTCCTCTTCCCTTCCCTACCCTTTTGAGCTACAGGGCTGGACTCTGTGCCGGAGGCACTGCCACTGTTGCTTCCCCCAGGTAGGCTTGCCCCGCCCCAATGGTACTCAAACAGGAGTACTTATTGTCAAAGGGTATAGCCACTGGGGTACTCTCTAGTACCTGACTCTTCCCCTTCCCCCTCCTAACCGTGACCCACCTGTCTGTCTCCCGTGGCCCCAGTGTGACCACCTGCCTGTAACTCCTCTCTATCAACTCCTCACTCTCCCTGACCAGACGAAGGTCATCAAGCTGCAGCTCCAGTTCCCTAACACGGTCCCTTAGGAGCTGCAGCTCAGCGTACCTGGCACAAATGTGGATGTCCGGGAGGCTAGGAGACTCCAGGACCTCCCACATCTGACATTGAGAACAACAAGCTGCCCTCACACTCATATTTCCCCCTTTCCTCAAATAACAGGGAAAACTGAAACCTAAACCTACCTTGCCTCGCCTGTTTCCGCCTAAGCCCGTTGAGCCCAAGCGCTTAAGCCTTCATTCTGTTCCCGGCTCACTCCACTGCCTGCTGTATAAGGCTGAGTCCTTTTTAAATCTTCCCCGCTTCACTGCCCGATGTCACACGCCTGCGCAGTCCCATCGCTCTTAACTCCGATGAGAAGAAGAAAAAATCAAAATGGCTCTCGCCGCACTCCCGTTCTGATCCTTCGACTTCCTTCTCCAAATGGAACCCGAATCAGGATTTCTGCCCTTTTTAAATCTTCCCCACTTCACTGCCCGACATCACAATTCCCACACGAGGCTCCTTACCAAGTTATGAGCCCATGCTATTACAGGAAAAATGCTAACATACTTCGAGCATTGGCTTATTGGTAGGAAGCAGCAAGTGGGAATAAAAAGATCTTTTTCTGATTGGCTGCCGGTGACTAATGGTGTTCTGCAGTGGTCATTGTTGGGACCACTTATTTTTATGCTGCATGTCAGTGACTTAGATGATGGAATAGATGGCTTTGTTGCCAGTGAAGATTAGTGGAGGGGCAGGTAGTGTTGAGGAAACAGGTAGGATGCAGAAGGACTTAGACAGATTAAAAGAATGGGCAAGAGGGTGGCAAATGAAATACAATGTTGGAAAATGCATGGTCATGCACTTGGGTAGTAGAAATAAATTTGCAGACTATTTTCTAAATGGGAAGAAAATCCAGAAATCTGAGATGCAAAGGGACTTGGGAGTCCTTGTGCAGAACACCCTGAAGGTACATGGGTGTCATTGTGCAGAATCTCCTAAAGGTTAACTTGCGGTTGAGTTGATGTTGAGGAAGGCAAGTTCAATATTAGCATTTACTTCAAGAGGTCTAGAATACAAGAACAGGGATGTGATGCTGAGGCTTTATTAGGCACTTGTGAGGCCTAACCTTGAGTATTGTGAACATTTTTGGGCTGCTCTTCTAAGAAAAGATGTGCTGGCATTGGAGAGGGTCCAGAGGAGGTTCACAAGGATGATTCTGGGAATGAAAGGGTTATCAAATGAGGAACGTTTGATGGCTCTGGGTCTGTACTTGCTGTAATTTAGAAGGATAAGGGGGGAATCTAATTGAAACCTTTCAAATGTTGAAAGGCCTGAATAGAGTAGATGTGGAAAAGACATTTCCCATGTGTATGATTCTGGGTCAAGAGGGCACAGCCTCAGGATAGAGGGGCATCCATTTAAAACAGATGTGGAGAAATTTCTTTAGCCAGAGGGTGGTGAATTTGTGGAATTTGTTGCCATAGGCAGCGTGGAGGCAAGGTTGTTGGGTGTACAAGGCAGATATTGATAGGCTCTTGATTGGACATGGCATCAAAGATTACTGGGAGAAGGTCGGGGTGTGAGGCTGAGTAGGGGGAAAATGGATCAGCCATGATTGTATGGTGGAGCAGACTCGATGGGCTAAATGACCTAATTCTGCTCCTATGTCTCATGGTATTCTATCTTTACCTTCTTTCCTTCTTAATTACTTTTCTAGTTGCCTTCTTTTGGTTTTTAGATGTTTCCCAATCCTCTAACTTCCCACTAATTTTTGCTGTTATGCTGGCTTTGACTTCTCTTGTTAGCCACAGTTGTGTCATCTTTCCTTTAGAATAATTCTTCCTCTTTGTGATGTATATATCCTGTGCCTTCTGAAATGCATCCAGAAATTCCAGCCATTGTTGCTGTGCCATCATCCCTGCCAGTGATCTTTTTCAATTAGTTCTGGCTAATTCCTCTCTCACTCCTCTGCATTTCCCTTTACTCCACTGTAATACTGATGCATCTGACTTTATCTTCTCTTTCTGAAATTTCAGGGTGAATTTGATCATATTATGATCACTTGTCCCTAAGTGTTCTTTTGCCTTAAGGTCTCTTAAGGTCAATTTCAGTTTATTGCACAACACCCAATCCAGTATAGCTGATCCCCTGGTGGACTCAACCACAAACTGCTCTAAAAAGCCATCTCATAAAAACTCTAGAAATTCCTCTTCCTGGAACCCACAGCAGCCTGACATTCCTAATCTACCTGCAAATTGAAATCCCCTGTGACTATTGAAACATTGCCCTTTTGGCATGCATTTTCTATCTCCTGTTATAATTTGTACACCAGATCTTTATTACTGTTTGAGGGGGGGGGGGGGTCTTCATACTAATCCCATCAGAATCTTTTTACCCTTGCATTTCCTTTGCTCTATCCACAAAGTTTCAATGCCTTCTGATCCTATGTCACCTCTTTCTAATGATTTGATTTCATTTTTTACCAACAGAGCAACACCGGCTCCTCTGCTTTCCTGCCTATCCTCTCAATACAATGTGTATCCCTGAACATTAAGCTCCCAGCTATATCCTTTCCGCCATGATCCAGTGATGCCTACACCATCATAAGTGCCAATTTGCAACTGTGCTGCGAGTTCATCTACCTTATTCCATGTACTGTGTGCTGTCCATGCCCCTACCACCTCGGAGGTAGCATGCCATCCGGGTATCTCTATTACACCCACAGAACCTCGTCTCTATTCCTTTCACTAAAGGATCTCTTATCACCACTGCAATCCTCTTCAACTCTCTACTCTTCTGAGCAACAGAACTAGACTCAGTGCCAGAGTCCTGGTAGGTCGTCCCCCTCAATTGTATCTAAAGTTGTATACTTGGTATTAAGGGGAATGGCCACTCACTGTGCATTTTTTCTCCTTCCCTTGACAGTCACCCAGTAAACTGTCTTCTGCAATCTGGGGGTACTATCTTCCTGTAGATCCTATGTATCAGCTCCTCATTCTCCTGTTTGAGTCAAAAGTAATTGACTGGGAGGTCAACTCGAGGTCTCCCAGACTTCCTACATACAACCCACAGTA
Source organism: Hypanus sabinus (assembly GCF_030144855.1). Lineage (NCBI taxonomy): Eukaryota > Metazoa > Chordata > Chondrichthyes > Myliobatiformes > Dasyatidae > Hypanus > Hypanus sabinus. Next base: position 687,253 of record NC_082728.1, read on the forward strand.
CAAGAAATGAAGAAATCAGAATTGGAATCAGGTTTATTATCACTGGCATGTGACCTGAAATTTGTTAGCCTAGCAGCAGCAGTTCACTGCAATATTGTATATTATATATTGAATTATGTATATTGAATAGATTTTTAAAAATGTGCAACAGAAATACTGTATATTAAAAAAGTGTCCAAAGCTTCGGTGTCCATTTAAGAATCGGATGGCAAAGGGGAAAAAGCTGTTCCTGAATCGCTGAGTGTGTGCCTTCAGGCTTCTATACCTCCTACCTGATGGTAACAGTGAGAAAAGGACATGCCCTGGGTGTTGGAGGTCCTTAATAATTGACACTGCCTTTCTGAGACACTGCTCCCTAAAGCCACCTTAAACACTGGCACACTCAAAAGAATGGCTCCTCTGCTTGTACTTGTCTTTTGCCTCTGTTGCACAGATTGAGTCCAACTCCTGAGTAAGTACAGTTGCAAAAAAAAACTCCATTAAGGATCTTCCCCGTCTCTTTCAACTCCATGTATTGATGACCATTCTGATCTTCAGAGGACCAATTTTGACCCTTGTTATCCTTTAGCTCTTAGTATATCTGTAGAAGACCTTGGCTTTCTCCTTCATCTTGTTTGCCAGAGAAACCTCATGTGCACTTTCAGTCCTCCTAATCTTGGTGTGCCAGTGTGAAGCCAATGATTGGGGAATGTCTGGGGAGGTCAGAAGGTGCCAGAGTGTGGTTGGGTGTTGGGGTATGTTGGGGAGGGATTGGGGGGTGCTAGGTGAGATCTGAGTGTGCTAGGGTGGGGTCAATGGTTGGAGATTGATGGGTTGAGGTCAGAGGATATCAAGATGTGTTGAAGAAGGATTGGGAGTCAGGGATGGCCATGGTAGAGTTCGAGTGTGTTGGGGAGGGGTCATGTGTGTCAATCTGGTACTGGGGTCGGAGGCCATGGAGTACTGGGCAGCTGCTCACTCTCTTTCTGTCTCTACAGGAACATGGGCTCCCTGCCATCACCTAACCATGTGAGCAGCGGGTACCGGTCACAGCGCCCAGATGCTGACCTGGCACGACGCAGGAGCAAGGGGTGTGTGAACTCGCTGACTTTGTGGTGTGAGGGCTGGTGTCCATTTCCCCTCCCCTCTGTACTGGTCACAACCCCCTCCCCCTGGAATGGGCTGGGCAGTGTGGGTACAGCTATTAAACCTGACCGCCTCCCAGCAGTGACAAACAGTAGAGAGCCCTGGGTGTGTCTGCCATTTGTTTTTCTTTTTACAAACATACAAAATGTTATTTAACTACAAAAAACATTCAAAGGTTAGGGGTTACAATACTGTGAATTCAGATTTAAATACAGTTATTACCATCTCTAACAAATTCAATTGCCTGGGAGTGGGGGAGTACCGTTGCCACACACTGTGTCAAGCCCTGCACTCAGTGTGGTGTTTATACACCCCTCACACTCACTCCTGACATATTCACTGCTAACGCATTACTCTCACTCACTGTTAGACACAGCTCACAAACTCACATTCATTCTTACTGGTTATATACTGTTACTGGGCTCAATAACTTTACTGGATGTTTTTTATAGGCCGCCCAATAGTAACAGGGATATCGAGGAGCAGATAGAGAAACAGATCCTGGAAAGGTGTAATAATAACAGAGTTGTCATGATGGGAGATTTTAATTTCCCAAATATCGACTGGCATCTCCCTAGAGCAAGGGGTTTAGATGGGGTGTAGTTTGTAATGTGTGTTCAGGAAGGTTTCTTGACACAATATGTAAGATAAGCCTACAAGAGGAGAGGCAGTACTTGATTTGGTATTGGGAAATGAACCTGGTTGGGTGTCAGATCTCTCAGTGGAGAGCATTTTGGAGATAGTGATGACAATTCCATCTCCATTATAATAGCATTGGAGAGAGATAGGAACAGCCAAGTTAGAAAAGCATTTAATTTGAGTAAATGGAATTATGAGGCTATCAGGCAGGAAATTGGAAACAGATGTTCTCAAGGAGAAGTATGGAAGAAATGTGGCAAACATTCAGGGGATATTTGTATGGAGTTCTGCATAGGTACGTTCCAATGAGACAGGGAAGTTATGGTAGGGTACAGGAACCGTGGTATACAAAGGTTGTTGTAAATCTAGTCAATAAGAAAAGTTTACAAAAGGGTTAGAGAGCTCGGTAATGTTAGAGATCTAGAAGAATATAAGGCTAACAGGAAGGAGCTTAAGAAGGAAATTAGTAGAGCCAGAAGGGGCCATGAGAAGGCCTTGGCGGGCAGGATTAAGGAAAACCCCAAGGTATTCTACAAGTATGTGAAGAGCATGAGGATAAGACATGAAAGAATAGGACCTATCATGTGTGACAGTGGGGAAGTGTGTATGGAACCGGAGAAAATAGAAGAGGTACGCAATGAATACTTTACTTCAGTATTTACTACCGAAAAGGATCTTGGTGACAGTAGAGATTACTTGCAGCCGACGAAAAGCTTGAGCATGTAGACATTAAGAAAGAGGATGTGCTGGAGCGCTTAGAAAAAGCATCAAGTTGTATAAGTCGCCGGGACTGGATGAGATGTACTCCAGGCTGCTGTGGGAGGCAAGGGAGGAGATTGCTGAGCCTCTGGCAATGATCTTCATATCATCAATGGGGACGGGAGAGGTTCCAGAGGATTGGAGGGTTGCAGATGTTTTTCCATTATTTAAGAAAGGGAGCCAGGAAATTATAGACCTGTGAGTCTTACCTCAGTGACTGGTAAGTTGATGGAGAAGAACCTGAGAGGCAGGATTTATGAAAATTTGGAGAGGTAAAATATGATTAGGAATAGTCAGAATGGCTTGGTCAAGGGCAGGTCATGCCTTACAAGCCTGACTGAATTTTTTGAGGATGTGACTAAACACATTGATGAAGGAAGAGCAGTTGATTTAGTGTATATGGATTTCAGCAAGGCATTTGATAAGGTTCCCCATGCAAGGCTTATTGAGAAAATAAGGAGGCATGGGATCCAAGAGGACATTGCATTGTGGATCAAGAACTGGCTTGCTCATAGAGGGCAAAGTGTGGTTGTAGATGGGTCATATTCTGCATGGAGGTCAGTCACCAGTGAAGTGCCTCAGGGATCTGTTCTGGGACTCTTACTTTTCATAATCTTTATAAATGACTTGGATGAGGAAGTGGAGGGATAGGTTAGTAAGTTTGCTGATGACACAAAGGTTGGAGCTGTTGCGGATAATGTGGAGGGCTGTCAGAGGTTACAGCGGGACATTGATAGGATGCAAAACTGGGCTGAGAAGTGGCAGATGGAGTTCAACCCAGAGAACTGTGAAGTAGTTTATTTTGGTAGGTCAAATATGATGGCAGAATATAGTATTAATGATAAGACTCTTGGCAGCATACAGGATCAGAGGGATCTTGGGGTCCGAGTCCATAAGGACGCTCAAAGCAGCTGTGCAGGTTGACTGTGGTTAAGAAGGCATGCAGTGTATTGGCCTTCATCAATTGTGGAATTGAATTTAGGAGCTGAGAGGTATTGTTGTAGCTATATAGGACCCTGGTCAGACCCCACTTGAAGTACTGTGCTCAGTTCTGGTCGCCTCACTACAGGAAGGATGTGGAAGCCATAGAAAGGGTGCAGAGGAGACTTACTAGGATGTTGCCTGGATTGGGGAGCATGCTTTATGAGAATAGGTTGAGTGAACTGGGCCTTTTCTCCTTGGCACGACGGAGGATGAGAGGTGACCTGATAAAGATGTGTAAGATGATGAAAGGGATTGATCATGTGGATATTCAGAGGTTTTTTCCCAGGGCTGAAGTGGTTGCCACAAGAGGACACAGGTTTAAGGTGCTGGGGAGTAGGTACAGAGGAGATGTCGGGTAAGTTTTTTACTCAGAGAGTGGTGAGTGCGTGGAATGGGCTGTCAGCAACGGTGGTGGAGGCGGATGCAAAAGGATCTTTTAAGAGACTTTTGGATAACTACATGGAGCTCAGAAAAATAGAGAGCTATAGGTAACCCTATTAATTTCTAAGGTAGGAACATGATCGGCACAACTTTGTGGGCCTTTGGGCCTGTACTGTACTGTAGGTTTTCTATGTTTCTATGTTACACACTCACAGTTCATGCTCACTCTCACCCACTGTTTATACACTGTTTACACACAGTTCACACACACTACTCGCTGCTCATGCTCATTCTCACTCATTGGTTATACACTGCTTACTCTCATTCTCACGCTGCTTACAACCTCACACACTCATTAATTACACATTCACTGGTTATACACTGTTTACAACCACTCATACTTATTGATTATGCATTGCTTACACACCATTCACAGTCACTGGTTAGTGTACACTCGTCACTTACACTCACTAGTTGCAGTCTGTTCACTCTCACCACTCACACTCACTGCTCAAACATTCTTCTGGGATGTACTTCTTTACAATCCCCTCTCTGCCTTTGTTCGGCAGTGTGTATAGAATCACATCTTTGCTATTGTTTATAAAATCTGTAAATTGTTTGGGTCTCCCCATCAATGTCTGTACATTAATACAACCCAGAAACAACTCCATCCATTCCCTCTCCAGTTCCATTCAGACGGAAAACACCCAATTCCCCTCCTGCTCTAGTTCAGATTGCCAGGATTGGAGGTATGTTCCCAGTGGATCGGTGGGAGCCCTCATGGTGTGGGCTGGGGTGGAGTGTCCGATCCGGAGCTAGGCCCTGTTTCCAGCTCTCTGATCAGGCACTACAGTGCTGTTAATGTCATCTCTCCCATTCACAGCTGTACAGGTGGAAGGATGGCCCGCTCACAGCTGGAGCACAGCGTCACTCACATGCAGCGGCTGCATGCTAGTCTTTGTAGGCAGATAGAGAGGGTGCAGAACCATTTTAAAGGGTCAGTCAAGGCAGTCAGTCCGTTCATGAGACCCCTGCTCCATATCGGCTGCCCAGTAGCTTCGTCACCAACTCGTAAATCGTATGAGAGTATCATCAAATCGTGAGTATGCAGGAGTAGGCAGAGAGCGGAGGGATGAGGGATGAGGGAAATGAGTATTAGCCATCAGCCTGGGTCTCCAACCACTCTATAGCAATGGTCCACAAGACCTGATGAACACATGGGAACACCACACAATGCACTGAGCTGGTTGACGGTCCAACTACATGTTTACACTGACCATTAGCAAATCAATGTCCACCCATAAACCTACACTGACTGTTGGCCACAGTGTCCACCTACTCTGACCCCTGACCACACACTGTCCACACACAAATCCGCACTCACCATTGACCATCCATTGTCCACCCACATAACCCCTCTCTACTGCACTCATCCCCACCTGACCCTGCCACACCCCTCCAGTCCTAGGACTCTGGGACCCTGCACCCTACCCGGTCAATGGCAATATGCTCCTCCAGGTCCCTGGATACCAGTGTCCCCACCCACCTCTCTGGGCCCCTGGTCACCGGCACCCACCCATTTCTCCGGTTCCCTGGTCACCTGCGTCCGCACCCACCTCTCCAGGTCCCTGGTCACCAGCTTCCCATCCCACTCTGACCACCCCCCCGTCACCAGGTCCTGGGTCACTGACATTCTCCATTGTGCTGTTTCCAGTTCCAGGTCTCACTCTCAGTGGAGATCGCACCTCCCCCCCCACCCCTACCCAGAGTTTCCCACCCTTCGCGGCTGAGGAAGCACAGGCCAATCCCACACGGCGCCTGAGTCCGCACCTCCTCTGACTGGTGTGTGTTTGCCCCAGGGAGAGATTCAACACCTGTCGGGATTGAGCTTATATAGTTCCACAGATGAGTTCACAGGACACAGGCAGTGAATGCTCGGCCAGGGGTAGCGTGACAGTTTTCAGTAGTGGGTCAGGAATAAGTGGGTCTCTGGGACCACTAATTTCAGGTGATTAGTGGTTAGGGTCTAGTGGTAGACCCTGGTTATTTGGTGAACTTTCTCTGACCCCTCTCTTCCCTCTCCGCAGTGAACGGGTGATGGACCTGATGGAAACTTTCCCGCCCACAGCCAGGAGCTGTGGGGGTAGCCACACCTTGACCTATGCTCAGTACCGGCGATGCCCCAGGCTGTATGAGCCCTACCCCACAAGGCCGCTGGATGATAATCACTCCACTAAGGTTCATGGGAAGTGGGACTGGACTGGCTGCACTGGGAGGGGTGAATACACCTGGGGTGGTGGGGGGGGGGAGCTGCTCCTTTGTGCTGTTCACACAGACTATGCAGGGTCCAACTGAGGGAGGCTGGGTTTGGGATCAGGGCACAGCAAGCTTGAGGAGCCAAATGTCCTCTGCCATCTCCTTCCATTGCTAGATTTTCCCTGGAGAGCATGGGGGAAGGTTGGGGGGGGGGTGAAATTTCAGAGGAAAGAGGGCAGATTGGAGGTTTCGGGGACGAGAGAGGAGGAGGGGTTGGAGTTACTGAGGATGGGGAAGGGGAGTTGCCCTTAATGCTGAGACTGCTATGGGTTATGGTTCTCTGTCCCAACACCACCACCTCCATCCCCACAATCTCTTGTAATTTGCTGCTCTATGACCCACTGACACCCCTGGTTGCTGGGATATCTGCCCACTGCAGACAGGGCACCTGACTGTGCATGGGGTAGATGTCTGTCTGCAGGCAGGATAGATGTTTGTTGATGTCCCAGAAGTCTGGTCTAACATATGCTTATCCCTACAGCGAGTAGAGAGCCCAGTAGTGACCGATCCACAGGGAGCTCGGGGAAGGTCCAGCTGTAAGCTGCCCTCCATTGCAGGCCGGGATGGTGAGTAAGGTGGGACACCATATCCTAGAGTGTCTCTGACCCTAGGACCTCTTCGTCTGAATATCACCAGGCACAGGGCTGCATCCAAAATATCAACAGAAACTGTGTGAACACTCAGACTCCGTGGAGAAGCACAGTTTGAACGTGAGCAGGAGGCGTTAAATACAGAATGAGACATCAGTGAGGCTGCGTGCAGATTTGATAATGCTGTTAGTAATAAGCTGGAACAAGCATGGAGTTTCACGAGGATGCTGCTGAGGGACTGAGTTAGAGTGAGAAGTTGAGCAGGTTGGAACATTACTCAGTAATGTGTAGGAGATTGCAGGTTGACAACTCAGAGGTGTAGAAACTCATGAGGGGTACAGATAGAGTGAGTGTGCACAGTCTTTTCTTCAGAGTTGGAGAATCGAGAACCAGACAGCACAGGTTTAAGGTGAGGGAGGAGAGATCTAATTGAACCTGAGGGGAAGCTTGTTCACCCAGAGGGTGATCCGCAATTGGAATGAGCTGCCAGAGGAAGTGATTGAAGCAGGTACTTGAACAAGTATTACATCTGTATGGGCAATGGATAGGAAAGGTTTAGATGGGCCAAATGGCTCATATCCCCATATCCGTGAAAATGGGACTGACTTGTTGGGACCCAGGATGGGCATGGACCCTTTGGGCTGAAGTGTCTCTGTCTGTGACATGCGACACCATGACTCTAAGACCAGGTTTGAGTTACAGAGTGGAGAGAGAAAGTGCAGGTGTGGGGTAAAGTGGAGAGCACGAGGGTGGCACTGGCTGGGGCAGGCGCTAACAAAGTAGCTCTGAGGATGGTGTAGGTGGGAGGTGCTGAATGAACCTTGAGGTCAGAGGTGGGGAACAAACCAGTGGAGTAGGGGTGGACGGATCAAGATGTTGAGCCCAGTGGAAACTGCAGTGTGAGCATTGCCTCACATGGGGAGTCCCAGGGGAAGGGTAAGAGGGAAGGGGGGGGTTAAAAGGACAAATGTATCTAATACAGATGTTGAGAGGGAGTGAACATAGAGTCTGTGCCTACTAACTCTCCCCTCTTCATGGGCATTCATAGTATATCCAAGAACCATAATAAAATCATTGAAAGACCACACCCAATAGGGCAGACAACCAACCAACATGCAAATGACTCATAACAAAGTAGAGTTCTGTCATGCCTTCTGCATAATTGCATCAAAACATTGGGCCCAGGATAGATGTTTAGAGATGTTGACACCCAGGAACCTGAAGCTCACCTTTTCTACTACTAATCCCAGTGTGAGGACTGGTGTGTGTTTCCTTGACTTCCCCTTCCTGCAGTCCGCAATCAATTCCTTGGTCTTTCTGATGTTAAGTGCAAGGTTATTATTGTGACACCATTCAACTTACTTGAAGTAACATCATTGGCACATGGCGTCATATAAGCAGTGTTCATACAAGTCTGCTGAGCCAGGAGGATTAAACACTATCCAAAAGAACTTCAGATGCTGGAAATGTGAAATACAAACATTATGCTCCCCACCTCTTCCCCTGCCTTGTACTCCACACACACACACTCGGCACCGTCCCCCACCCTTTGCTTTGTACTTCTCTCTCTCTCTCACACACACACACACACACACACACACACACAGTATTGTCCCCTACCCCCTGCCTTATACTCCTCCCCCCGCACACATACACTCTGTACTGTCCCCTTCCCCCTACCTTATACGCCCCCCCCCACACACACACACACACACACACACACACACACTCTCTCCCTGTCTCTGTCTCTCTCTCTCTCTCTCCAATCTCCCTCTCTCTCTCTCTCCAGTCTCTTTCTCTCTCTCTCTCTCTCCAGTCTCCCTCTCTCTCTCTCTTTCTCTCTCTCCAGTCTCCCTCTCCCTGCCTTGTACTGTTCTCTCACACACACTGACACTCTGTACTGTCCCCCTCTCCCTGCCTCACTCGATTTCTCTGTTGCAGGGTCCAAGTATAAGGTGTCTCGTTGTCCATCCCAGAGGTCGCCAGCCCCCAGGATCTCCTCCAGTCGCTTACCCAGTGCGCACCTCCCCACCGTACTGGGGCCAGGTAAGGACCACCTATGCATGGGTGCTGGGCAACCTAGAGTCGTCCTAAGGTGCCAGTCCACAACACATATTCATCCAGCTCTCCAAACACTCCAGCATATGCCCTATAGAAGGGATTATCATGCAACTTGGACTACTCCCAGCCAGGGATGCTGCTGCCGAAGGCTTGGGCAGTGTGGAGCAGACAGGCGGGGAAAGGGTTGCACAGATAGATACAGCCAGCAGTGCGGATCATACACAACTCTGCTCCCCTAATGTATGATCCCTGGATCACACACGATTCTGAGATTAACTGCACGATCCCTGGATCACACACAATTCTGAGGTTAACTGCACGATCCCTGGATCACACACAATTCTGAGGTTAACTGTACGATCCCTGGATCACACACAATACTGGGATCTAACTGTATGTTCCCCGGATCACACACAATACTGGGATCTAACTGTATGTTCCCCGGATCACACACAACACTGGGATCTAACTGTACGATCCCTGGATCACACACAATACTGGGATCTAACTGTATGTTCCCCGGATCACACACAATACTGGGATCTAACTGTATGTTCCCTGGATCACACACAACACTGGGATCTAACTGTACGATCCCTGGATCACACACAATACTGGGATCTAACTGTATGTTCCCTGGATCACACACAACACTGGGATCTAACTGTATGATCCCTAGATCACACACAATACTGGGATCTAACTGTATGTTCCCTGGATCACACACAACACTGGGATCTAACTGTACGATCCCTAGATCACACACAATACTGGGATCTAACTGTATGTTTCCTGGATCACACACAATACTGGGATCTAACTGTATGTTCCCTGGATCACACACAACACTGGGATCTAACTGTACAATCCCTGGATCACACACAACACTGGGATCTAACTGTATGTTCCCTGGATCACACACAACACTGGGATCTAACTGTACGATCCCTGGATCACACACAATACTGGGATCTAACTGTATGTTCCCTGGATCTCACACAATACTGGGATCTAACTGTACGATCCCGGGATCTCACACAATACTGGGATCTAACTGTACGATCCCTGGATCTCACACAACTCTGGGCTCCAACTATACGAACCCTGGAATACTGTGTCTACAGTGCCTAGAAAAGCATTCACACCCCCCCACCCACCCCCAAATGTTTTCATGTTTTATTGTTTTACAACATTGAATCACAGTGGATTTAATTTGGCTTTTTTTGATATTGATTAACAGAAGATGTGCTTTTATGTCAAATTGAAACCACATTTCTACAAATTGGTCTAAATGAATAAAAATATAAAACACAAAATAAATGACTGCATAATTACTCACACCTTTCAAGTCAGTATTTAGTAGATGCACTTTTGGCAGCAATTACAGCCTTGAATCTGTGTGGATAGGTCCCTACCAGCTTTGCACATCTGGACACTGCAATTTTCCCCTATTCTTCTTTACAAAACTGCTCAAGCTCTGTCAGATTGCATGGGGATCGTGAGTGAACAGCCCTTTTCAAGTCCAGCCACAAATTCTCCATTGGATTGAGATCTGGACTCTGACCTGGCCACTCCAGGACATGAACTTTGTGGTTTTTAAGTCATTCCAGCGTAGCTTTAGCTTTACACTTAGTGTCAATGTCTTGCTGGAAAATAAATCTTCTTCTAAGCTGCAGTTCTCTTGCAGACTGCATCGGGTTTTCCTCCAGGATTTCCCTGTATTTTGTTGCATTAATTTTACCCTCTACCTTCCAAGGCCTGCTTCAGTGAAGCATCCCCACAGCATGATGTAGCCACCACCATGCTTCATAGTGGGGATGATGGCCAAAAAGCTCAACTTTGCTTTCAACAGACCATTGAACCTTCTTCCAGCTAACTTCAGAGTCTCCCACATGCCTTCTGGCAAACTCTGGCTGAGATTTCATGTAAATTTTTTTCAAGAGTGGCTTTCTCTTTGCCACTCTCCCATAAAGCTGTGACTGGTGAGGCACCCAGGCAACAGTTGTTTTATGTGCAGTCTCTCCCATCTCAGCCACTGAAGCTTGTAGTCGGGATAACTCCTCCAGAGTTATCATGTGTCTCTTGATAGCCTTCCTCACTAGTCCCCTTCTTGCACGATCACTCAGTTTTTGAGGATGGCCTGCTCTAGGCAGATTTACAGCTGTGCCATATTCTTTCCATTTTAGCTTCACTGTACACCAAGGGATATTCAGTGACTTGGAAATTTTCTTGTGCTCATCTTAGAGTAGAGTATTGTGTTCAGTTCTGGTCACCTCATTATAGGAAGGATGTGGAAGCTATGGAGAGGGTGCAGGGGATATTTACCAGGACGTTGCCTGGATTGGAAAACAAGTCTAATGAGGCAAGGTTAGCAGAGCTGGGACTTTTCTCTTTGGAGTGTAGAAGGATGAGTGGGGACTTGATAGAGGTCTACAAGATTATGAGAGGCATAGATGGGGTGGATAGCCAGTACCTGTTTCTCAGGGCATGAATAGCAAACACCAGAGGGCATATGTACAAAGTTAAGGGAGGGAAGTTTAGGGGAGACATTGGGGTAAGTTTTTTACATAGAGGGTTGTGAGTGCCTGGAATGACTTGCCAGGGATGGTGGTGGAGGCTAAAACATTAGGGATATTTAAGAGCCCCTTGGACAGGCACATGGATGAAAGAAAAATAGAGGGTTACGGGGTAGTGTGGGCTTAGTACTATTTTTTAAGGAATATATGGGTCAGCACAACATCAAGGGCTGAAGGGCCTATACTGCGCTGTAGTATTCTAGTGTCTAGTATCTCCTGACATACTTTTCAATAACCTTTTTATGAAGTTGCTTGGACTGTTCTGAAAAAATAGGAGCAGGAGTAGGCCATCTGGCTGGTGAGCCTGCTCTGTCATTCAACAAGATTATGGCTGATCTAGCCATGGACTCATTTCCACCTACCTGCCTTTTCCCCTACTATGCAAAAGTCTATCCAACGTTGTCTTAAATTTATTTACTTCCATCTCTTGATTGGGCAGAGAATTCCACAGATAGACCACTCTCTGGGAAAAGCAGTTTCTCCTTATCTCCATCCTAAATCTATTCCCCCAAATCTTGAGGCTATGCCCCCTAGTTCTAATCTCACTCACCAGTGGAAACAACTTTCTTTGAACTATCTTATCTATCCCTTTCATAATTTTATATGTTTCTATGCTTCTTTTGTCTTCATGGTGTGGTTTTTGCCAGGATATCAGCAGTTAGACCTTCCAGGTATAGGTGTAGTTTTACTACAATCAATTGAAACTCCTTGACTGCTGACAGGTCTCGAAAAACAGATCTCTATTTAACTAATAATGTGACTTATAAAACCAATTGACTGCACCAGTGATGTTCTTGTGTGTCATATTAAAGGGGGTGAATAGTTATGCAATCAATTATTTTATGTTTTATACTTGTAATTAGTTTAGAGCACTTTGTAGAGACTTGTTTTCACTTTGATACGAAAAGGTCTTTTTCTGTCAATCAATGTAAAAAAAAAAGCAATATTAAATTCACAAACAAGAGAAAATCTGCAAATGCTGAAAATCCAAGCAAGACACACAAAATGCTGGAAGAACGCAGCAGGTCAGGCAGCGTATATGGAAAAAAAGTACTGTCGACATTTTGGGTCAAAACCCTTCAGCAGAACTGGAGAGAAAAAGCTGAGGAGTTGATTTAAAAGGTGGGGGAGGGGAGAGAGAACCACCAGGTGATAGGTGAAACTGGGAGGTGGAGGGATGAGTTGGGAAGTTAATTGGTGAGATGAGGTGAGAGAGAGTAAAGGGGATGGGAAATAGAGAAGGGGAGTGTGGTTGGGGGGGCATTACCGGAAGTTTTGGAAATCAATGTTCATGTCATTAGGTTGGAGGCTACACAAATGGAATATAAGGTGTTGTTCCTCCAGTCTAAGTGTGGCCTCAAAATGACAATGAAGGAAGGCATGGATGGACATATGGGAATGGGAAGTGGAATTAAAATAGGTGGCCACTAGGAGATCCCTTTTTTCTGGTGGATGGAGCATAGATGCTCGGTGAAGCAGTCTCCCAATCTACGTCCGGTCTCACCGATGTATAGGAAGCCACACCAGGAGCACCAAACACAGTAAATGACCCCAACAGACTCACAGGTGAAGTCCCACCTCACTTGGAAGGACTGTTTAGGGCCCTGGATGGTAGTGAGGGAGGAGGTGTAGGGTCAGGATGTAACACTTGTTCTGCTTGCAAGGATAAGTGACAGGTGGGATGAATGGACAAGTGAGCAATCTCTGCAGAAAGCAGAAAGTGGATGTGAGGGAAAGATGTGCTTGGTGGTGGGATCCCATTGGAGGTGGCAGAAGTTTTGGAGAATTATGTGCTGGACATGGAGGTTGATGGGGTGTTAGGTGAGGACAAGAAGAACCTTATCGCTGGTAAGGGGGCACGAGGATGGGGTAAGAGTAGATATGCATGAAAAGGAAGAGATATGCTTGAGGGCAGTGTTGATGGTGGAGGAAGGGAAGCCCCTTTCTTTGAAGGAGAATGTCTCCTTTGTTCTAGAATGAAAAGTCTCATCCTGAGTGCAGATGTGACAGAGATGGAGGAATAGAGAGAAGGGGATGGCAATTTTACAAGTAATAGGGTGGGATGAGGTGTAGTCCAGATAGCTGTGAGAGTCCATGGGTTTGTAATAGACATCAGTGGGTAAGCTGTCTCCAAAGATAGAGACAGTGAGATACAGAAAGGAAGGAGGAGGTGTCAGAAATGGACCAGGTGAATTTGGAGGCAAAGTGGATGAAATTGACGAGTTCAGCACGTTTGCAGGAAGCAGCACCAATGCAGTTGTCGACGTAGCTTAGGAAAAGTGCAGGACAGTCACCAGTGTAGGCTTGGAACATACACTGTTCCACGTAGCCTCAAAACAGGCAGGCATAGCTGGGAATTAAATTAAATTCATATTAAATTCACTGTGATTCAATGATGTAAAACAATAAAACATGAAAACTTCCAAAGGGATTGAATACTTTTTATAGGCACTGTATATCCAATTTCCCTCGACCAAACATGGAGTTAGCGTAAATGGTGGTTGACAGGCAGTACTAACTTGATAGGCTGATGAGTCACTTGTTTTGTATGTCTCTTAGTTCAATATTCTATTAACCATCCCATGGTGCTGTTCAAAAGGGGGTGGGGGGGGTGAGTCACCTTCTTGAACTCCCCAAAGCTGAAGAAGGCATTTGGCACACTGTCCTTTACCAGCCAGAACAGTATCAAAGAGAGGGTATTATGTTGCTGTTGTACAAGGCAGTGAGGCCCCGTGGGGAATATTGTGTTCAGCTTTAATATCAGGAAAGACACCATCAAGCTGAAAAGGATGTAGAGGATATTTCTGATGATGTTGCAAGGACTCCAGGGAGTGATTTTTTGAGAGGTTGAGAGGGTTGGACTTTATTCACTGGAGTGTATCGAAGTGTAGAAAATCAGAGGTAGACACAAGGTGAACGCACACGTTCAGGAATCTAGAACCAGATGGCACTGGTTTAAGATGAAAGTGGAAAGAGGGGCAACTTTGTCACCCAGAGGGCAGTTAATTCATGGAATGAGCTGCTAGAGGAAATAGTTGCGGCAGGTATATTAATATCAATGAGAGGCATTGATTGTGTGGATAGTCAGAGGCTTTTTCTCAGGCTGAACTGGCTAACACAAGAGGGCACAGTTCTAAGGTGCTTGGAAGCAGGTACAGAAGAGATGTCCGGGGTAAGTTTTTTACGCAGAGAGTGGTGAGTGTGTCAAATAGGCTGCTGGTGACAGAGGTGGATGTGACAGGGTCTTTTAAGAGACTCCTGGATAGCTACATGGAGCTTAGAAAAATAGAGGGCTATGGGTAACCCTAGGTAATTCCTAAAGTACATACATGTTCAGCACAGCATTGTAGGCCGAAGGGCCTGTATTGAGCTTAGGCTTTCTATGTTTCCAAGCTTCTATTGAATTTGCAGTGCCTAAAAAAAAAAGTATTCACCCCCCCCCCCACTTGGAAGTTTCCATGTTTTATTGTTTAGCAACATTGAATCACAGTGGATTTAATCTGGCTTTTTTGACACTGATCAACAGAAGGATATTCTTCTGTGCCAAAGTGAAAACAGATCTCTAAAAAGTGATCTAAAGTAATTACAAATGTAAGACATAAAATGTCTGATTGCATAAGTAGTCACCTCCTTCAAGTCAATGTTTAGTAGATGTATTTTTGGCAGCAATTACAGCCTTGAGTCTGTGTGGATAGGTCTCTGACGCTTTGCACAAGTACATGCTTGGCACAGTATTGTGGGCCGAAGGGCCTGTATTGTGCTATATGTTTTCTAACATTTAAATGACACGTGGACAGGTACATGGATAGAAATAGTTGAGGGGGAATGGGCCAAATGCGGGCAAATGGGAGGAATCAGTTTAGATGGGAGTTTTTGTCGTGGTCTGGTTAGGCCAAAGGGCCTTTTTCATAACTGAGTGACCTTCTGGTAAAGGGGTACCAGGAGCGGGAGGGATGGTGAATGAATCCTCAGAATAGAGGGAGAACCATTTAGAACAGAGATGAGGAGTAATTTTATTACCCACAGGGTGGTGAAACTGTGGAATTCATTATCACAGATGGCTATGGAGGCCAAGTCATTGAGTATATTTAAAGCAGAGGTTGGTTGGTTAGTCAGAATGTCCAAGGCTTTGGCTTGGAAGGGGCATTGGCTCTGGATAAGTTTCTGTTAAAGTTCCCTTTTTTTCTCTCTCCCAGGGAACTGCATCTGTATGGTGCATCCAGCTGCAGCTCCTTGAAGACCGTGTTGGGGAGCTAGAGCAGCAGCTGGATGACCTTTGGCTTGTACAGGAGAGTGAGGAGATGATTGATCAGAGATACAGGAAAGTAGTCACCCCTAAATTGCAGAAGGCGAGCAGCTGGGTGACTGTCAGGAGAAATGGAAATGTGATGAGGCAGTTAGTGCAGAGCATCACTGTGGCCATTCCCCTCAAAAGTAACTATACTGCTTTGGATACTGGTGTGGGGGATGACCTCCCAGAGGAATACCACTGAGACCGGGTTATAGGCACTGAGCATGAGTCCATGGTGCAGAAGATAAAGACAGAGAAGAAGGGAGCGGTACTGATAGGGGACTCAGTGAGGGAAACAGACAGGAGATGCTGTGGGCATGAATGGGACACCCAGATGGCATGTTAACTCCCAGGTGCCAAGGTCAGGGATGTCTCAGATAGCATCCACAGCATTTTAGAGAGGGAGGGACAGCAGCCAGATGTCTTGGTACATATTGGTACCAATGACATAGGAGGGAAAAGCATTGAGGTTCTGAAGAGAGAATTTAGGGAGGTAGGCAGAAAGCTGAGGAGCAAGACCCCAGGATTGCTGCCTGTACCATATGCTAGTGAAAGTAGAAACAGGATGATTTGGCAGATAAATGTGTGGCTGAGAAGGTGGTGCAGAGCGCAGGGCTTCAGGTTCTTGGATCACTGGGATTTCTTCTGGGGGAATATGACCTGTACAAAATGGATGGGTTGCACCTGGACCTGGGGGGGACTAATATTTTCGCAGGCAGGTTTCTTAGAGCTGTTGGGGAGGAATTAAAATAATTTAGCAGAGGGGTGGGAACTGAAATGAAGGAACTCAGGAAAGGATGGATGGTAAAAAAAAGGCAAAGATAGTATGCAGCCAGACTGTCAGGAAGGGCAGACAGATGATAGAACAAAATTGCAGCCAGTGGGGTGATTATCAGCGCACTAAGGTTGCAAAATCAAAAAGGGTAGCAAATACAGTGCTCAAAGTGTTGTATCTCAATGCATAAAGTATAAGAAATAAGGTGGATAATTTTGTTGCACTATTACAGATTGTCAGGTATGATGTAGTAACCATCACTGAATCAGGGCTGAAGGATGGTTGTAGTTGGGAGCTGAATGTTCAAGGTTGCACGTTGTATTGGATGGATAGGAAGGTAGGCAGAGGGGGAGGCATGACTCCACTGGTAAAGAATGGCATCGAATCAGTGGAAAGATGTGACATCAGATCGGAATATGTTGAATCCTTGTGGGTTGAGTTAAAAGGGTAAAAGGACCCTGATGGCAGTTATATTTAGGCCTCCCAACAGTAACTGGGATGTGGACTACAGATTACATAAGGAAATAGAAAAAGTGTGTCAAAAGGGCAACGTTATGATAGTCCCGGATATCTTAACATGCAGATTCATTGGAAAAATCAGATTGGTAGTGGATCTTAAGAGTCAGTTTGTTGAATGCTTACGAGATGGCTTTTTAGAGCAGTTTGTCATTGAGCCTACTAGGGGGATCAGCTACACTGGATTGGGTGTTGTGTAATGAACTGGAGGCAATTAGGAAGCTTAAGCTAAAAGAGCCCTAATGAGACAGTGATCACAATATGATTGAATTCAACTTGAAATTTGATATGGAGAAAGTAAAGTCTGATCTAACAGTATTTTAGTGGAGTAGGGGAAATTACAGTAGTATGAGACAGGAGTTGGCCAAAGTAAATTGGAAGGAGCTGCCTGCAAGGGATGACAGCAGAGCGGCAATGTTGTACGTTTCTGGGAAAAATGAGGAAGGTGCAGGACGTATGTATTCTAAAAACAAAGAAATGCTCAAATGACAAAATAGTACAACCATGGCTAACAAAGGAAATCAAAACTAATGTAAAAGCAAAAGAGAGGACATACAATAAAGTAAAAATTAGTGGGAAGATAGAGGATTGGGGAGATTTTAAAAACCTGCAGAGAGCAACTAAAAGAAAAGGATGGAAAAGATGAAATATCTTTGAAATGAAATATGAAAACAAGCTAGCAAACAATATCAAAGTGGATAGTAAAAGCTTTTTTAAGTATGCAAAAAATAATCGAGAGTTGAGAGAGATAAGAAATGAGGCTGGAGAACTAATGATGGGTACTAGATAATGGCAGATGAACTAAGTGAGTATTTTGCATCAATCTTCACTGTGGAAGACACTAGCAGTGTTCCAGATGTTAAAGACTGTGAGCAAAGAGAAGTGAGTATAGTTACTATTACAAGGGAGAAGGTGCTCAAAAAGCTGAAAGGCCTTAAGGGTACATAAGTCACCTTGGCCAGATGAAATGCACACTAAGGTTGTAAAAGGGGTCTCGATGGAGATGGTGGAGGCATTCGTAATGATCTTTCAAAAATCATTGGATTCCGGCATGGTGCCAGAGGACTGGAAAATTGAAAATGTTACTCCACTCTTTAAGAAAGGAAGAAGGCAGCAGAAAGGAAATTATAGACCAGTTAGCCTGACCTCAGTGGTTGGGAAGATGTTGGAATCAATTATTAAGGATGAGGTTATGGAGTACTTAGTGACACAGGACAAGATAGTACAAAGTCAGCATGGTTTCCTTCAAGGAAAATCTTGCCTGGTGAACCTGTTGGAATTCTTTGAGGAGATTACAAGTAGGATAGATAAAGGGATGCAGTGGATGCTATATATTGGACCTTCAGAAGGCCTTTGACAATTCCCACATGAGGCTGCTTACTAAGTTAAGAGCCCATGCTATTACAGGAAAAATGCTAATATGGTTAGAGCATTGGCTTATTGATAGGAAACAGCCAGTAGGAATAAAATGATCCTTTTCTGGTTGGCTGCCAGTGACTAGTGGTGTTCTGCAGGGGTTGGTGTTGGGACCGCTTCTTTTTATGCTGTATATCAATGATTTAGATGATGGAATAGATTGATTTGGTGCCAAGTTTTCAGGTGAAATGAAGATTGGTGGAGGGGCAGGTAGTGTTGAAGAAACAGGTAGGATGCAGAAGGACAGACAAGAGAGTGGCAAATGAAATACAATGTTGGAAAATGCATGGTCATGCCCTTTGGTTGTAGAAATAGATGTGCAGACTATTTTCTAAATGGAGAGAAAATCCTTAAATCTGAGATGCAAAGGACTTGGGAGTCTTTGTGCAGAACATCCTAAAGGTTAACTTGCAGGTTGAGATGGCGGTGAGGAAAGTAAATGCAATGTTAGCACTCATTTCAAGAGGTCTAGAACATAAGAGAAAGGATGTGATGCTGAGGTTTTTTAAGGCACTGGTGAGGCCTCACCATGAGTTTTATGAACAATTTTGGGCTCCTCATCTAAGAGAAGTGCTGGCATTGGAGAGGTTCCAGAGGAGGTTCACAAGGATGATTCCAGGAATGAAAGGGTTATCATACAAGAAACATTTGATGGCACTGGGTTTGTACTCACTGGAATTCAGAAGGATGAAGAGGAATCTTATTGAAACATTTGAAATGTTGAAAGGCCTGGACAGTGTAGATGTGGAAAGGATATTTCCCATGGTGGGAGTGTCTAGGACAAGAGGGCACAGCCTCAGGGTAGAGGGGTGTCCATTTAAAACAGAGATGCAGAGAAATTGCTTTAGCCAGAGGGTTGTAAATTAGTGCAATTTGTTCCACAGGCAGCTGTGGAGACCAGGTTGTTGGGTGTATTTAAGGCAGAGATTGATAGGTTCTCGATTGGACATGGCATCAAAGGTTATGGGGAGAAGACCAAAGAATGAGGTTGAGGAGGGGTAAAACGATCAGCCATGATTGAACAGTGGAGCAGGCCCAATGGTCCAAATAGCCTAATTCTGGTCCTATGTCTTATGGTCTCATGGTTATGGGGAGAAGGCAGGAGAATGCAGTTGAGAGGGATAATAAATCAGCAATTATGGAATGGTGGAGCAGACTTGATGGACTGAGTGGCTTAATACTGCTCCTACATCTGACGGTGAGTGGGCAGTGGTCGGTATTTTTCCCCTGCATCTTGTCCCCAGGGGTTGAGGTAGGAGTTGGGGTCAAGAGGGGGTTTTGAGTCTGGGTGACTGTCTGTGTTCTACGGCCAATGGGTGAAGGTGGTAGGAGGGAACATTGAAGATGGCGGAATGTAATTAAATGCCATTTGTGCCCTACTCCACAGCTGAGGCTGGAGTTGTTCCAACAGCTGGGACAAAATCCCTCTCATTCTCACCCCATAGGCACTGGGTTCTCACTACTTACATCACAGGTCAATCAGTAGTCAAAGGTTGGCATTCCCGACATATAGAGGTCCTGTTCAGAAATCCTTTGGTCAAAGGTCCATATCCCTGCAGTCAGAGGTCAGCTATTCTGTGACCCAGGGACCAGTGAAAGGTTGGCTGTTCTGGGGCTGTTCAGAGATCATGTTCTGTGAGCTCACAGTCACAGGTCGATTGGGAATATGATTGGTTCTCCTGTGTTTAGGGTCAGCGGTGAACGAACGTGGTGCCCAGCAGGAGCGAAACTGCCGGTGTCCGGCTGAGCTGGTGACCAGTCCTTGCATTGACGGTCAAGCAGGGCCGGTCCAGCCTCGGTCCATCTCGTGTCCATCTCCAGAGCCGACAGCAGGAACAACGGGACCTGCCTTTCACCACGAGCCTGAGTTGCCAGCCCCTGCTGAACCCCTCAATGTTTAACAGTTGTAGAAATATATTGGAGATGATCTGTTCAATGGACCATCTGTTCCTCACTGTAGGGAGCATGATGGGGTGCATCAATATGTCACTGAGTGTTGGGGATGGTGGGAGGTCACATTGTGGGAGGGGATGTTTTGGTGTGTCCAGGTTGGTGAGGGGGCAGTGCGGGAGGTGATGTTGCTCGGCATCGAGGGAGCAATGGGAGGTGGATAGAGGGAGTGGGTTGGTGGGGAGTGAATGGGGATATCTCACTTTGGAGGGGTGACATTGCTCAGTGTGTCTGGGATGGTGGGAGGGGGAGAGAGTGAGAGATATTTCCTGACTCAACTGCTTACAGGTTGGGGTGCAGTTCAGAGCTGTACCACTGTACACTCCCTACACTCCCAGCCCATACCATAGGGTGAGGAAGCATCAGGGTGACTCCTCCAATAAGAACTTTGTTACCCATCCCTCACTTTTCCCTCCAGGACCTCTGCAGTGGTTCCCCAGCCCCAGTTCTCCCTGTGTCAGCAGCTGTGTGAGAGGCTCTGGTCTGACATATCTAGGTTTGCTGAATCCGAATGTGGACTTGGTCACCAGGCTGGATGTCCAATTGTCTAACTGGGCAGAGAGATTAATAGACAATAGACAGTAGGTGCAGGAGTAGGCCATTTGGCCCTTCGAGCCAGCACTGCTATTCACTGTGATCATACACAATCAGTACCCCGTTCCTGCCCTCTCCCCTTATCCCTTGACCCCGCTATCTATAAGAGCTCTATCTAACTCTCTCTTGAATGCATCCAGAGACTTGGCCTCCACTGCCTTCTGGGGCAGAGCATTCCACATATTCACCACTCTCTGGGTGAAGAAGTTTTTCCGCATCTCAGTTCTAAATAGCCTACCCCTTATTCTTAAACTGTGGCTAGTTCTGGACTCACCCATCATTGGGAACATGCTTCCTGCCTCCAGCGTGTCCAATCCCTTAATAATCTTGTATCTCTCAATCAGATCCCCTCTCATCCTTCTAAATTCCAGTGTATACAAGCCCTGTCGCTCCAATCTTTCAATATATGATAGTCCCGCCATTCCGGGAATTAACCTTGTGAACCTACACTGCGTTCCCTCAATAGCAAGAATGTCCTTCCTCAAACTTGGAGACCAAAACTGTACACAATACTCTAGGTGGGGTCTCACCAGGGCCCTGTACAGCTGCAGAAGGATGTCTTTACTCCTATACTCAATTCCTCTTGTTATAAAGGCCAGCATGCCATTAGCTTTCTTCACTGCCTGCTGTACCTGAATAAGCAGTGAGAAACTGGACAGTGGTGTGTTCAGAGGGAGAAATGTCCCTGTGTACTGAGCACTGGAAGTAAATGTGTGAGGAAGAAGGGGTGAGCTGGGCACAGCAGACCTGGAGCCGGCAATTCCCACCCCCTCCCCTGGGCAGGGTCTCAGTGATAAGTCTGAGATGAGAAGTATCTTCACACAGAGATTGGTGGTTCAGCAATTCTCCACCCACAGCAGAAATGGAAGCTCGGTCACTGAGTGACCAATAATGATTGACTGTCCCTACACCACGAGTGCCAACAGTGAATGACTGTCCCCTACTCCGAGTGGTCATCTAGGCACGAGTGACTGATTGCCCCTACATTGTGAGTTCTACTCTCTGCAAATCTTTGACTCTGGCCAAAGGTCCAACATCCCTGGTGAATTTCCCATCACATTTTCTCAGTCGAAACTTCAGCCAAATTGATTCTGCACGCTATCACTGTTTACCACATGGACCTGTATGCACAGCAACAATAAACTCTTTATAACTGCATCGTGTCTTTGTTGGATTTGTTTAGCTGGGGAATCTGAGCATTCTATCTGATGTCCCCTAATAAGTTGTCATTGTCAACGTTGGTCAGTAACCTGCTTGTGTCCATGTCCATCAGTGGCACGTCCATACCTGTGTCCAGTGAGGGACCCGCTCCAAGCCAAGTCCTCAGGCAATGACGGTGAGGCAGGAAAGTAGACAGGGGGCTTGGCTGCTGACAAACATGGACATTTTAGGAATCTGGCCATTGCAGTCAAGACCAACATTTGTTACCTTTCCCTAACTGCCCCTTTGTGCAGTCTGATTGGAGAAGCTGCTGGCAGTCAGGGAGTTACAATCATAGAACACTATAGCACAGAAGCAAGGCCTTCAGCTCATCTTCTCCATGGTAACATGTAATTTTGCCTTATCCCATCAACCTGCAGCTGGACCACAGCCCTTCAGCCCCGCCCCCCCAATCCATTTACTTATCCAAACTTCTCTTGAATGTTGAAATTGAACCCACATCTATCTTTCGCACTGGCAGCTTGTTCCACACTCTCACCACCCTCTGAGTGAAGAATCTCCCTTCAGGTTTCTCCTAAACATTTCATCTTTCACCCTTAACCCACGACCTCTAATTCTAATACTCACCCAGCCTCAGTAGAAAAAAGCCTGCTTGCATTTACCCTATCTATACCGCTCATAATTTTGTATACCTCTCAAATCTCTCCTTATTCTCCTATGCTCCAAGAAATAAATTCCTAACCTATTCAACCATTCCCTCAGGCCCTCCTGGCAACATCCTTCAATTTGCTCCGCATTAGGGTTAGGGTTAACTGTCCCTAACCCATACTCTTTCAACCCTATTTACATCTTTCATGTAGGTAGGTGACTAAAACTGCACACAATACTCCAAATTAGCCCTTGTTAATGTCTTGTATAACTTTAACATACCATTGCAACTCCTGTACTTGATACTTTGACTTATGAAGATGTTACACTTTATTCTGCATTGTTATTGTTTGACCTTTTTCTACCTCAATTCAGTGTGTACTGAACTGATGGTTACGAGAAGTATGTAAGCCAACTGTATCTTGGTACATGTGACAGGAATAAACTAATTCCATTTCTATCCACACCCTATCCAATGATCAATAAACATTGTAATTGTGAATCTTATCAACCCCAAATGCTAACTGTGACTCTCCTCCCAGCCATATAAGAATTACAGCATGGAAACAGGCCATCTCAGCCCTTTTATTCAGTGCCACTGCCTGACCTACTGACTAATTCTGACACCTCTGCCATATTCCCTTCTATCATCTGTTGGGGAAGGGGTTGGCAGACATTACCTCTAACTTGGCAGAAGTGGTGGGAGGTAGAATGGGCTGGTATTGCTGGCCCTCCTTCAGGCCAGCCTCTGTGGGTCAGTCAGACACTGGCTGCTGTCAGGGTGGGTTGGTGGCTCTGGCCACATTTTGGGGGAGCTTGACCAATGCTTGTTCTCTCTGTGCCAGTAGGTGGGGGAATGTGTTGGTGCATGTGGTCTGCTAGGAGAGGCAGCTGGACACAGTTCCGACACACATAGTCACTGGAAACTCCGGCAACCTCCCGAAGTTTCCCACATTCCTCAGAACAAGCCTGGTGCGGGTCTGAGCTCACTTGTCAGCTCACTGGTAGGAGTAAACTGTTGTTGTCAGTCTCAACTACTAATCTACTCTGCCTGAACAGTTTAAAGTAATCTAAAATAGTTCCTATCAGGCAGGAGATACAAAAGCCTGAAAGCACGTCCTATCAGGCTTAAGGACAGCTTTTATCCCGCTGTGTTATCCTGATCTTCGCAAGCGCAGAACCAGCCCCCATCATCACCGTGTTATCAGACTCTCGTACGATAAGATGGACTGTTGGTGTCACAATCTAACTCTTTATCATTTACCTGCCCTCCACTTTTATTCTACATTCTGTTAGCGTTTATTTTGTTCTACCTCGATCCACCGTGTAACGATCTGATCAATAAGACCAGTATGCAAGACAAGCTTTTCACTATATCTCGGCGACAAGAATAAACCCATGGCAGAGGAAAGGCTAAGGGTGTTGTTACCTTGTCTAACCTGGTCCTCTCGAGCCAAAGCCTCAGCGACCCACCCCCATAGTGGCACCTGCTGTCCGATAAATAATCACCAGACGCCGTTTTAACATCATCTCGCTCTAGCTCCTGTACAGTGAAAGACATCATCTCGTAGTAGAAATGGCCCTCGCTGTCTCAGGAACGTCCTGGGAACGACTCCCTCTATTCCGGCCGCATTTTATTTTATTGCATGCGTTTCTCTGCATCGCTGCAGTGATGCCGATGCTAAATCTGATTATGCATCACTGCAGCCTTATTACTGCATTTCTGCCGCATGCATTGGACAACAATGCATCACTGGCTCGGCTACTCACAGCTGCCGGGATCCGACCTTGCGGGGACTCCTCTCGAGCCGGCCGGCCGGTCACGTAAATTCGGAGGCGCGCGGCAGCAGCGGGCGCGGGAACGTGCACCGTCCGGCGGAAGGCCCGGTCCGGAATGGGGGCTCTGAACAGCCGACGGGACGCGGCGGTGGAGGAGCTGGACATCCCGGCCGGCTCTGTGTACCGGTACCCGCCCAAATCCGGTGAGGAGAACGGGGAAAGGAGAGGGCGTGGATACCGCTATCCCAGGGGATCTGTAATACCGTAACCCGGGGGTGGGGGTCTGTTGCACGTAGCCTGGACGGTCTGTCACATTGTCGCTGATAGCTCCCGAACTGTCTGAGAGATTGGTTCATCCACCGAGCAGGGCTGAGTGGAACTGAACTCGGGGCTGCATCAGTGACTGTCCCGCTGCTGACTGTCTGACGGACGGAAGGTCATTGGTGGGACACCTGAGGGGACTGGGCCCAGGTCACTGCCCCGAGGAACCATCACCATGAGGAATCCCAGGTCACCGCCCTGAGGAACCCCCACACTGAGGAATCCCAGGTCACTGCCCTGAGGAGTGAACACATGTTGGTCAACCTGTACATGTTGTGAGATGGAGTTTCAGAGTCTGTCCCAATAGTTTGGTTGTCCATCCACACAAGAGGGTGAGGGCCATGTCCTCCCTCTGTGGGACTGTGTTGTGGTCATATCCAATGGATGATGTGGGTAGAGGCACCTGATACAGGGAGGCTGGTCCACACTGGCTCAGTTCTTGTGTTCCTCACTCTCTAGGGGCTCCCTCCCTCAGGGTGGAGCAGCTGCCTCATTGTGGGTGTTACTCAGCCCTTTCCTGTTGGGGCACTGAGGTCCTCACCTGGAAGATGTTGAATCCTTGGAACTCCCAGTGTTTCTGCACCATGCTGAACTGTTGTTGGATAGGCTGAGGACCCTGTGGGACCTCCTTCCACCTACACACCATGGTGCCAACCTTCATCAGTGTGTGTGGGACTGGTTGTCCCAGGGTGATGATGGAAGAGTCTGTCAGTCCCCCATGACTGGCTCCCACTGTCCAGATGTCTGCAGAGTTGATGGGATGGGGTCAACGTCTGTCTTTGGTCTGGGCTGATAGTGCTACCCTGCAGAGGGACTTGCTGTGGAGTGGAGCCGGGAAATGGCATGGAGATAGCTGTTATTCTTGAAGGTCGGCCACGCAGGCCCTTGTCCAGCACTGCTAGCTGTGAGATCATAGAGATAGAAACAGAAACCCTACAGCACAATACAGGCCCTTTGTCACACAAAGCTGTGCCGAACATGTACCTGTACTTACTGTACTTTAGAAGTTACCTAGGGTTACCCATAGCCCTCTATTTTTCTAAGCTCCATGAACTTATCCAGAAGTCTCTTAAAAGACCCTATCATGCCTCCACCACCATTGCTGGCAGCTCATTCAACATACTCACCACTCTCTATGTAAAAAAATTTGCCCCGTCATCTCCTCTGTACCTACTTACAAGCACCTTAAAACCGTGCCCTCTGTGTTAGCCATTTCATCCGTAGGAAAAAGCCACTGACTATTCACACAGTCAATGCCTCTCATCATCTTATACACCTCTATTAGGTCACCTCTCACCCTATGCGACTTCCTCTGGCCCTCCACACTGCCAAGAGTATACTATACAGTAATACTATATTCTGCCATCATATTTGACCTACCAAAAGGAACCACCTCACACTTATCTGGTATGAACTCCATCTGCCACCTCACAGCCCAGTTTTGCATGCTATCAATGTCCTGCTGTAACCTCTGACAGCCCTCCACACTATCCACAACACCTCCAATCTTTTTGTCATTAGTAAATTTACTAACCCATGCCCCCACTTCCTCATCCAGGTCATTTATAAAAATCACAAAGACAATGGGTCCCAGAACAGATCCCTGAGGCATACCACTGGTGACTGGCCTCCATGCAGAATATGACCCGTCTACAACCACTCTTTGCCTTCTGTGGGCAAGCCAATTCTGGATCAACAAAGCAATGTCCCTTTGGATCCCATGCCTCCTTACTTTCTCAATAAGTCTTGCACAAGGTACTTTAACAAATGCCTTGCTGAAATCCATATACCCTACATCTATTGCTCTACCTCCATCAATGTGTTTAGTCACATCCTCAAAAAATTCAATCAGACTCGTCAGGCACAGCCTGCCTTTGACAAAGCCATGCTGACTATTCCTAATCGTATTATACCTCTCCAAATTTTCATAAATCCTGCCTCTCAGGATCTTCTCCATCAACTTACCAACCACTGAAGTAAGACTCACTGGTCTATAGTTTCCTGGGCTAACCCTACTCCCTTTCTTGAATAAAGGAACAACATCTGCAACCTTCCAATCCTCCGGAACCGCTCCCATCCCCATTGATGATGCAAAGATCATTGCCAGAAGCTCGGCAATCTTTTGCCTCAGTGCCACTTTTCCTCTCTGAACCCATTTCCTGGAAGTCTCCTGGGTGCTTTCACAGAGTGAGGAACCTCCTCCCCACCCCACCCATTCGGTTCCTATATAAACACAGATGGAAAAAAAAATCCATTTAAGACCTCTCCCATCTCTTTCAGCTCCATATGTAGATGACCATGCTGATCTTCCAGAGAGCCAATTTCGGTTCTCTTAATATGTCTGTGATTCTCCTGTTTACCTTGTCTGCAAGAGCAGCCTCATGTTTTCTTTTAGCTCTCCTGATTTCCCTCTCAAATGTTCCCTTGCATCTCTTATACTCTTCAATTACCTCATTTATTCTTGCCTGCCTATACCTGTTATGCACATCCTTCTTCTTAACCAGGGCCTCAATATCTCTCAAAAACCAAGGTTCCCTAAACCAATTATCCTTGCATTTTCTTCTGACAGGAACATACAAACACAAAATTTCACTTTTGAAGGCCTCTCACTCATTACAATGGGATTTATGAAAAACTATACATAAACAAAGAGAGACAAATGTGAACATGAGTTGTAAAGGGAACTTGAGAATGAGTATGTAGGTTGTAGAATCTGGAGACCAAGCTATTTGATAAGGACAGGGCAGTGAAATTTGTTTACATGGACTTTAGCAAGGTCTTTGGTTCAGAAGGTTAGATCAGTGGGATCCAGGCCTGGATGGCCAATTGGATACACAACTGGTTTGGTAGAAGGTGCAGGGATTGGGGTGGGATGTTGGTCACACTTCTCCCCTCTCTCTTCTCTCTCTCCACCCATTTCTCTCCCTGTTTCTTACCCACACTCTGATCTGTTAAGTTCTATTGTAACTATTAAGGCAGTTACATTGTTGGCATATCAGGCTGGCTTACAATATCAGGTTCAGGGTCAGTGGGTCTCAGTGCAATCAGGGATCCCAGGCTACAATTTAACTGACCACAGGTTTCCAGTCATTCAGACAACATAGTAGAGCAGAATTGGTGACAACACTTAAGCCCATTTGACCTCTGACCCTGACCTGGACTCTCTTCTCTTACTCCGCTAGGGAACTACTTTGCTAGCCACTTCATCATGGGAGGACAGACGTTTGACTCTGCTCAGCCTGAGGGATTCCTGTTTGGGGAGAACTCCGACCTCAACTTCTTGGGAGCTCGGCCGGTCACTGTATGTACTTGACTTCTGACTTCCCTGCGGACTGAGATTGCAGAGTGGCAGCCAGGCAGGAATGTTTCAGGTCCAAGGTTTGGGGGAAAGGCAGTGGACTTCTGTTCATAGTCGTCCTCTCTCTGCTGACCCATCTGTACTCATTCAGCACTTGGTCTGCACTGTTCCTGTCTGCTCCGTATCGTGTGTTCAGTGTCAGTATGTCCTGCACCAGTGTGTTCTCACCCAGTGCACTATGCTACTGTCCACTGGCTAATTCACGTGTTCAGTAACAGGATGTCTTGCACCAGTGAACTCTGACCCCTTGCACTCTGTGCTAGTGTGCTTGGAGCTAGTGCTTATAGGCAAGGCCCCCCCCAGTGTGTGTGAGGGTCACCCTCAGTGTGTTGAGCAGTTGTTCAAGCAGCAGGACCCTTGGGGGGCTGTAACCATGGTAACCATTGCCTACTGTGGGAGGTGTGAAAGGGTTGGTCGCTGGGCTACTGCAGGTTGCAGTCAGCCTCCTCCTGGCTCTATGTGATGGTTGCACATCTGTGGTGACTGAGAGTCAAGGTCAGCCCACCCATGGGTGCTAGGAGATTGATGACCAGGTTACCCTGGTAACAAAGCCTTAATAGATGGACACTCCAGGACACAGCTGTAGGATAAAAAGCTGGGATCCTTGATGCCCTCTATCCACCCCCTCCCCCCCCCCCCGAGGGAAAGATAGCAGCAGTGGGTTAGAGCCTCCCTCTCAGGGAGAAGGAGGTCTCCAATGGGGGGAGGGGAGGTGAGTGGTTGTTGGAGGACTGAGGGAGGCAGCTCCCCCTTGGGAGGGGTAGTGATGGTCCCTATTGTGGGGAAGCTGGCAGGAGACACAGGACCCTCCTCCACACCCTGCCTGAGGAGGCCATTCAGTCCAATGAGACCACGCTGGTGTTGCAAACCAGTATCTGATTGTCTGAGGTCAGTGCCCTCCTGTTATCCGTCTCGGC
This sequence comes from Hypanus sabinus, assembly GCF_030144855.1. Taxonomy (NCBI): domain Eukaryota; kingdom Metazoa; phylum Chordata; class Chondrichthyes; order Myliobatiformes; family Dasyatidae; genus Hypanus; species Hypanus sabinus. The sequence continues at coordinate 716,410 of NC_082728.1, forward strand.
TGGGATGGATGGTATGAGCGCGAGGGGAAGGACCTGGTGGGGGTTGGTGATGGGGTCAGCACCACATTTCACAGTTACCCATCCCCTGGAGTGATCCTGGCGTTCCGTGCTCCACCCACAGTTCCCATACGCTGCTCCTCCGCCTCAGGAGCCGGTGAAAACCCTGCGGAGTCTGATCTCCATTCGGAAGGACACGCTGAGACTGGTGAGGTAAGGCTGAATCACTTACAACTCCCAGCAGCAATGTAGGCTGAGGGCATGGGAAGGTTGGGGGGGGGTGATGGTCACACAATTGTACATGTTGGGAGCAGGCCATTTGGCCAGACAAGTCCACACTGAACAGTAGGCGGCCACATCATTAATCTCACCATCTCTCCACCCCCAGCACCTGCCTAGGCTGGACATGGCCAGACACATGATCCTGCCCCCAGCAGTGTGTTCCAGCTAATCACCACCCTCTAGTGAGGAAAGTCCCTCTCAGATCCTCTTTCCACTCACCCTAAACCTGTGATCTCTGGCATTAACAACCTCTGACAGTCTGCCCTATTTATACCTTTCCTAATGTACATACCACCGCAAGGTTCCCCTCACCCCCTAATCATGTCTGGTTCAGGGAAAGCAGACCTAACTACTCCAGTCTCTCCTCATAACTGAAATGATGCATCACAGGCAACATCCTGGTGAAACTTCTCTGCGCTCTCTCCAGCTCTTTCAAATCCTTGCTTGAGCGTAGTTATCAGAACTGCACATAGAACTCCCGCTGAGGTCGGACCAATATTTTATAAAATTGGCACATAGCTTCCCTGCTCTTATGTTCAATATCCTGATTAACAAAGGCCATTATCTCATACGCTGCCTTAACCACATTAGCTACTTTGCCAGCTTCAAGGATCTTTGGATTTGCACAGCAGGGCCCCTCTGTTCCTCAGTGCTCTTTGTCTCATGGTATATATCCTAGCCTTTTTATTACTCCCAAAATATATCACCTCACATTTATTAGGATTAAGCTGTCCGTTCCGAGCCCATTTCACCCCGCAATTTATCTGCCATTTCATCAACTTCAGCCCAATAGCTCAGACGCCCACCATCAAGAGGCTGGTCATAGCACACATCAACTCCAGCTTTCCATCCAACTTCAACCTGCATTTAACGTACCGCAGAACCAGAACACCATCTCCTTGGCTCTGTACTCATCTCTGGAGCACTTGGACACTAAGGGCACGTATTGTTTATGACTATATTTAATATTATAATTCCAAGCAAACTCATTACCAAACTCCAGACCCTGGGAAGCAACATTTCCCTCTGCAACTGAATACATTTTTTGTAATTTATTTTTTATCCAAGTTGATCATCAAACAAACATTTCCATAAGATGTATTTCAGATAGTGTTCATATATATCATATAGTCATATATACCACAAATCTCCACATAATACTTATCTGAGGTATACACTTACAAAAAGAGAGGAAAGAAAGAACAAGCGAAAGGAGAAAACTATGTACAAGTAGGGAGTGATTTTTTTTACAACATATTCATTGATTTGTGTGGATAAAATCAGGCCTATAAGGTGCTATGTAGTTAAACCATTTTTCCCAGTATGAATCAAATGGTTCTAACTGATGATTAACAGATGCTGTTATCGTCTCCATTTTGTAAATGTCCATTGTAATGTCCATCCATGCATTTAAGGTTGGGCTCTCCTGTGATAACCATTTCCTAGTAAGAGTCTTTTTACCAGCCACCAGCAGTATATTCATTAAATATTTATCTCTTTTCAACCATTCTTGAGGTATATACCCAAAATATATGGTCTTACTCTCTAAGGGTATTTCACATTTAAAGATGTCTTGTAGGGCATTGTGTATCCCACTCCAATAGTCCTTGATAATGGGGCAATCCCAGAAAATGTGATAATAGTTTGCATTTTGATTTTCACAATTTCTCCAGCAAACGGAGGTTACTATCATAATGGGATTTCTGACAGGGTGTAAAAAAATATCAAGTTTTTCCATCCAAACTCCCTCCATTTCTGTGAACTGGTGCACTTCCATTGATACCCCCATATTATTGTCCATTCTTCCTCAGATAAAATTATCCCTCCTTCCTTCTCCCATTTTGTTTTAATGTATGAAGTCGAATGTGTTTTAAGATTTTCTGCAACTGAATACTTGACTTCCTGACCTACACATTACAACTGGTAATTGATCAGCAGCAGCACCTCCACCACAATTATTTTTAACACTGATGCACCATAAAGTACAAAGTAAATTTATTATCCAAGTACATGAAACCCTGCTGGTTTCCTTGACTGCGTAAGTCTGGGGAAGACGCACTCTGGTCCCGCCAAACTCGTGAGATTGAGACGGCTCTCCCACCCCAAACCCTGGTTTGTCTGGATGCTGTGTAATTTGCTACCCTGTTACAACTCAGTACCATGAAATAACAGACAGCACACTGTATACGATTAAAGGAATTATATTTATGAATCTTAACTAAATGGTTAGTAAAGAAAAGAAAGAAAAAACAAAAAGGGTCCATTATAATTTAATAGTCAAATGTGCACCAGTTGGAGCTCAATTCACCGATCCTCAGTTGATCTTGGTGCCTGGTTCCATCGAATCACGATCTCCCCACTGGGTTATATCCTATGTTTGATTCTCTCCAGTATCTTCTCTCTCTTCATCTCACACTGAACAAAAGACCCAGCTCATATTTGAAAGCTCCCATTGTCTTTAACCATAACTCAAATACTGCTTCTACAGAAAGACTATTACAATAGCAGTGAAACCTTTCCCAGGGTGTTACACTCTCCCCCCACCAAAATTAGTCATGACCTCATGACATTGAGATAATGTGTCACCCCTTCATACAAAGCACAAAGTCCAACCCAGGTGTAACTGGCAATGACATAGCTCACCAAAGGTGATAGGTGCCACACTCTGTTCCCTGGGTGCAACATAGGCCAGTCTGTTTGGGGGTCTCCTGACTCTTTGGGACCTCCTTACCCCATCATCTACTTCTTCAGATTCAGACACTCCCTGGGCTCTTTCCTGTCTATCTGCGGGGGCGGGGGTGGGGGAGGCTCCTGCCCGTCCATTACCCGTGCCATTTCCTTAGTTCTTGTTTAGGGCCATCTTGACAGGCCCTTTCCCATTCTCTGGTTTCACCTGGATCTGAATCTTCACTACATAGGGCATAACCGCCTATCAGTCAGCCAACTTGTGCTTCCCAGGTAGCCCCAGATTCCTTATGAGGCCTCGGTCTCCAGGCACTAGTTGGGAGAACCTAACCTTTTGATCATAGTTGCTCTTATTTCCTTGGTTCTGCTTGGTAGTTGAGACCTTAGCAGGTTCATAAGACTTTTTCAGCTCCCTTTTCAGATCAGACACATACTGCAGATAAGTCTTCTGTTGTAGATTTTCCCCACCAGTCCCAAAATAGAGGTCAACCACCAAACATCAGATAATAGGCTAGTAACCAGTAGCTTCATTTTGTGTACAGTTGTATTAGTGGACCAGATGCCCAATATGTTGACTCCACTTGTTCTTTCTAGTGATCTCCAAGGTTCCGAGCATGTCCAGCAAGGTCCGATTGAACCCCTCAGGCTGGGGATCACCCTGCAGGTGATAAGGTGTAGTCCTCGACTTCTTGATTCCAAAGCATTCTCAGTAACTCATGTATGAGCCTACTTTCGAAATCCTGTCCCTAATCACTATGCATCCACCTGGGAAGGCCATAATAAAAGAAATAATTACTGAGGTACTTAATGAATACTTTACTTCAGTATTCACGATGGAAAAGGATCTTGGTGATTGTAGTGATGACTCGCAGCAGACTGAAAAGCCTGAGCATGTAGATGTTAAGAAAGAGGATGTGCTGGAGCTTTTGGAAAATATCAAGATGGATAAGTCGCTGGGACTGGATGAGATGTACCCCAAGCTACTGTGGGAAGTGAGGGAGGAGATTGCTGAGCCTCTGGCGATGATCATCAATGGGGATGGGAGAGGTTCCAGAGGATTGGAGGGTTGTGGAAGTTGTTCCTTTATTCAAGAAAGGGAGTAGAGATAGCCCAGGAAATTATAGACCAGTGAATCTTACCTCAATGGTTGGAAAGTTGATGGATAAGATCCTGAAAGGCAGGATTTATGAACATTTGGAGAGGTATAATATGATTAGGAATAGTCAGCATGGCTTTGTCAAGGGCATTACATGCCTTACGATCCTGATTGAATTTTTTGAGGTTGTGACTAAACTCATTGATGAAGGAAGAGCGGTAGATGTAGTGTATATGGATTTCAGCAAGGCATTTGATAAGATATCCCATGCAAGGCTTATTGAGAAAGTAAGGAGGCATGGGATCCAAGGGGACATTGCCTTGTGGATCCAGAACTGGCTTGCCCACAGAAGGCAAAGAGTGCTTGTAGACGGGTCATATTCTGCATGGAGGTTGGTCACCAGTGGACTGCCTCAGGGATCTGTTTTGGGACCCCATGTCTTTGTGATTTTTATAAATGACCTGGATGAGGAAGTGGAGGGATGGATTAGTAAGTTTGCTGATGACACAAAGATTGGAGGTGTTGTGGATATTGTGGAGGGTTGTCAGAGGTTACAGCGGGACATTGATAGAATGCACAACTGGGCTGAGAAGTGGCAGATGGAGTTCAACCCACATAAGTGTGAAGTGGTTCATTTTGGTAGGTCAAATATGATGGCAGAATATAGTATTAATGGTAAGACTCTTGGCAGTGTGGAGGATCAGAGGGATCTTGGGGTCCGAGTCCATAAGGATGCTCAAAGCAGCTGTGCAGGTTGACTCTGTGGTTAAAAAGGCATGCGGTGTATTGGCCTTCATCAATTGTGGAATTGAATTTAGGAGCTGAGAGGTAATGTGGCTATATAGGACCCTGGTCAGACCCCACTTGGAGTACTGTGCTCAGTTCTAGTCACCTCACTACAGGAAGGATGTGGAAGCCATAGAAAGGGTGCAGAGGAGATTTACTAGTAAGTTGCCTGGATTGGGAGCATGCCTAATGAGAATAGGTTGAGTGAACTCAGCCTTTTCTCCTTGGAGCGACGGAGGATAAGAGGTGACCTGATAGAGGTGTATAAGATGATGAGAGGCATTGATCGTGTGGATAGTCAGAGGCTTTTTCCCAGGGCTGAAATGGTTGCCACAAGAGGACACAGGTCTAAGGTGCTGGAGAATAGGTACAGAGGAGATGTCAGGGGTAAGTTTTTTACTCAGAGAGTGGTGAGTGCGTGGAAAGGGCTGCCGGCAACGATGGTGGAGGCGGATACAATAGGGTCTTTTAAGAGACTTTTGGATAGGTACATGGTGCTTAGAAAAATAGAGGGCTATGGGTAAGCCTAGTAATTTCTAATGTGGGGACACGTTTGGCACAACTTTGTGGGCTGAAGTGTCTGTATTGTGCTGTAGGTTTTCTATGTTCTGGGTTCTAAATAGTTCTCCCATAACACATTGGCTATGGTGGATACCCTCTGATTTTTGGTAGGCAAGGCTTGCTTGGTGATCTGTAATAACCAAGACATTCGTCATGTTGCTGGCATTGGGCTCTATTGACAGGAAATCCAAACACACCAGGTCAAGTGGCCCCGCACTCTGCAAGTGGGATAACGGAGTGGCCCTCATAGGCAGCGTCTTCCTTGGTATACTGTACATCAATTGCATGACTTGCAGTACTCTTCGACCTCTGGCTTTATTTGGGGCCAGTAGAACTGATCTCTGAGTAATCTATAGGTCTTGTCAATGCCCAAATGGCTGAAATCATCATGAAGTGACTTCAACACAGTCCTCTGATACCTCTTAGGTAAAACCGGCTGGGAATGCTGAGGCTTGTCCAGAGGCAACATGACTAGTATAGGATCTGGTTCCTTAACTCCAATCTTGGCCATTCTCTCAGTTGTAGAGACACTGCAGAGTGTTTTCATCTTGTCCACTTGGGTTATGTCCTGTTTCGCAACTGCTCACCAAACTGTACCAATGTGTAGTTCATCTTGTTGAGTTGCGGCCCCTTCCCCAGGACTCAATTCTGGCAACTGCTTTGTCTTCAGGTTGTAGTAAGCTTGTGGAATGGCATCAGCAGAAGCTCTGAAATGATCTACTGCTTGATTCTGCCCTTGCCTTTTCTGAGCCTTCCCCATGATGGAAAGCTGGCACATGGTTTTGACTCCACTGGTAGGAATGCTCTCCCACTGTCCAGACCTGTCCAGACCTTCGTGTGCATGTCAGGACAATGCAAGGGCATCAATGTTTCGACTCCCCGGCTGGTACTTCAGGCTGAAATCAGGAAGATAATGCCATCAACCACGGATGGTCTGTTGCATCTAATTTCACCAAGGTCAGGATATAAGTTAATGGGTTGTTGTCCATCCTTACCTCAAATTTGGCACTGTATAGATAGTCGCTTAGCTTATCTACCACAGCCCATTTCAATGCCAGGAACTCCAATTTGTGTGTGGGGTAGTTTTGCTCAGTGTGTGACAAACTCTAGTTAACAAATGCAACAGGTCTCAACTCTGTGCCCTGAACCTGATACAGGACACCCCTAAGCCCTCTCTGCTGGCATTTGTGTGCAGTACATACGGCAACCAGGGGTGCTGCAAAAGCCAGCATAGGCACTTTCATCAGCAGCTCCCTTAGCAACTGAAAGGCCTCTTTGCATTCGCATCCCATCTCACTCCAAAAGGCTCTGAAGGGCTAAGATAATCTTTATCATGCTTTCCTTTTATCCTTCATGAACCTCTGATAGTATCCAAAGAACCCAAGGAACGAGCGCAAAGTGCTCACAATCTGGGGCCTTGGTCATGTGATCACTGCCTCTATCTTAGACAGATCTGTAGCTACTCCATCCATGAGACTATGTGTCCAACATAGTTGACAGCCGCCTTGCAGAACTGGCACATGTCCAAGCAAAATTTTAATCTTTCAGCTTTCAGGTGGCCCTGCACCTTCAGTAGCCTCGCTTCATGTTCCTCCAAGGTCGATCTGAACACTATGAGACCATCTAGGTATACCAATACCTCAAGCAAGTTCATATCCCCGTTTTCACCGTGACATGCTGGAAAGTCTCCAGGGCTCCTAATATACACTGACTCATCCTTTCAAACTGGAAGAATCCCAGCAGATGTATAAATGCCATCTTCTCTTTGTTTGGCTCACTCATGGGGATCTGATAATACCCACTCCTCAAGTCCAGCACACTGAACCACTTCACACCACTCAGGCCAGTGTGTCCTCAATTCTTGGGACTGTATACTGGTTGGGGACTGTACACCTTTACAGAGTCTGATAGTCCACACACATTCGTACCATCCCATTCTTCATCCCGGCCACCACTACTGGAGTTCCCTTCAACTTCCACAGTGGCTGCCGAACATCCTCCACCTCTGCAGGCGCCAGTCGCCATGACCTTTATCTGAACAGGGTGTTCTCTGGCACCCAGATGGTGTGAAGAGTGCTCATGGAACAACCCACATCAAACTCGTCAGTAGAAAAAACATCTTCCAGCTTCAACATCTTCTTTATCAACCACCTCTCCCAATCCGCAGGTACCAGGGAGTCCCTAAAGTTGAATGACTCTGCAGTCAACTTTCCCTTTTTTGGGGAGAGTTTCTCCCTGGCTTGTCTCACAGGACACTAGTCATTACCATCACTAGGAAGAGGTGCAAGATTGGTATCCCCTGCCTGAGGGTGACCTCCTGCTCCAAAGTGTTCTTGACACTTACTATCATCCTGTGCACCTGTACAACCGAGGATTCTGCAGGTCGGGCCTCACCAGTATCCCAGCAGGTAAGCATGATTCCTCTGTGTGGTCTTCCAGAGCATCCACCAAGAGAGCCTTGGCATCAGGCATTCCAGGAAATTTGGGTTTCCCGTCACGCCCACTATTTCCCCAGGCAATAACATGACTGGTTTGGACTAGGTACCACGCAGTCCCTCGTTTATGCTCATCATCCAGCCCAGTGCGGCCACACACTTCCTCAAAAGCAGCTCGGAACACAGGGTGAATGGACAATGTTTTCAAAAAACACTCTCCAACTTTCTCTTTGTAGGCTCCCACTAGCCTCCTCACAATAGGAGTACTTATCCCCACAAGAACTGAAGCTTCACTCTTCTCGAACGGGTCTGGACAAAGCAATGCTAACGTATCAAGAACCTTAGCTACTCCCACATCTGCCTCTGAAAACGCCAGCTTCAATGACAAGTAACCACCATACGGATGGTCATCTGTACTAAGACCCCAGATCTCTAGCGCACTGTTACATCAATTGTAAATGTGTCAAATACCAGTGTAAAACAAATGGTACAATATATTAACCTGAGAGCCGGTGTCAAGTATGGGTCTAGCATAAATACCCTCAATCTGTAATGGTACATTGGAACTTGGCCCCACTAAGCCTTCAGGAATAGGGTATTTTGCTCTAGGGTGTTCCTTGAGATATTGCTGGGAATGTGTTCCCTCTGAAGGTGTAGCATGCATTTATGTTACCATATACAGCCTTGAGATTAAATTCCTTGTGGACATACTCAATAAATCCATAGAATAATAACCATTACAGAATCAATGAAAGTCCACACCAAACTGGGTGTTCAGCCAGTATGTAAAAGACAACAAACTGTTCAAGTACAAAAGGAAAGAAATAATAATAGTAGTAAATAAAGCAATAAATAATCAAGAACAAGAGGTGAGAAGGCACCGAAAATGCATCTATAGGTTGTGAGACATTTCAGTGATGGGGCAAGTGATATTCTGTGAAGTTATTCTCTTTGGTTCAAGAGCCTGATGGTTCAGGGGTAATACATGTTCTTGAACTTGGTGGTGTGAGCCCTGAGGCTCCTGCTTCTTCTTTCTGATGGTAGCAATGAGACTAGAGCATGTCCTGAGTGGTGGCAGTCCCTAATGATGGAAGCTACTTTATTGTGATAGCATATCATGCAGATGTGCACTATGGTGCCAAGGATGGACAGGATAGTGCTGTCAGACCCCTACTTTACACCCAATACACTCAAGACTGCATAGCCAGATTCTAGTTCACACTGTCATTCACTCCACTCAACGTGGTGGCCTCTATCAGCCTGCAATAATCTCACCTGTGTTACTGTGAACATCTCACCTACATCACTATGATCACCAAGCTTGAATCATCACACATACATCACTGAGAACATTTCACTTACATCACTGTTATCACCAACCAGTGATCATCTCACCTACGTCACTGTAATTATCTCATCTATGTCACTGTGATCACCAATCTGTGATCAACTCACCATCATCACTGTGATCACCAGCTTGTGATCATCTTCCGTACATCACTGTGATAATTTCATCTAGATCACTGTGATCACCAACCTGTGATCCTCTCCACCTATGGATCACACAGCCCTATGTTTTCCATTGCCAAGCCAGTATTGGATCCTGTGTATGTGTGTGTGCGTGAGAGAGAGAGAGGGACAGAGCTAATCCCATACAGAGAATGAGCGAAAGAGAGAGAAAACAAACGTGTTGGAATCACTCAGTTGCTGTATCTCTGCAGATAGAAACTGAGGCAAAGTTTCAAGTTGAAAAGCAAGTTTAAAAATTAGTTTAATTCAAAAGGTTCACCAAAATGGTTCCAGGGTTGATGGACTGGAGATGGACTAGATTTGTAGTGAAGTGGTGGGGGTTGAGGGATTTAACATCAGGAGGGTGGGACTCAAGAGTGTAGTGGGATGATGTGATGACAGAATCAGTTCTTCCTGGTGGTGTAAATGTACAACCTGAGGAGTAACAAGGGGAGTGCAGGTTTTCAGGACCATGGTGCTGGAAGAGACATGATAGATAGAATGACCTGCTGTTGTGACTCCAAGACTTCATGTCCTTTCCCCCACATCCCCCAGATGCCCAGAGGAAGTGCAGAGCCCAGAGGGGGACAGTTCCATACTAAAAGTTCCCTACAACGTGGAGTTCACCTTCGATGCTGACGCACAAGTGGCTATAACCATCTACTACCAGGCCACTGAGGAGTTCCACAATGGCTGTGCCAGGTGAGAGCCCATCTCCCCAGTAAAGTACTAGCCTCAATAATGGAGGGTGGTGAGAAATGGTCCCTGGAATTGGGGGTGGGGGAAGACCTGTCTCAGGGAGTGGGGGAGTGGGGAACTGGTCCCATTATGGAAGAAACACAGTTCCATGGGTGGGGAGGGTTGAGAGCTGGTCGTGTGCTGGGATGTGGGAAGAGACCCAGTACCATGCTAGGTTAAAGCGTGAGCTGGTCTGGGGATGGGGTGGGGGGAGACGTGTTATCATGGGTGCTGAGTGGAGGGTTGGTGGGGAGAGAAAATCCCAGGAGTGGTGGGGGAGAGACCCAGTCTGTGGGTGGTATCAGGTTGGAGTGGGGATTCATTCCCATGGGTTGGGGTTGAGAAAGTCCCGGGAGTGGAGGGGTGGAACAAGGAGACCTGATCCTGAGAGCAGTTGGGTAGTTGAGGGGGCACCCTTGGGATCACTATTCATCCAGAGTCACCAGACAGATGTAACCTTACTGAGAGTGGGGGCTTACTGGGGTAGAGCAACACGTGTGTTGTGGGGGGGTGTGGAGGTACAGCCTTCGCCTGTGACACTATTATCAATGATTTCTGCACAGCTACATCTCGAAGGACTGCTCCCTACAGTCGGAGACTGTCCATTACAGGCGTGGCGTCTGCCAGCAATTCTGTTTGCCGACTCACACCATTGATCCTTCGGACTGGATGGATGAGGAGGTGGGTGGGGGTATCCACGTTTTCACATGTAGTGCAGTGTTTCCATTCGGCCCATCCTCTTGGGTCTCACACTGGATACAAAAAAAAAACACAAGGTTCCCTTCTTAGATGTCCCCAGACCATTTCGGTAAACCCTCTGTCCTGCAGCCAACTGCAGGCAGTAATGAGATCTCATCTCATTCTGAGAGATGGGGGCATTTTGGCTTTTATAATAATAACACTAAATGCTGAGCAGGTCAGGCAGAATCTGTAGAAAGACAAATAGTTACTACAGTTAGATGGGCAGGAGGTATCATGAGGGGTATGAGCTGGGGCTGTCTGGGTGGGGTTGTAGACAGTTATTGTGAAATTGAGAGACAGGACAAAGAATGCCTGAGGGTGGCAGCACAGACATGAAGAAGACAATTGATACTTTCCTTCATTAGCTGAGGAGTGACCTGAGTGTCGTTTATAAAGTTGTGAGAAACATAGACAGGGTGGATGGTCACAGTCTAGAACATATTGCCAGAGAAGATGGTGGAAGCGGGTATGATAAAATGTCTAAAAGGCATTTAGACCAACATGAGAACATGCAGGGAATGGAGGGATATAGACCATGTTATATCCATTCATGGCCATGTCATGGTCTATATCAGGGGTTCCCAATCTGGGGTCCACTGACCCTTTGGTTAATGGTAAGGGTCTATGGCATAAAAAAAGGTGGAGCAGAGGGATCTGGGGGTACATGTCCACAGATCCCTGAAAGTTGCCTCACAGGTAGATAGGGTAGTTAAGAAAGCTTATGGGGTGTTAGCTTTCATAAGTCGAGGGATAGAGTGTAAGAGACACGATGTAATGATGCAGCTCCATAAAACTCTGGTTAGGCCACACTTGGAGTACTATGTCCAGTTCTGGTCGCCTCACTATAGGAAGGATGTGGAAGCATTGGAAAGGGTACAGAGGAGATTTACCAGGATGCTGCCTGGTTTAGAATGGATTCTGATCAGAGATTAAGGGAGCTAGGGCTTTACTGTTTGGAGAGAAGGAGGATGAGAGGAGACATGATAGAGGTGTACAAGATATTAAGAAGAATAGATAGAGTAGGTAGCCAGAGCCTCTTCCCCAGGGCACCACTGCTCAGTACAAGAAGACGTGACTTTAAGGTAAGGGGTGGGAAGTTCAAGGAGGATATTAGAGGAAGGTTTTTTACTCAGAGAGTGGTTGGTGCGTGGAATGCACTTCCTGAGTCAGTGGTGAAGGCAGATACACTAGTGAAGTTTAAGAGACTACCAGACAGGTATATGGAGGAATTTAAGGTGGGGGGGGTTATATTGGAGGCAGGGTTTGAGGGTTGGCACAACATTGTGGGCCGAAGGGCCTGTAATGTGCTGTACTATTCTGTGTTCTATGTTGTAAAAGGTTGGGAACCCCTGGTCTATTTCATAGATCCTGATTGTTAACACAATCATCCCTCAGAGGCTGGTGGGTAAATTATGTTCGTTGGTACTCAACATTCTCTTTGTAACTGGATCTTGGACTTCTTGACATAAAGACCCCAGTTGGCTACAACATCTCAAGCTCCATCATGCAAAGCCCCCAGGGTTGTGTGCTCAGCCCGCTGCTGTTCGTACTGCTGACTCAGAACTGTATGGCCACATCCAGATCAAGCTGCATTATCAAGTTCACTGATGATACAATAGCAGTTGGCCTCATCAGCAACAATGATAAGTCAGCATACAGAGAAGAGTTAGACAAGCTTATCAATTGGTGCAAGAACAACATCCTGAGTCAACAAGACAAAGGAAATGACTGTGGACTTTCAGGAAGGCACAGGTCGACCACTCTCCAATTCACATCAATGACTCTGCTATGCAGAGTGTGAAGAGCACGAAGTTCTTTGTAGTGCACATAACGGACGATCTAACCTAGATCACCGAGCACCTCACTCGTCAAGAAGGCCCAGTGGCACCTACGCTGTTTGAGGAGATTGAGGCATGCAAGGCTCCCTGTCCCCATTTTAACAATTTTCTACAGGAGCACTACTAAGATACCAGGTGTCCTGTCTGGCTGCATCATTCTTGGGTATGGAAGTTGCAAGGTATCGAACCACAAGACCATACAGAAGACATTAAAAACTGCCAAGAGGATCATTAGGGTCTCCCTCCCTCCTATTTGTGAAATTTACCAGAAATGTTGCAGATGAAGGGCTCAAAGCATTGTTGAGGATCCTACCACCTATCCCACTATCATCAGGAAGGAGGTACAGAAGCATCAAGACTATGATCACCAGACTGGGTAACAACTTCCTCCCTCAGGCTGTGAAACTAATGAATAGCCTGCCACCACCAAGATTTGTCACTAGGACAATGAGCTGTTTACTGCTTGTTATTTGTCGTTTACCTGTGTTGCGCTACATGAGTTTTTGATGATACTTTATTAACTTAATTATGTTATTTTGTTTGTGTGCTATGTGTGATATATGTACAGTCAGATGACAAACTTGAACTTGAAAATGCAGGCAGAGAGGATTGGTGTATGTAATGGTCAACATGTATGTGATGGGCTGAAGGGCCTCTTCCTGTTTTATTCCCACCCTGCTCAGCTCAGTTCTTGGTGTCTTACTAAGGCAGATGAGGGGTGAGGGTCAGAGAGTTGGGGGAGGGTCTGGATTACAGAAAGATGAGGGGTGAGGGTCAGAGAGTTGGGGGAGGATCTGGATTACAGAAAGATGAGGGGTGAGGGTCAGAGAGTTGGGGGAGGGTCTGGATTACAGAAAGATGAGGGGTGAGGGTTAGAGAGTTGGGGGAGGATCTGGATTACAGAAAGATGAGGGGTGAGGGGTGAGGGTCAGAGAGTTGGGGGAGGATCTGGATTACAGAGGCACAAACACATAGTGTAGTGAGTTTGGAGTTTTGGGAGCTGGAGGGCAGGGGGTTGGGCTTGGCACTCCTTTTGGAGAGTGAGGGAAGAAATCAGTTTTGAGATCTGAACCCCAAGTTTTGACCTTCATCTTGTCTCTTCCCAGCTGGTTTGTAATGCTGATGGCACTGTATACCCAATGGTGATCCATGCAGTTGTGGATGAAGGAGAAGGTAAGGAGAGTGGGGTCTATGTCAATAGACAATAGGTGCAGAAGTAGACCTTTCAGCCCTTTGAGCCTGCACCGTCATTTTGAGATCATGGCTGATCATCTACTATCAATACCCGGTTCCTGCCTTGTCCCCATATCCCTTGATTCCCCTATCCATAAGATACCTATCTAGCTCCTTCTTGAAAGCATCCAGAGAATTGGCCTCCACTGCCTTCCGAGGCAATGCATTCCAGACCCCCACAACTCTCTGGGAGAAGAAGTTTTTCCTTAACTCTGTCCTAAATGACCTACCCCTTATTCTCAAACCACGCCCTCTGGTACTGGACTCTCCCAGCATCTGGAACATATTTCCTGCCTCTATCTTGTCCAATCCCTTAATAATCTTATATGTTGCAATCAGATCCCCTCACAATCTCCTTAATTCCAGCGTGTACAAGCCCAGTCTCTCTAACCTCTCTGTGTAACACAGTCCTGACATCCCAGGAATTAACCTTGTGAATCTATGCTGCACTTCCCCTACAGCCAGGATGTCCTTCTTTAACCCTGGAGACCAAAACTGTACACAACACTCCAGGTGTGGTCTCACCAGGGCCCTGTACAAATGCAAGAGGATTTCCTTGCTCTTGTACTCAGTTCCCTTTGTAATAAAGGCCAACATTTCATTAGCCTTCTTCACTGCCTGCTGCACTTGCTCATTCACCTTCAGTGACTGATGAACAGGGACTCCTAGGTCTCTTTGTATTTCTCCCTTACCTAACTTTACACCATTCAGATAATAATCTGCCTTCCTGTTCTTACTCCCAAAGTGGATAACCTCACACTTACTCACATTAAACGTCATCTGCCAAGTATCTGCCCACTCACCCAGCCTATCCAAGTCACCCTGAATTCTCCTAACATCCTCATCACATGTCACACTGCTACCCAGCTTAGTATCATCAGCAAACTTGCTGATGTTTTTCTCAATGCCTTCATCTAAATCGTCCACCTTTGTCATGTGAATAAAACATGAACAACCCAAACCCAATCCCCAATCTTCAACCCAAACCCTCAACACTGAATTTCAACCCAAATCCTCAACCCCCCAACCCCCAACCCAAATTCCCAACAGTAACCCCCAGCCGCAATCCCCTACCCAATACCCTGACCAAACACAACCCCAATCCCCATCACCAAACTTAATCCACAAATACAACCCCAAACAAAATCCCCAATCCCAAACTCCAAACCGCAACTCTAATCCCCAACCCAATCCCCAAACCTTAAATCCAATCCACAATCTTCAACTCCAATCCACAATCTTCAACTCCAGTCTCCAACCCCAAACCCCAATCCCTAATCCTAATTCCAATCCCAAAACCCCAAATCTATTCCCCAAACCCAATCCCCAACCCCAGCCTCCAACCCAACTCAACCCACAATCCCTGATCCCCAACCCTCAATCTGCAACTCTAACCCAAAAGCAATACCCCAAACCAAATCCTCAAAACCAAAATCCCAATCCCAAATCCTAACCAAAACCCCAATCCTATCCAACTCTCAAACCAAAATCCCCAATCCCTAATCCCAACCCCAATGCCCAATATTAACCCCTAAATCCCCAATCTATTACCCCAACCACCAATTCCCAAACCCCCACCCCAAATGCTAATTCTCAGCTTCACCCTACAACCCCAATCCCCAATTCCCCAAATCCTTAACCAAAAACCCCAACCCCAGTCCAAAATCCCCAATCACCAGCCTCAATCTCTTTTCCCAACCCCAATCCCATATCCCCAATCCCCAACCCGACCCCAACTGTAAATTGCCATCATCCAATCCCTATCACCAGTCCTCAATGCCGAACACCCAATCCCCAAACACAGCAACCCTCAACCCCAGCCCCCAAACAATCTCCAACCCCCAATCACCCAGCCTTATCCCAATCGATATCCCTATTCACTTATCTCCAACCTAAACCACCAATCCCCAACCCATGCTCAATCTCAATCCCCTATCTCCAACCCTAACCTCTAACCCAACCTCAACCCACAATCCCCAATATCAAACCCCAACCCCAAACCTAATCCCCAATTCTCAACCCCCAACCACATACCTAATATCTAATCCTCAATCTGCAACCCTAACTCAAACCCCCAACACCCAAAACCAACCCCATTCCCAATCCCCAATCTATAATTCCAACCACCAATCCTAATCCCCAATATATAATTCCAACCACCAATCCCAAACCCCAGTCCTCAACCCCCAATCCTCAAGTCCAACATTCAATCCCCAATCCACAACCCCAGTGTTGATTTCCAAACCTAAACCCAACTCCAACACAAAATCCCTAATCCCAATTGCCAGCTCCAAGCCCCAACCGTCAATCCACAACCCAAAACTGCAACGCAATCCCAAACCTCACTCCCCAGTCCCAAGCCCCAACCCCAACCATCAACCTCCAAGCCCCAATCCCTATCCCGAACTCTCAACCCTGAGCCCAAATCCCCACCCCAACCCTAAACCCAAATTCCAATGCCAAACCCCTACACCCAATCCTCAACCCCAAACCCCACTACCAACCCAAACCCCCAATCCCTAATCAAAACCCCTTTACACCAACCCTAATCCAAAATCCCCAATCCCAACCCCCAACACCCAATCCTCAATCCCTAATCCCCTACCCCCAGCTCCAATTGCCAAGTCTCAACCCCAACCTGCAACACCAATCCCCAACCTCCAAGCCACAATCCATAACACTAGTCCCCATCCCCAACCCTTAACCCCCAATCCATAACCCCAACTCCCATTCCCAAACCCTAAACCCCAATCTCAACCTCAACCTCTAATTCTCCAAACCCACCCCAATCCAAAATCCCCAATCCCCAAAATCCAATCCCCAATCCTGAATCCCCTACCCCCAGCCTCAATTGCCAAATCCCAACCTCATTCTGCAATCCCAATCAAAGTCCCAACCCCCCAAGCCCCAATCCATAACACCCAATCCCCATCCGGAATCCTCAACCCCAAACCCCAATCCCCATTTCTACCCTAAACCCAAATCCCAATGCCAAAACCCCACACTCAATCCCCAACTCCCAATTCCAACCCAAACCTCCAACTGCATCCCAATCCTTAATCAAAACCCCTTAACACCAACTCTAATCCAAAATCCCCAATCCCAACCCCCAACAACCAATCCTAAATCCCTAATCCCCTACCCCCAGCTCCAATTGCCAAATTCCAACACCAACCTGCAACTCCAATCCCAAAACTCACTCCCCAGTCCCAAGCCCCAATCCCAATCAACCTTCATGTCCCAATCCATAACACCCAATCCCCATCCCCAACCCCAATCCACAAACCCAACTCCAATTCCCCAACCCCCTTTCCCACCACTAAAGCCCAATCTGAACCTCAATCCCCAATTCTCCATGCACCAACCCCAATCCAAAATCCTGAATCCCCAATCCTCAGTCCCTAATCCCTTGCTCCAGCCCTAATTGCCAAGTCCCAACTCCAACCTGTAACCCCAAACCCCACTCCCCAATCTCAAGCCCCAACCCCAGCCACCAACCCAAACCCCAACCTCCAAGCCCCAATCCATAACACTCAATCCCCATCCCAAACTCTCAACCTCAAACCCCAACCCCCAATTCCAACCCAAACTTGCAACCTCAACCCGAATCCCTAATCAAACCCCTTAACACCAACTCTAATCCAAAACTCCAAGTCCCCAATCCAACACCAACCCCCAACTCCCAACCTGAACCCCCAATTTGTAACCCCAATCCTCAAACCCAACCCCCAATCCCAATCTTAATTCAAATCTCAATTTTTAATCCCCAACCCCATCTCAATCCCCCACCCCATCTCAATCCCCCCACCACAGCCCCATCTTTAACAGCCAATGCAATCCCTAACTCCAACCCTAATCTGCAGTCATCAGCCTAATCCAATCTCCTAACACCATCCCTGAGCCCAGACCCCAATGCACAACCCCAATCCCTAATCCACAACCTGAATTTCCAACCTGCAACATCAACCTACAACCCCAGCCCCCAATCTGCAACCCAACCCCAACCCCAAACCCAATTCCCATTCTGCAACCTGCAATCCCCATCCCCAACTCCAATCCCTGATAACCAACCCACAACTCCAACACTATCCCAATCCCCAAACCCAAACCAACCCAATCGCAACCCCAAAACCACTATCTCCCAACTCCATCCTCCAACTGCATCACCCAACCCTATCCCAACCCCTAACATGATCAACCCAAACCAAATTACTTCCATCCCCCAAACTCAACTCCATTTCCAATCCCATCCTTAATCCCAACACCCAATGAGACCAGCCCTGTCCAATCCCCAACCCAAACCCCAATCACAACTCTATCCCCCGACCTCAACCCCATCCTCAATCCTCAACCAAATCACCCAACCCCTTCCCTAATCCCATCCTCAATCCCCAACCACATCACCTAACCCCATCCCCAATCCCCACCCAACACAACCAACCCCAAGTCCAGTCCCCAGCCCAAAACCCAGTCACAACTAGATCACCCAAGCTCAACGCCATCCTCAATTCCCTACTGCATCACCCAACACCATCCCCAACCTTATCCCAATCCCAATCCCAAATCCAATCCCAACCAAAACCCCAATTACAGCCCTCAACCCCAAACTCAACTACATCTCCCAACCCTGACCTGCAATCTGCTACCCCCAACCCCAAACCCCAATGCTCAACCCCATTCCAGAACTGCATCCCCCAACCCAAACACCAACCACAACCTCCAACACCAGTCCTCTACCTCAATCCCCATCACACAACTTGCCTCATCCCCAACCCTAACACAACCACAAATCCCAAGTCCCTGTCCAACCCTAACACCCTCTCAATCCCAACCCTAACAAGCTCTCAATCACAACCCTAGCCCCAAAACCAACCCTACCCCCTGCACCTCAATCACTACCCCAAGGTGACCAAGATGATGCTAAACTGTGATGTACATTGAGACAGCAGCTCAGTTTAGTTGTTTCTTAGCATTTCTTTTGGCTTGTGGGATTGTTTTGGGGACAGGATGGAGAGTTAGGGGACAGGTTAGTGTGTACAAAGATGTGGAGGAGTTAGAGGACAGGGCAGAGTCTTAGGTCTCTGCTCTGCATTCAAAGGACAATGAAGCAGACCTGTGCCATCTATGGACCAAGCCAGAATGTCCAGCCAAATGATGGGCCAACAGACAAGCATGAACGAAGGCTGGTAGCCCCTGGCCAGGGTCGTTGAGCTGTCTGTGGGTCGGTGAGTTCTGTGTGGGCAGGAGAAATAGGATCTGTTGATAAACCTTGGATCTATGAAACAGTGAAACCAGAATTCGAAACCTGGTGTTCGGGGACCCATCATTAGAAGCTTTGAGATTGAGACACAGTGCACAGGGCTTCGACAGGTCCTGTGGTCAATGCCAAGGGTCGAGAACAAAGGGTTGAATTGAAACTTTGGATGTTAAGGTCCATTTCCCAGAGCATTCTGGTCTGCAAATATTTGCAAGTCTGCTATGGTAATTGAAGGCCCAATGTCGGTGTCTCAAAATCTCAATACAGGTCCACAAAAGGCTGAAGAAGACAGGTTGCCTTCTTGGGAGTGAGGAAAGGACTGCTGGAAAATTATGCTGGGGATGTAGTAATAGGAGACAAAGAAATAGCGGATAAACTTAATAAGTATTTTGTATCAGTCTTCACTGTGGAAGACACAAGCAGGATGCCAGAAGTTCAAAAAATATCAGGGGGTAGAGTGAGTGTAGTTGTTATTACTAGAGAGAAAATGCTTGGGAAACTGAAAGGTCTGAAGGTAGATAAGTCACCTGGACCAGATGGGCTACCCCCCAGGGTTCTGAAAGAGGAGGCTAAAGAGATTGTGGATGCTTTATTAATGATCTTTTAAGAATCACTATATTCTGGAATGATTCCAGAGGACAGAAAATTGCAAATATCACTCCACTCTATAAAAAGGGAGGGAGGCAGAACAAAGAAAATTATAGGCTAGTTAGCCTGACTTCAGTGGTTGGGAAGATGTTGGAGTCTATTATTATGTTCAATATTCAATAGGTTATAATGAGATCCTTTCTCATTTTTCTAAACTTCAGTGAGTACAGTCCCAGAGCCATCAAACACTCCTCATATGCTAACCCTTTCATTCTGGGGATCATTCTTGTGAACGTCCTCTGGACCTTCTCCAATGCCAGCACATCTTTTCTTAACTGCTCACAACTCTCCAAGTGTGATCTGATCAATACTTTATAAAACCTCAGCATACAAGTCCTCTCGAAATGAATGCTAACATTGTACTTGCTTTCCTTACCACCAACTCAATCTGAGTTCAACTTGGATCTTGGATAAGTGGGAAGTGATGCATTTTGGGAAATTAACCTTGTGCAGGTTGTACATGGTGAAACACATGTCTCTGGAGTGTGTTGTAGAACAGAGACCCAGGGACAGGTTCCTAGTTCCCTGAAACTGATAACAAAGGTAAAGGGGGGGGGGGGGTGGTGGTGATGAAGATGGTGTTTGGCACACCTGGGCTAATAGTGAACTGCTTGAGGAACTCAGTGGGCTGACCAGGGAAAAGAAGTGTTGACAGTACTGTTGAGACCTGGCTTCAGGACTGAGTTGCACTGGACTTAATCAGCTGAGTTTGGAGTATTGTATGCAGTTCTGGTCACTGCATTTCAGGGATTAAGCTAGAGAAGGTCCAGAAAAGATTCTGAAGGATTGGTGGGCTTAAGTTGTCAGGAAAGATTGGATAGTGCAGGTCTGTTTTACCTAGAGGTGAGGGAGGCTGAGAGGTGACATTACAGAGGTTTATAAAACTGAGAGAGTTGCGTTCATTACCCATCGTATGAAACTAGAGTGCATAGGTTTAAGCTGGTTGGTGGGAGGTTTCAAAAGGTTTCAAGGGATAGTTGGTATCTGATCTGCCAGAGGACGTGCTGGAGGCAGGAGCAGTAACAACATTTACGAGGCATCTGGTCAGGTACCGGAATGAGCAAGGCTAGGAGGGAGATGGATAAATTAAATCCAGACAAGTGGGATTAGTGCCAGACAGTCAGAGTGGTCAGCACAGACACCAATAGTCAAAGAACATATTCCTGTGCTGCACAACTCAGTCATAAAACACTGCAGCATAGAAAGAGGCCCCTTGACCTACCTAGTCCATGTCAGGCGCTACCCAGAGTAGACACCACCTGGACCAAACACCACCAGAATCAGACAGCACCTGCCTGACCAGACTCCACCACTCCCAAACCAGAGCCCTCCACAACCCTTCACTTCATCCATTCCTTCTGCAGCGGCTCATTCCATGCTCTCACCACCACCTGGGTGAAGAATTCCCCTCATCTTCCCCTTAACTATTTCGCCTTTCACCCTTAACCAATGATCTCTGGTTGTAATCCCATCAGGAAAAAGCCTGCATGCATTTACCCTATCTACTGTATACCTCTATTAAATGTCCCCTCAATCTTCTATGTTCCAAGGAATAAAGTTCTAACCTATTCAGTTTTTCCACGTAACTCAGGTCCTCAAGTCCAGGCGACATCCTTGTAAATTTTCTCTGTACTCTCACTGTTATTGATATCTTTCCTGTAGGTAGTTGAGCAGACCTGAGCACAATATTCCAAATAGCTATAGATTCCAATATTCCAAATTTCTCTGAAAAAATTGAATGCTCTTCCTCAGCCTCAGCTCCACTTTCTGGCTGTTCCCCCAAACCTTGCCCCTGCTTTGCAGGCCCATTACCATAGCCACTGAACATTCTAAACATCTACCCTTTGTTACAGAATGCACTGCTAGAAGAAACATCCTTTCAGCTCACATCCCAGTTCAGGTCTGTCTGAAACATTTCTCAATCACTTCACCTCTTGTTCTTTGAAAGTCAATATTGTCCCAAACTCCTGAAACATTCTTCATACATGAACCCTTCACCCCAGGAACCAGCCAGTGAACTTGCTCCGTACCCCCCACTTCCGCATACAGCTCCGCCCTTTCTTACCAATGGAGATTGGGACTGCCCACGGCATTCTCACTATAGACTGGGATTAATGCTTTGCACCAGACACTACCTGGCCCAGGCACCGACCCCCTGGCCAGACACCACACAGACCAGTCACCATCTGCTCGACCAGGCACAACCCAGACCAGACACCACCTGGACCAGACGCCACCTGCACGACCGGTCTCCACCCAGACGAGTTGCCACCCGGACCGGTCACCACTCAGACCAGACGCCGCCCAGACCAGTCACCACCCAGACCAGACACCATCTGCACCAGTTGCCATCTGTCCGACCAGCCACCACCCGGACCAGATGCCACCTGCATGACCAGACGCCACCAGGACCAGTCGACACCCGGACCAGATGCTGCCCAAACCAGTCACCTTTTGCCTGACCAGAGGCCACCCGGACTAGACGCCACCTTGACCAGTCCCACCCGGAACAGACGCCACCCAGACCAGTCACCATCTGCCTGACTAGATGCCACCTGGACCAGACACCGCCCAAGCCACTCACCACTCACCATCAGCACAACCAGTTGCCACCTGGACCAGATGCCACCCAAACCAGTCACCTTCTGCCCGACCAGTCGCCACCCAGACCAGACGCCACCTGCCCTAACAGATGCCAACCCGGACTGGTCTCCACCCAGACCAGACGCCACCTGGACCAGTCATGATGACTCCTCAAGGCTCAACCAAACCCTCATTGCGCAAGCCAAGGTGTGGGTCACGGTCTGGTACAGACACTGGAGGAAGCAGAGCAGAGGCTATTTCTGGCACAGCAGCCAGGGAGGGCAGCATGAGGAGAGGGGTACATTAGGGCACACCTCCAGCGGACAGCAATATCCTAGGGTGGAGGGTTGGTGTTCCATGAAAGCGTCCAATCTTTAGGCAACAGGAGTTTATGGGGAAGGGAGTGATGATCTGTGGGAGACGGGCATTCTCCTTGTGTTAGGAGCATTTGGAAAGATGGTGGTGGGGGAGCAGGGAAAGAGCAGGAGTGGGGAATGGAGTCTCTAGGTCAGGAAGTGTCTGTGGGTTCGAGGATGCGGTGGGGAGGGGAGGGGAGGAGAGGGGTGTGCTCTTGGTCTTCCTGCTCATTCAGTCCCTCTCTAACCCACAGAACACATGGGCCACTCTCACGTGCTCCTGACCACCTTCGACAAGGTACGTGCCCCAGTTGGTGCAATGCTGGGGGTGACTGTGGGAGGGGCAGTGACGCTTCCTGTATGGAGTGAAGTGGGGCAGGGAGAGCATGCTAGGGGATGGGGGCTTATACTGGGAAACAATGGGTGGGCGGATACCGGATAAAAAATTTGAGGGGAAGGGAAGAGCTTGCAGAGGAAAAGAACAGTGGATGGATATCCATGATACTCCCTGGGAATGTACGGAGGGAAGGGACATGGTGCTGCGGTGCAGTCAGAAAGAGATAATCCACGTCTGGAGGCACAGGAAAGCACTGTGAGTTCATTGCAGAAGTTGGCAACAATATGCAGATGAACAACAAGAAGGAGCATGCTCATGAAAGGTCACTGTTCATCGTCCACAATGTGGCACCCCAGTCATAGTGATGGTAGGGAGGAGGGGTGGACTCCCACTCATCAGGCACCATGCCTGAGGTCTGGACAATTAGAAATGCTGTTCAATTGATGGAATTCCAGAGCAATGCCGGAGGAACTCAGAAAGTTAGGCAGCGTAAATGGAGAGGAACAAGAAGTCGATGATTAGCGTTAGCATTAACCATTTTATTTCCTTTTCCTATTCTCATTCCAACCCGTCGATTTATGGCCTCCCCTTGTGGCACAATGAGGCCACCCTCAGGTCGCTGGAGCAACACCTCATATTCTGTCTGGGGTAGCCTCCAACCTGATGGAGTGATCATCGATTCCTCTAACTCTTTAATTCAACTGCCGATCACCTTCCCCGGCGACCTGCTCCTTCCTTCTCTCCGATGGTCCACATTCCTATCCCATCAACTTTCTTCCTCTCCAGCCCTTTCTGTTTCCCAGCTTTCTGCTTTCACTCTCACCTTCCAGCTAGCCCCCTTTTCCCTTTCCCCACCCACCACCTTTTAATTCTGGCGTCTTCCCCCTTCCTTTCCAGTACTGAAGAAGGGTCTTGGTGCAAAATGTTGACTCTTTATTCATTTCCATGAATCAGAATGCTCCTGTATTGGTCAAAGCAATGACCAACACTAACCTGGTTGCCAGACACAACCTGCCATCATTGTGGTTACCAGATACAGCCTGACATGGTTCTGAATACTAGACACAGCCTAACATCGTCCCTGTTAGCAGACACAGCCTGACACTCTCCAGGTTACCAGATGCAGCTTGACACTAACCTAGTAACCAGACACAGCCTGACATGTTTCCGGTTACTAGACGCAAACTAACACAGACCCAGTTACCAGACTCAGCCTGACACTGTCTTGGTTACCAGGCACAGCCTGACACCAACCTGGTACCAGATAAAGCATGACACTTAACTGGCTACCAGACACAGCAAGACACTGACCTAGTTACCAGACACAGCCTGACAACGTTATGATAGTCATGGGAGATTTCAACATACAGGTCAATTGGGAAAATCAAGTTGGAAACGGATCTCAAGAGAGTGAGCTTGTTGAATGTCTACACAATGGCTTTTTGGAGCAGTTTGTTGTTGAGCCGACTAGAGGATCAGTTATACTGTATTAGGTGTTATGTAATGAACCAGAGGTGATTAGGAAGCTGAAAGTAAAAGAACCCTCAGGAAGCAGTGCTCATGATATAATTGAGTCCAACTTGAAATGATAGGAAAAATGTAAAGTCTGAGGTAGCAATATTCAGTGGAGTAAAGGAAATTACAGTGGTATAAGAAGGAGTTGGCCAAAGTAAATTGGAAGGAGATGCTGGCAAGAATTACAGTAGAGCAGCAATGGTGTGAGTTTCTGGGAATACAGGATAGATGTATTCCAAAAACAAAGAAATACTCAAATGGCAAAATACTACTACCCGTGGCTGACCCGGGAAGTCCAAGCCAATGTAAAAGCAAAAGAGAGGGCATACAACATAGCAAAAATTAGGGGGAAGATAGAGGATTGGGAAACTTTTAAAAACATAGAGAGCAACTAAAAGAATCATTAGAAGGGAAAAGATGAAATATGAAAGCAATCTAGCAAATAATATCAAAATGGATAGTAAAAGCTTTTTCAAGTAGGTAAAAAATAAAAGGGAAATGAAATGAATGAGTTTTCAACCCTTGTACTCAATGCTATAAAACAACAAATAAATAAACAATAAATAAAATCAAGTAACCAGCCAGTACAAGCAATGTCCAGCAGTACAAAAGTGTAACTCAGATGCATGACAGCCATAAAACCAGTATTAAAAGTAGCAATATAACAATTTATGAATGATTTTTGATCAATTGGTTCAGAGCAGTTATAGCTCTGAGGAAAAAGCTATTTTTCAGTCTGGAAGTGCGGGCATGGAAAATCTTATAATGTCTGCCAGATGGAAGAAGTTCGAACAGATGATTGCATGGATGTGTATTGTCCTTACAGATGCTGTAGCTTTCCTTAGGCAGCGTAAGCTGTAGGTGTCCTCCAGGCTGAGAGCTGTGTCCCGATGATCTTCTGTGTTCTAGAGATGACCCGCTGAAGTGCTTTCTTATCAGCTGCTGTACTACTGAGATACCACACAGTTTGTTAAGATGCTCTCTATGGTGCAGCGGTAAAATGTCACCAGCATCGGTTCAGGTAGACCAGCTTTCTTCAGCGTCCTGAGGAAAAACAAGTGTTGCTGTGCTTTCTTAACTATTGTTATGGCGTTAGTGGACCAAGTAAGGTCTTCTGAGATGTATATTCCCAGAAACCTGAAACCGGACACTCTCTCCGCAATGTCTCCGTTAATGTAGACTGGAGCGTACCCATCATTCCGTGTCTTTCCAAAGTTGATAATTAGCTCCTTAGTCTTTGCTGTATTAAGAGACAGGTTGCTCTCTGAGCACCAGCTCACTAAGTTCTGTACCTCTGCTCTGTACACTGATTCGTCTCTGTTGGAGATCAACCTGATCACTATTGTGATGAGGGTGAGAGTGGATATAGGACCACTAGAAAATGAAGTAGGAGAAATAATAACAAGGAACAAGAAGGCAGGTGAACTAAATGAATATTTTGCATCGGTCTTCACTGTGGAAGACACTAGCACTGTGCCAGATGTTGAAGGATGTGAGAGAAAAGAAGTGAGTGCAGTTGCTATTACTAGGGAGAAGCGTGCTCAAAAAGCTGAAAGACCTAAAGGTACACAAGACACCAAGACCAGATGAACTGCAACCTAAGGTTCTGAAAGAGGTAGTGGTAAAGATTATGGAGGCATCAGTAATGATCTTTCAAAAATTATTGGACTCTGGCATAGTGCTAGAGAAATGGAACATTGAAAATGTCACTCCACTCTTTAAGAAAGGAGGAAGGCAGCAGTAAGGAAATTATAGACCGGTTAGCTTGACTTCAGTGGTTGGGAAGATGTTGGTGTCGAATTGTTAGAGATGAGGTCATGGAGTACTTGGTGACACAGGACAATACAGGACAAAGTCAGCATGGTTTCCTTAACCAAAATTGGATAGGTATATGGACAGGAAAGGAATGGAGGGTTATGGGCTGAGTGCAGGTCGGTGGGACTAGGTGAGAGTAAGCGTTCGGCATGGACTAGAAGGGCTATACGTGCTATAATTGTTATATGGTTAAGGGAAAATCTTGCCTGATGAACCTGCCAGAATTCTTCAAGGAGATTACACATAGGATAGATAAAGGGGATGCAGTAAATGTTGTATATTCATACTTTAAGAACACCTTTGACAAGATGTCACACATGAGGCTGCTTACCAAGTTAAGAGCCCATGGTATTACTGGTATGGTTAGAGCACTGGCTGATTGGTAGGATTTAGTGAGTGGAAATAAAAGGATCCTTTCCAGTTAGCTGTCAATGATGAGTGGTTTTCTGCAGGGATCGGTGTTGGAACTGCTTCTTTTTATTTTGTATACCAATGATTTAGATGATGGAATAGATGGCTTTGTTGCCAAGTTTGCAGATGACACAAAGATTGGTGGAGGGACACAGAAACAGATTGGATGCAGAAGGACTTGGAGTAGGAGAGTGGGCAAGAAAGTTACAAATGAAATACAATGTTGGAAAACACATGGTCATGCACTTTGGTAATAGAAATAAATGTGCAGACTATTTTTTAAACAGGGATAAAATCCAAAAATCTGAGATGCAAAGGGACTTGGGAGTCCTTGTGCAGAACACTGTAAAGGTTAATTTGCAGATTGAGACAGTGGTGAGAAAGACAGTTGCAATGTTAGCATTTATTTCAAGAGGTCTAGAATACAAGAGCAGGAATGTGATGCTGAGGTTTTATAAGGCACTGGTGAGGCCTCACCTTGAGTATTGTGATCAGTTTTAGACCCTCATCTTAAAAAAGGTGTGCTGTCTGGGAATGAAAGGGTTATTGTACGAGGAACATTTGATTGCTCTGGGTCTGTACTCACTGGAATTCAGAAGGATGAAGGGGGATCTCATTGAAACCTTTTGAATGTTGAAAGACCTTGACAAAGTAAATGTGGAAAGGATGCTTCCCATGGTAGGGGAGTCTAGGACAAGAGGGCGCAGCCTCAAGATAGAGGGGTGTGCATTTAAAACAGAGATGTGGAGAAATTTCTTTAGCCAGGGTGTGGTGAATTTGTGGAATTTATTACTACAGGCAGCTGTGGAGGCCAGATTGCTTGGTGTATTTAAGGCAGAGATTGATAGGTTCTGATTGGATATGGCTTCAAAGGTTTCGGGGAGAAGGCTGGAGAGTGAGGCTGAGGAGGAGAAAAAGAATCAGTTGTAATTGAATGGCAGAGCAGACTCGATGGCCTGAATGGCCTAAATCTGCACCTATGTCTTATGGTCTTATAGTTTAATCTCCTGACACAGTCCTGGTTACCAGACATGGCCTGACCAGGTCCCTGTTACCAGACAAAACCTAAAACCAACTTTGTTACCAGACATAGCCTGCCACTGTTCCGGTTACCAGATGCAGCCTGAGAGAGTCCCAGTTATGAGATACAGCCTTAACAGAGTGCAGGTTAGATACAGACCGACACTTTGCAGGTTACTGATGTTGCCTCACATTCTCCCAGTTACCAGATAGAGCCTGACACTGACCTGGCTACCAAATTCAGACTGACACTGTTTCTGTTACCAACACTGCCTCACTCTCCCAGTTACCAGACACAGTGTGATGTTCTCCTGGTTACCAGATACCCTGACACTGACCTGGTTAACAAATGCAGACTGACTCTGACCTGGGTACTAGACACAGACTGACAATGTTCTGGTCACAAAACACTTCATGACACAGACTAACACTGTATTGGTTACCAGGCACAGCCTGATAGTCTGGTTTCAGGAATCAGCCTGACAATGTCCCAGTTACCAGACACATCCTGACAATCTCCTGTTTACCAAAGATAGGCTAACATGGATCCATTTACCAGACGCAGCCTGTCACTGTTCTGGTTACCAGATGCAACCTGACACTCCCCGTTACCAACATAGCCAAACAGAGTGCTGGTTACCAGACACTGTCTGACATTCTGTAGGTTACTGACACTGCCTCACATGTATCAGTATTGCAGTGGAATAAAGGGAATTACAGAGGCATGAGAAAGGAGTTTACCCAGGTGGATTGGAGGGGGATACTGGCAGTGATGATGGCAGAGCAGAGATGGCTGATGTTTCTGGGAAGAGTTTACAAGGCGCAGAATAGATATGTCCCATAGTGGAAGAAGTTCTCAAATGGCAGGGGTAGGCAACTGTGGCTCACAAAGGGAGCTAAGGACTGCATAAAAACCAAGCAAAGGGCAAATAAGGTAGCAAAAGTGAGTGGGAAGCTGGATGATTGGGAAGCTTTTAAAATCAAACAAAAGGCAACTAAAAAAGCTATAAGAAGGAAAAAGATGAAATATGAGGGCAAACTAGCAATAATATAAAGCCAGATACAATTTTTTTTTCAGCTATATAAAGAGTAAAAGGTAGGTGAGAGTTGGTATTGGACCTCTGGAAAATGATGCTAGTGAGGTAGTAATTGGGGACAAAGAAATGGCAGATGAACTTAATGTGTACTTAGCATCAATCTTCCCTGTGGAAGATACTAGCTGTATGCCAGAGTTCCATGGGTGTTGGGGAGCAGGACTGAGTGCCATTGCTATTACAAAGGAAAAAGTGCAAGGCAATCTCAAAGGTCTTAAGGTGGATAAGTCACCTGGACCTGATGGACTACATCCCAGAGTCCAGGGAGAGGTTGCTGAAGAGATAATGGATACATTGGTAATGATCTTTCAATAATCACTTGATTCTGGAATGGCCCCAGAGTACTGTAAGGTTGCAAATGTCACTCCACTCTTTTAGCAGGGAGGAAGACAAAAGAAAGGACATTGTAGGCCAGTAAGCTTAATCTCAGTGGTTGGGAAAGTGTTGGAGTCCATTATTAAGGATGAGGTTTCGTGGTACTTGGAGACTAATGGTAAAATAAGTCAAAGTCAGCATGGTTTCTTTTAAAGGAAAGTCTTGCCTGACAAATCTGTTAGAGTTATTTGAGGAAGTAACAAGCAGGGTAGACAAAGGAGAGGCAGAGGATGTCACTTATTTGTATTTTCAGAAGGCATTAGATAATGTCCCATACATAAGGCTGTTTAACAAGATAAAATCCTTTGGTGTTCAGGAAAGAAACTGGCATGGATAGAGGAATGGCTGGCAGGCAGAAGGCAGCGAGTGGGAATAAAGGGGGCCTTTTACGGTTGGCTGCTGGTGACTAGTGTTATTTATCAGGGGGTCAATATTGGGACCGCTACTTCTCACATTGTTTGTCAATGATTTGGATAATGGAAGTAATGGCTTTGTGGCAAAGTTTGTGATTGATACAAAGATAGGTGGAGGGGTAGGTTCTGCTGAGGAAGCAATGTGATTGCAGCAGGACTTAGACAAATTTCTTTCAAGAATTGATAGATTCTGGCATTGTACTGGATGACTGGAAAATTGCTAGTGTTTCTCCGCTCTTTAAGAAGGATGTGAGACAGCAGAAAGAAAACTGTAGACCTGTTAGCCTGACATCAGTGGTTGGGAAGTTGTTGGAATCGATTGTTAGGAATGAGATTATGGAGTACCTGGAGGCACATGACAAGATAGACCAAAGCCAGCATGGTTTCCTGAAAGGAAAATCCTGCCTGACTAACCTGCTGCAATTTTTTGAGGAAATTACAAGCAGGGTAGACAAAGGAGATGCAGTGGATGTGGTGTACTTGGATTTTCAGAAGGACTTTGACGAGGTGCCATTCTGGAGGCTGCTTAGCAAGATAAGAACCCATGGAACTACATGGAAGTTACTAGCATGGATGGTGCATTGGCTGGTTGGCAGAAAACAGAGTGGGAATAAATTTGGCTGGCTGCCCATTACCAGTGGAGTCCCACAGGGGTTGCTGTTGGGACCTCTGCTTTTTACAATGTATGTCAATGATTTGAACTATGGGATTAATGGATTTGTGGATAAATTTGCCAATGATAGAAAAATAGGTGGAGGAGCGGGTAGTGTTGAGGAAACAGACAGCTTGCAGAGAGACTTAGATAGTTTAGAGAAATGATCAAAGAAGTGGCAAATGAAATACAATATTTGAAAGTGTATGGTCATGCACTTTGGTGAAAGAAATAAATGGGCAGACTATTATTTAGATGGGAGGAGAATTCAAAATGCAGAGATGTAAAGGGACTTGGGAGTCCTTGTGCAGGATACCCTAAAGTTTAACCTCCAGGTTGAGTCAGTTGTGAAGAAGGTGAATGCAATGTTGGCATTCATTTCTAGAGGTATAGAATATAAGAGCAAGGATGTGATGTTAAGTCTCTATAAGGCATTCGTGAGACCACACTTGGAGTACTGTGTGCAGTTTTAGGCTCCTTTTTTTAGAAAGGATATACTGACATTGGAGAGGGTTCAGAGAAGGTTCACAAGAATGATTCCAGGAATGAAAGGGTTACTGTTTGAGGAATGTCTGGCAGCTCTTGGGGCTGTATTCCCTGGAGTTCAGGAGAATGAGGGATGATCTCATAGAAATGTTCCAAATGTTAAAAGGTCTGAACAGATTAGATATGGCACAGTTATTACCCATGATAGGGAAGTATAGGACAAGAGTGCATGACTTGAGGATTGAAGGACGTCCATTTAGAACTAAGGTGTGGAGAAATTACTTTAGTCAGAGGGTGGTAAATCTGTGGAATTTATTCCCATGAGTAGCTGTGGAAGCCAAGTCTTTGGGTGCATTTAAAGCCTGCAGAAAGCAGAGGGTCGTGGTGGAGGGAGTACATTTGGATTGGAGGGTTGTGACTACTGGTGTCCCACAAGGATTGGTTCTGAGACCTCTACTTTTTGTGGTTTTTATTAACGACCTGGATGTGAGGGTAGAAGGGTGGGTTGGCAAGTTTGCAGACGACACAAAGGTTGGTGGTGGTGTAGATAGTGTAGAGGATTGTCAAAGATTTCAGAGAGACATTGATAGGTTGCAGAAGTGGGCTGAGCAGTGGCAGGTGGAGTTCAACCCGGAGAAGTGTGAGGTGGTACGCTTCGGAAGGACTAACTCCAAGGCAGAGTACAAAGTAAATGGCAGGATACTTGGAAGTGTGGAGGAGCAGAGGGATCTGGGGGTACATGTCCACAGATCCCTGAAAGTTGCCTCACAGGTAGATAGGGTAGTTAAGAAAGCTTATGGGGTGTTAGCTTTCATAAGTCAAGGGATAGAGTTTAAGAGTCACAAGGTAATAATGTAGCTCTCTAAAACTCTGGTTAGGCCATACTTGGAGTATTGTGTCCAGTTCTGGTCACCTCACTATAGGAAGGATGTGGAAGCATTGGAAAGGGTACAGAGAAGATTTACCAGGATGCTGCCTGGTTTAGAGTATGCATTATGATCAGAGCTTAAGGGCTTTACATTTTGGAGAGAAGGATGATGAGAGGAGACATGATAGAGGTTTACAAGATATTAAGAGGAATAGGTAGAGTGGACAGCCAGCGCCTCTTTCCCAGGGCACCATTGCTCAATACAAGAGGACATGGCTTTAAGGTAATGGGTGGGAAGTTCAAGGGGGATATTAGAGGAAGGTTTTTTACTCAGAGAATGGTTGGTGCGTGGAATGCACTGCCTGAGTCAGTGGTGGAGGCAGATACACTAGTGAAATTTAAGAGACTACTAGACAGGTACATGGAGGAATTTAAGGTGGGGGGTTATATGGGAGGCAGGGTTTAAATGTCGGCACAATATTGTGGGCTGAAGAGCCTGTAACGTGCTGTATTATTCTATGTTCTATAGATACGTTCTTGATTAGCCAGGGCATTAAAAGGTATGGGGAGAAGGCAGGGGAGTTGGGATGACTGCAAGAATTGGATCAGCCATCAATAAAAGGCAGAGCAGACTTGATGGGCTGAATGGCCCACTTCTGCTCCTGTATCTTATGGTCTTAAATTGGAAGAATGGGCAAAAAAGTGGCAGATGGAATACAGTGTTGGCAAATGTATGACAATGCATTTTTGTAAAAGGAACAACAATGCAGATTATTATCTAAATGGGGAGAAAATTCAAACATCAGAGGTGCAGAGGGACTTAGGAGTCCTCATGCAAGACTCCCAGATGGTTAATTTATAGGTTGAGTATGTGGTAAAGAAGACAAATGTTTTGTTAGCATTTATTTCAAATAGAATAGAATATAAAAGCAAGGAGATAATGCTGAGGCTTTGTAAGACAGTAGTCTGGTCGCACTTGAGCATTGTTAACAGTTTTGGGCCCCTTATCTCAGAAAGGATTGAGAGAGTCATTGGAGAGAGTCCAGAGGAGATATGTGAGGATGATTCTGGGAATGAAGGGGTTAACATGTGAGGAGTGTTTGGCAGCTTTGGGCCTGTACTCACTGGAAGTTAGAAGAATGCGGGAGGATCATTGAAACCTACTGAATATTGAAAGGACTAGATAGGGTGGATGTGGAGAGGATATTCCCTCTGGTGGGGTATCCAGAACTAGTGGACACAGCCTTTTAGAGCAGAGGTAAGGAGCAATTTTTTTAGCCAGAGAGTACTGAAGCTGTGGAATGCTCTGCCACAGAGTGTGGTGGAGGCCAAGACCTTGCGTATAATTGAGGCGGAAGTTGATAGTTTCCTGATCGGTCAGGGCATCAAAGGATATGGTAAGAAAGCAGGTGTATGGGGTTGAGTGGGATCTGGGATCAGCCATGATGGAATGGTGGAGAGACTTGATGGGCTCAATGGCCTAACTCTGTTCCTAAGTCTTAGGACTTATGGACACTGTCCTGGTTACCAGACACAGCATGACCTTGTCCCAGTTACCAGACACAATCTGACATTGATCTGGTTACCAGACACAGTATGGCACCCTTTTGGATACCAGACACAGCCTGACACAATCCTAGTTGCCAGATACAGTCTGATACTGTCCTAGTTACCAGACACAGCCTGACACTGTCCCAGTTACCAGACACAGCCTGACACTGCCCCAGTTACCAGATACAGTCTGACACTGTCCTGTTTATCAGATATAGTCTGAAACTGTCCCATTTACCAGATACAGTCTGACTGTCCCAGTTACCAGATACAGTCTGGCACTGTCCCAGTTACCAGATACAGTCTGACACTGTCCTAGTTACCAGACACAGCCTGACACTGTCCCAGTTACCAGACACAGCCTGACATTCTCCTGGTTACTGGTTCCTACTGCCAGACAGGACTGATACTAATCTAGTGTTTCATGTATTAACTCTCAACAATAATGATCAGTTAGGCTCAGAGAGAATCTATACTTACTGACAAGTACATTCATTGGCTCAGTTCAAAAGCAGGTGAATTTACAAATCTGAGTACCTGTATGCACACCTACTAGACGTCCCTGGACCTCCATGAACAGTCACAGAACAAAAAGGAGTTTCTGCTGGCCAGGCAGCCCTTGTGGTCCCAATTGTTGTCTCCACTTTTCCTGCATGGGGCCATCACTTGCGCAATGGTTGGTTCCGGAGAGTTGTCACTGCCTGTGCTCCCAACATTTTCCATTCTTGTTGTTCTTTTCCTTGTCAAGTCAACCTATGGTCTTTCAATTTTGATGCCTGAGCTGATCTGAGTGACCTTTGTCAGTTTCTCACTGGATGTGGCTTTGTGGCTGATGCACCATCAATAACTCTCTGAGATGTGAGGTGAGATATCGGTGTGTCCAGACAGGTATATGTAGTTCACCACAGTGGCTTTCCTCCAGCCATGTTCCATAAGTAATGTCTTTTGTTTTTGTCTCACTCAGCCAAACATTGGGCCCAGAAGATCAAGTCGCAGGCAAACCTACCATTATACTTATCAACATCTTCTTAGCAAAGAATTGTCTCAAGTTTAGCAGATTATTAGCAAACTCCTTGTGTTCACGTTTAATACTTCTGATTGTTATTCCTGCGCAAACTATACACAAAATGGTGTCTGGAACATCAGTCTCACAAAATGGCTACCTCATTTCTGACAGCACTTAGCAAAAACAAAGAGTTTTCTATTGTCTTTTTCCAAACCCCTATCCCCCCACTGCCTCATTTCTGTTTACTGATTTGTAGAATAGAGTTCTTTCAGGCCAACACTGGTTAGCAATTCCTTGACCCAGGATGAAGCATGATACTTGTCCTGATTACCGGTCCCCAACTTCAAACACAGCAGCCCATCCCCATGCCAGCATATAATAACTGCCCATCTTGACCATTCCAATCTTCATCATTGTTAATTCTAAATTTGGAAATTCTCCAATCCCCACAGAGCCCTGGTGAGGGGAGTGTGCTGTTGTAATTGCCCGATGAGACCACAGTTATTGGAAAACTACCAGGTCCATGCCTGTCATGGAGACTACAGCAACACCAGGACCATTTTCCATGACAGTCCTTGCTGCTTTTTGTTGTTCTAATCATCTTCTTTCCTGTATTTGTGATGTTTAGTTTTCTACCAATCTTATGTGCCTGTGATGCTGTTGCAAGCGTTTCATTGTAGCTGTTTACCCTCACCCTGCAATCAACTTACCCCTCCTGTCTCACCCACAGAGCCCAGATGGCAACTGCTCGGTGAAACCACTCAAACAGAAGCAGGTGGTGAGTGTCCCAAGAGAAACCACTTCGCCCTGCGGGGTCCTCCTTCCCCTCCTCTTCTACTCTTTTTATCCCTTCCTTCCCATTCCCACAGCTCACTCAATCCTTCCCCTCTCCACCTCCCTCCACCTCTGATGGCCCAAGCTACCCCTTCCACCCTCCTTCCCCAACCCCTGCCATTCCCCTTCTCTTTCTGTCTCCATCCTCCCCTCCACCTCAAACTGTCTCCATCCTCCCCTCCACCTCAACCTGTCTCCCCTTCCCTTTCGTGTCTCACTTGTCATTCCCCTACCTCTTCCAATCCCTTTCTGGATCCCCATCGCCCCCTCCCACTTCCCTAACTATCTTCCTCACTCTCTCTAACTCTCTGTTGTCTCACTTTCTCCCCTCTCCCCCTTACCTACTCTCCATCACTCTCTTCCTCACCCTTACTCACTCTCCCTCAGTCTCTCTCTCACTCCCTTACCCTCTCCCTCACTCTCACTTTCTCTCTTCCTCACTCCTTCTCTCCTTCCCTCTCCTTCTCTCCTTTACTCCCTCTCTTGTTCCCTCACCTTCACTTTCTCTCTCCCTCACTCTCTTACTCACTTTCTTCTTTCTCACTCTCTCTCCCTCTAGCTCTCCCTTGCTCTCAGTCTCTCTCAATCTTCCTCTCTTCCTCACTTGCTCCTTCACTCACTCTCCCTCGCTTTCTCTCACCCCCTCACACTCTCTCTATATCACTTTCACACCCTCTCCCTCACAGTTTCTATCTCCCTCTCACCCATTCTCTCCCCATTACTGTCACTCTCTCTCCCTCATTCTCTCTCTCACTCTCTCACCTCTCTATATCTCTCACTTCCTCTCCTGCACTATCTCACAATCTCCCACTCTCTCTCTGTCCATTCACTTCTCCCTTACTCGCTCTCTTTTCCATTCTCTCTCACCTTCTCCCATCCATCTCCTTTTAATCCCCCATCTCTCCTCTCTCCCTCCCTCTCTCTCTTGCTGACTTCCTCACTCTCTCCACCTTTCCCTGTCTCTCTCTTCCCCACTCTCCTTTCACTCTCACTCTCTCTCCCTGTCTCCCATTGTCTCTCCATCCCTCTCTCCCTCACTCTCATTTCCTCTCTCTCGCTCCCTCACTCTCTCATATTCTCTCTCCCCTCTCCTCCATCTCCCCCTCTAACACCCTCTCCCCCTTCCTCTTTCTCCCTCTCCGTGCTCTCCTCCTCTCCCCTTTTTCTCCTCCCTCCCCCTCTGCATTCCTCTCCCTCCCTCTCTCTTCCTCTTCCTCCCTCTCTCTTCCTCTCCCTTCCCCTCTGCATTCCTCTCCCTCCCTCTCTTCCTCTTCCTCCCTCTCTCTTCCTCTCCCTTCCCCTCTGCATTCCTCTCTCTCCCTCTCTTCCTCTTCCTCCCTCTCTCTTCCTCTCCCTCCCCCAATGTCTCTCGCCTTCTCACTCTCCCCTTTCTCTCACTCTCTCTCACTCTGTTTCACTCCTCCTCTCCCTCACAATCTCCCACCTCTCTGTATCCACTCTCTCTCCCTAACTCTTTTCCTTTCTCCCTCACTCGCACCCTCTACCCTTCCACTCCCTTTCTAAACTCCTCTCTCTACCCTCCCCTCTCTTTCACTCTCTCACTCTCTACCTATGTCCCTTCCCCTCCCCGCCCTCTCTCCCCTCATTCTCTCTTTCTCCCCCCTCCTGCTCACTGTCTCCCTCATTCTCTCTCACTTGCTCTCTTCCTCACTCTCCCTTACTCTCACACTCTCTTTCACTCCCTTTCTCCTTCTTTCTCCCTCTCTTTCCCTCTCTCCCTCTTTCTCCCTCTCACTGTCTCTCCCTCAATCCCATTACTCTCTCTATTTCTACTTCACTCTCATTCACTGTCTCCCTCACTCCCTCGCTCTCTTTCCCTTTCTCTCTCACTTACCCCTCTATAATCCCCCTCTCTCCAACCTCCTTTCCCCCCTTCATTTCTCCCAGTCCCTCTGTCCCTCCCTCTCCCTTGCACTCACTCACCCTCTCTCACTCTCTCCCTCACTCCTCCTCTCCCTCTATTTCTCTCTCCTTCCCTCCATCTCTCCCCTCACCCTCACTCTCTCGACTTCTCCCCATCTCTCCCCCCAGCCTGACACTTTATCCCTTTTTCTCTCCAACTCTCACTCTTGCACACTCTCTCACTCCCTCACTCACTTCCCTCTCCCTCCTTACTCTTACCTTTACTCTCTTTCTCCCTCACTCTCACCCCCTTTCTTCCTTTTTCTCCATCTCCCTCTCTCACTCCACCTCACTACTAATCTCTTATTCTCTCATACTATTCCTCTCTCGTTAGCTCTCTAGCTCCCTCTTTCTCTGACTGTACCTTTCTCACACTCTCCCTCAGTCTCTCTCACTCTCTCCCTTTCTCTCATTCTCTCTTTCCTTCACTCTCCTCCTCACTCTCCCTCTCTCTTTCTCACTCTCCCCTCCCTCTCTCTTCCTCACTCACTCTCTTCCCCTGTCTCTCACTTTCCTCCTCTGTGTCCATCATTCTCTCCTTCTCTTGCTGTCTTTCACTCTTTCCCATTCTCTGTCTTCCCCACTCACTCTGTCCTCTTTTACTCTCTCCACACTCTCACCCTCTCACTCACATTCTCCTTCTCTACCATGTTCTTTCTTCTCCCACACTCTCACCCTCACTCCCCCTTCCTCTCCCTGTCACTTACCCCCCTCTTCCCCTCCTTCTCCCCCTCACTCTCTCACCCCTTTCTCTCTCCAAAACTCCCCCTCTCACTCTCTCATGGTCTTTTCCCCCATTTCTCCCTTACTCTCCCTTTCTCTCCCTCACTGCCTCTCTCTCCCCACATCTCGCTCTCTGTCTCCCTATTTCTCACTCTTTCCCTTACTCTTCCTCTCTCATCCTCTCTCTCCCTTACAAGATCCCTCACTCACCTCTCTTTCTGTCTTTCCCTCACTCTCACCCCCTTCTCTCTCCCCATCACTCTTTAAAACTCTCACACCCTCTCTCCCTTACTCTCTTTTTACTCTCTCCCACTCACTCTGTCTCCCTTTCTCACTCTTTCCCTTACTCTCTCTCACACACTCTCTCTCCGTCACTCACCTTCTCTCTCACTCACTCTTTTCCTCTCAGTCTCTCTCTTTCTCTCATACTCTCGCTCACTCTCTCTCCCTCTTCCTCTCTATCTCACTTACTCTCTCCCTCTCCCTCACTCTGTTTCCCCCTGTCTCATCCTTATTCCCTCACACTCTCTCCCTCACTCTCCTTCACTCTCTCCTCTCTCTCCCTCACTTTCTTCCTCACTCTCTTATTCACTCTTTTCCTTACTCACCCCCACTCTCTCCCTCTCTCTCTCCCCCTCACTCTTTTATTCTCTCTCACTCTCTCTGCCTGCAGGTGGATGGGGTCATTTACCTATTGCAGGAGATCTATGGCATCGAGAACAAGTCCAACAGCCAGGAGTTGAAGGTTGGCCGTTGCACATTCTCCTTCCTGTTGACTTTCTGCTCGGTGAGGGGTTGTCATTGACAGACACCAGACCCCTCACCCTTGGCCCACCATAGCCACTCTCACCCTCTGCTTCCTGTGTGCAGGTCCCCGATGACGAACTCAGTGACAACAGTGCCGAATGTGTGGTGTGTCTCTCTGACGTCCGCGACACCCTCATCCTGCCCTGCCGACACCTGTGTCTCTGTAATGCCTGTGCCGACACCCTGCGTTACCAAGCCAACAACTGTCCCATCTGCCGGTTGCGTAAGGAGTCCTTACCCTCACCCTACATCCTCACCTACATCCCAAACCCTCACCCTCATTCTTCCCCTCACTCTCAAACTCCTCGCCTACCTCCCAAACCCTCACCTTCGCCCTCATCCTTCCTCTCACTCTCAAACCCCTTGCCTACATCCCAAACCCTCATCCTCAAACCCCTCGCCTGCCTCCCAAATGCTCACCCTCAAACCTCACGCATCACCCAAACACTCACTTCAACCTCAAACTCCTCGCCTACATCCCAAACCCTCACATTAAACCTCTTGCCTACTCCCAAACCCTCTGTAACATCTGTGTAGAGCTGGTCTTATCTTGTGTGACTGGTCGCAGCACCCTTTAGGAGAAAATCAAATTGCATAGTACTACACTAGGTGCTAGCAGGTCATCAGAAGCTCTAGGTATCGGAAGGAAGTAGTGAATAGAAAACACACTTCTGGAGGTAAGTTTTGCTTATAAAAATAGCAGTATATACAAAATATTTACATAAGTAAGAACAAATCAAGATTCCAACTTTCTGTTTAGGTTCCAAATCTCAGATATCAACAAAAACCAAATTCCTTTTTAGTTAGAATCAGTGAGATTCGTTAGAATAACCTTTATTACTCCAATTTCTCTAATTAGATCTGGTATTATTCCCTATTTAAAGGTTTATAGTCTAACCTTTCCTTTTATTTATTTATTTTTAATTTTTTTGAATTTATTCATTTATGGGATGTGCATGTCACCAACTAAGCCAGCATTTATTGCCCATCCCTAGTTGCCCATGAGAAGGTGGTGATGAGCTGCCTACTTGATGCGCTGCAGTCCCTGAGGTGTAGGTGCACTCACAGTGCTTTAAGGGAGGGGATCCCATGATTTTGACTCAGCAATAATGAAGAGAAGGTGATATGTTTCCAAGTCAGGATGGTGAGTGACTTGGAGGGGAATTTCCAAGTAGTGATGTCTCTCCAGGGGTTTCACTGTGAGGTTTTCAAGTAAGTAGGGTAGAGATACCACTAATTCCACTTGTAACAGTTTATATCTTTAGTTTCTAATAGTTTGCTGTGTTTTTCTCACTTGTCTACGCCTGCATCAGCCACACCTCGTTCTCACATAGCTTTTTTCCATGTTCTCTTTTTTAGAAAAAAATTCAGTGAACCTCATTTTCATCCCTCCACAGTTGGAGCTTTCTAACATTACATCTTTGGTTTAAATAACCTGGGTTACACCTCAAGGTTTAATAACCTGGGTACATCTCAAGGGCTAAAGGTTTTGTATTTGAATGCGCACAGTCTATGGAATAAAGTAGATAATCTTACAGGACAGTTTCAGATTGGCAGCTATGATGTTGTAGATATCACTAAATCATGGCTGAAAGATTATTATACACTGCCTATAAAAAGTATTCACTACCCCCCTTGGAAATTTTCATGTTTTATTGTTTTACAACATTGAATCACAGTGGATTTAATTTGGCTTTTTCGAACTGATCAACAGAAAAAGATCACTTTCATGTCAAAGTGAAAACATCTCTACAAAGTAATATAAACTAATTACAAATATAAAACACAAAATAATTGATTGTATAAGTATTCACCCCCTTTAATTAGACACACCAAATCATCACTGATGCAGCCAATTGGTTTTAGAAGTGAAGGTGTCTTAGCTATATATAAACCTGTCTGCAGTCATGGCGTTTCAATTTATTTAAGTAAAAATACACCTGTATCTGGAAGGTCCAACTGCTGGTGAGTCAGTAAAAACTACACCATGAAGACAAAAAAGAACACTCCAAGCAAGTCCTCAAAAAAGTTATTGAAAAGCACAACTCAGGAGATGGATACAAGAAAATTTCCAAGTCATTGAATATCCCTTGGAGTACAGTTAAGTCAATCATCAAGAAATGGAAAGAATATGGCACAGCTGTATATCTGCCTAGAGCAGGCAGTCCTCAAAAGCTGAGTGACACATGCAAGAAGGGACTAGTGAGGGAGGCCACCAAGAGTCCTGAAGGAGTTACAAGCTTCAGTGGCTGAGATGGGAGAGACTACGCATACAACAACTGTTGACCAGGGGGCTTCACAAATCGCAGCCTTATAGGAGAGTGGCAAAGAGAAAGTCACTGTTTAAAAAAAAATCTCACATAAAATCTTGGCTAGGGTTTGCCAGAAGGCAGATGGAAGACTCTGAAGTCAGCCTGAAGAATGTTCTATGATCTGATTAAACCAAAATTGCGCATTTTGGCCACCAGACTAAATGCTATGTTTGGCATAAGCCAAACACCGCATAGAATCAAAAACACATCATCCCTACCATGAAGCATGGTGGTGGCTGCATCATGCTGTGGGGATGCTTCACTGCAGCAGGTCCTGGAAGGCTTGTGAAGATAGAGGGTAAAATGAATGCAGCAAGATGCAGGGAAATCCTAGAGAAAAACCTGATGCAGTCTGCAAGAGAACTGCGACTTGGGAGATTTGTTTTCCAGCAAGACAATGACCCCAAGCATAAATTCAAAGCTACACAGGAATGGCTTAAAAACAACCAAGTTAATGTCCTGGAGTGGCCAAGTCAAGAGTCCAGACCTCAATCCAATTGTGCATTTGTGGCTGGACTCGAAAAGGGCTGTTCACTCACGATCCCCATGCAATCTGACAGAGTTTGAGCAGTTTTGTAAAGAAGAATGGGGAAAAATTGCAGTGCCCAGATATGCAAAGCTGATAGATACCTACCCACACAAAGCTGTAACTGCTGCCAAAGGTACATCTACTAAATACTGACTTGAAGGGGTTGAGTAACTATGCAATCAATTATTTTGTGTTTTATACTTGTGATTAACTTAGTTCATTTGTAGAAAGCTGTTTTCACTTTGACACGAGAATTTTTTTCCTGTTAATTAGTGTCAAAGTAAAGCAAAATTAAATCCACTGTGATTCAATGTTGTAAAACAATAAAACAAGAAAATTTCCAAAGGAGTTGAATACTTCTTATTGGCACTATAGCTGGGAGCTTAATGTCCAAGGATATACATTGTATCGAAAGGATAGACAGGACAGCAGAGGGGGCGGCATTGCATCTGAGGCAAAAAAAGGAAATCAAATCATGAGAAAGAGGTGACATGGGGTTGGAAGGTGTTGAATCATTGTGGATAGAACCAAGGAACTGCAAGGGTGAAGAGACTGTGATGGGAGTTGTATACAGACTCCCAAACAGTAGTTAGGATGTGGCCTACAAATTACAACAGGAGATAGAAATGCATGCTAAAAGGGCAATGTTATAATATTTGTGGGGAACTTCAATATATAGGTAGATTGGGAAAATCAGATTGGTGCTGAATTCCAAGAGGGGGAATTTATAGAGTGCCGGCAAAATGGCTTTTTAGAGCAGCTCGTGGTTGAGCCCACTAGAGGATCAGCTATTCTGAAATGGCTGTTGTGCAATGAAGCAGAATTGATTAGAGAGAACCCTTAAGGGAAAGTGATCATAATATGATCAAGTTCACCCTGAAATTTGAGAAAGAGAAACTAAGGTCAGATGTATCAATATTACAGTGGAATAAATGGAATTGCAGAGACATGAGACAGGGTGATTGGAAAAGAACACTGGCAGGGATGATGGCAGATCAACAATGGCTGGAATTTCTGGAAGCAATTCAGAAGGCACAGGATATATGCATCCTAAAGAGGAAGAATTATTCTAAAGAAAAGATGACACAACCGTGGTTAACAAGAGAAGTCAAAGCCAACATAAATGCCAAAGAGTGGACATATAATAGAACAAAAATTAATGGGAAATTAAAGGATTGGGAAGCTTTTAAAAATAAGCAGAAGGCAACTAAAAAGTAATTAAGAAGGAAAAGTTAGAATATGGAAGTAAGCCAGCCAATGATATTAAAGAGGATACCAAAAGTTTCTTCAGTTATATAAAGTACAAAAGAGAGGTGAGAGTGGATATTGGATTGCTGAAAAATTATGCTGGAAAGGTTGTAGTGGGGGACAGCGAAATGGCGGATGATCTGAATAAGTATTTTGCATCAGTCTTCACTCTGGAAGACACTAGCAGTATGTGGAAGTTCCAATGTAAGGGGGTATGAAGTGTGCAAAGTTACCATAACTAGAGAGAAGTTTCTAGGAAAACTGAAAGTTCTGAGGGTAAATAAGTCATTTGGGCCAGATGGTGTACACCCCAGAGTTCTGAAGGAGGTGGCTGAAGAGGTCATGGAGGCAT
Source organism: Hypanus sabinus (assembly GCF_030144855.1). Taxonomy (NCBI): domain Eukaryota; kingdom Metazoa; phylum Chordata; class Chondrichthyes; order Myliobatiformes; family Dasyatidae; genus Hypanus; species Hypanus sabinus. The sequence goes on from NC_082728.1 coordinate 759,426, forward strand.
TGGTAATTATCTTTCAAGAATCAATTGATTCTGGAATGGTTCTGAAAGAAACTATGGGCCAGTTAGTCTGACCACAGTGGCTGGGAAGATGTTGGAGCCGATTATTAAGGATATGGTCTCAGGGTACGTAGTCAGCATGGTTTCCTCAAGGGAAAATCTTGCCTGACAAATCTGATGGAATTCTTTGAAGAAATAACAAGCACGATAGACAAAGGAGAATTGGCTAAATGTTAAGTACTTGGATTTTCAGAAGACCCTTAACAAGGTACTACATATGAGGCTGCTTAACAAGCTATGAGCCCATGGTTTTACTAGAAAGATCTTAGCATGAACAAAGCAGTAGCTGATTGGCAGGAGGCAAAGAATGGGAATAAAGGGAGCCTTTCTGGCTGGCTGCCGGTGACTAATGGTCTTCCACAGGGGTCCTTGTTGGGACTGATTCTTTTTACATTATATGTCAATGATTTGTAAGATGGAATTGGTGGCTTTGTTGCGAAGTTTGCAGACAGTATGAAGATAGATGGTGGTGCAGGTAGTTTTGAAGAAGTAGAGAAGCTATAGAAAGACTTAGACAGATTAGGAGAATGGGCAAAGATATGGCAGATGGGACACAGAGTTGGGAAATGTATAGTCATGCACTTCAGCAGAAGAAATGAAGGGTTGACAATTTTCTAAATGGAGAGAAAATACAAAAAACTGTAATGCCGAGGGACTCGGGAGTCCTTGTGCTGGATTCCTTACAGGTTAATTTGCAGGATGAGTTTGTGGTGAGGAAGGCAAATGCAATGTCAGCATTCATTTAAAGAGAACTAGAATATAAAAGCAAGGATGGAATGATGAGACTTTATAAAACACCAGTCAGGCTTCACTTGGAGTATTGTGAGCAGTTTAGACCCCTTAGAAAGGATGTGCTGAAACTGGAGAGGGTTCAAAGGAAATTCACGAAAATGGTTCCGGAATTGAATTTTCACATCACATGCCGGTGATAATAAACCTGATTCTGATTCTGATTCTGAATGGCTTGTCATGTAAAGAGCATTTGATGGCTCTGGGCCTTTATATTCTAGAATTCAGAATGAGGTGTGACCTTATTGAAACCAATTGAATAGTGAAAGGCCTTTATAGAGTGGATGTTGAGAGGATATTTCTTATGGTGGGGGAGTCTAAGACCAGAAGACACAGCCTCAGAACAAAGAGGCGTCCTTTCAGAACAGAGATGAAGAATTTCTTTTGCCGGAGAGTGGTGAATCTATGGTATTCTTTCCCACAGGCATCTGTGGAGGACAAGTCTTTATGTATATTTGAGGCAGAGGTTGATAGATTCTTGACTGGTCAGAGCATGAAGGGATATGGGGAGAAGACGTGAGACTGGCACCGAGAAGAAAATTGGATCAGGCATGATGAAATTGTGAAGCAGCCTTGATGGGCCAAATGGCCCAATTCTGCACCTATATCTAAAAAACTCTTTCCCCTCACCCTCCAACCCCTCACCTACCTTCAATACCTTCACCCTCACCCTCAAACCCCCACCCATATCTCAAACCCCTCGCCTACCTTTCAAACCCTCACTTTCACTCTCAAACCCCTCACCACCTACCAATCCCTACCCATCTCCCATCCACCCTCACCCAACAACTCTTCACCCTCCCCTCATCCCTTATAACCCCTCACCATCAGCTCCTACCCTCTCTCACACACCCTCCTCCCTCCCCAACCCATTCACATCACAACCCCCTTCCCCCCACACCTCTCCTCACCCACATGTCTCTCTCTCACCCTCATTCTCTCTCTCCGTTTCTCTTTTTCTCCCTTTCTCTCCTTCTCTCTCTCCCTTCATCCACTCTGTCTCTCTCCTCTCATTCTTTCTCTCCCCCTCCCCCTCTTCCCCTCTCAGCCTTCCGCGCTCTCCTACAGATCAGAGCAATGAGAAAGAAGCAGGATCCCTTGTCACCTGACACTACTGAACCAGTTATCTCCCCCCAACTACCAGATCAAGACGACCAGCTGGTGAGTGAGGTGGAGGTTCTCTGTTGTTGCATGTACTCATCACCCTACCATCTGTGGACACAACCCCTCCAAGAAGTCAGCTTGCTCCGTACCTCCTCTCACCACCACCTTCTCCTGTGTAGATCCATCTTTCCTAACCTATGGAGAATGGGACTGTCAATGGTGTAGTCCCACAAATCTCCCAGCATTGGCAGCATAGTTCCATGGACCATCCGGTACAGAGCAGCAGATCACCCAGTGTGTTCCAGCAGTGTTTTAGGCACAGGCCTGCAGACCTCCTCCTGTAGACCTCCAGGGTCCCTGGCACAGGCCTACAGACCTGCTGGAGTGGTCCACCAGTATTCCTAGCACAGGCCCTCAGATCTTCCTGTGTGCCCCACCACTGTCCCTGGCATAATCCACAGATCTCCCTATGTTCCACTGGTATCTCTAGTACAAGCCCACAGATATTCCTGAGTCGTCCATCAGTTGTCCTGGCACAAGCCCGCTGATCTCCCCGTGTGATCCCCCAGCATATCTGGCTCAGGCCTGCAGATCACCCTGTTTAGTCCACCTTTGTTCCTGGCATATGCGTACAGATCACCCTGTGTAGTGTACCAGAATTCCCAATCTGGTCACATGCAGCACCTGGTACAGACCTGCAGATCTCACCATGTGGTCCATTAGTGTTCCTGGTACATGCCCACAGATCTCCCTGTAGGTTCTCCAGCATTCCCAATATGGTCCAATGGAACACCTGGTACAAACCTGCAAATCTCTTTGTGTGGTCCACTGCAGTTCCTGGCTCAGGCCACTTATCTCCACATTGGTCCACCAGTGTATCTGTCACAGACCCACTAATCTCACCGTGTGTTTACCAATGTATCTGACACAGACCAGCAGATCTTCCCGTGTGGACATCAGCATTCCAAAAAATAAAGGAGCAGAATTAGGCCATTTAGCCCATAGAGTCTGCTCTGCCTTTTCATCATGGCTTTCCAATATTTCTTTTCCAATATTTTATTAGTTTCTACATAGAAGAATACAGAGTACAAGAAAGTGTATATAAAAGGTCAAAAAAGATTAACAAAACTACCAATTACGTTATATCTGTTCATAATAACAATCTCATTACCCCGTATTCATGTAAGTTAATCAATAGTTATATTGAAATTTACTAATTTATTAGAAAAAATAATCTAACCCCGACCAAGACCGAAGCTGTTTATTAAGGAGAAAAGAAAGTAAAATACCTTCTCATATAATAAAAATTAATAATAGCCAACATATGAGTTTAAACAACGAATTGAAGGTTTTGAAAATACGTTTGTAATTCAGAAAAGGTTCCCACAATGTTTGAAAGTCTTGATGAGATTCAGAAATTGAATAACAAATCTTCACTAAATCTAAACATGACGTAACATCGCATAACCATTGAGCATGAGTGGGAGGAAAAACATCTTTCCATTTAAACAAAAGCGCCCTCCTAGCTATAAGAGAGCTAAAGGCCAAAATATGTAAATCAGATTCCTTCAGCTTAATTTCTTGTCCTGCAACAATACCAAATAGGGCCATCAGAGGGTTAGGCTTAAAATTAACTTTAAAAAGTAAGGAAAAAGTTTGAAAACTTCCTTCCAATATTTTTCAAGATTTGGACAAGTCCAAAACATATGAATTAATGAAGCGTCTCCATTATTACATCTGCCACAGTAGGGAGATACATCCGAATAAAAACAAGATAGCTTATCCTTAGTCATATAAGCTCTATGTACCACCTTAAATTGTATGAGTTAATGACGAGCACATAGCGATGAAGTATTAACCAATTTAAAAATTCCATTCCAAGTTTCCTCAGATATTGATGTCTGTAAATCTTGTTCCCAGAGATTCTTAATTTTGTCTAATGGAACATTCCTCGTCTCCAGTAACATGCCATAAATATTAGATATTGAGCCATTATGAAAAGGTGTCAAACTAAAAATTACATCTAGTAAGTTCTTAGCTTACAGGAAATGTGCATAATTGAGATCTTAAAAAGTTTCTGATTTGTAAATATCTAAGAAAGTGAGTTTTGGGTAAGCTATAGCTTAGCTTACAATTGCTCAAATGAAAAAAGGTTTCCTCCAACAAACAGATCCCAAAAACATTTAATACCCAGACTGTCCCATTCTTTAAAAACTAAATCAGTCATGGAGGGTTTAAAAAAATTAGAATAAATGGGACTTGAAAGGGAAAATCTCAATAAACCAAAGTGTTTTCTAAATTGTATCCAGATCCTCAGGGTATGTTTAACTATTAAATTATCAATTAGTTTACTTACAAATAAAGGAAGTGAGAATCTAAGAAGAGAGATAATAGAAAATGTATTAGCAGAGTTAGCTTCTAAAGAGACCCATACTGGACAGTCTACATGATTAATATACAAATGTAGTATAGCCAAAACGTAAGATTTTGTATGTTAATTGCCCAGTAATAAAACCTAAAATTGGGTAAGGCTAAACCTCCAGATTCTTAGATTTTTGAAGATGAACTTTATTTAAATGATGACGTTTATTTTTCCATATATAGGAGGATAAAATAGAATTAAGAGAGTCAAAAAAGGATTTAGGAATAAAAATGGGTAAAGCTTGAAAAAGATATATAAATTTAGGTAGAATATTCATTTTAATAAAATTAATTCATCCAATCAACGATATTGAAAGAGGTGACCAATTTACAATATCCTTTTTACATGATTCAATTAAGTAAGAAAGTTTTCTTTAAACAGATGTTTGTAATTCTTAATAACTTATACCCAAATACGTATATTGATTCCTTTAAAAGGGAGATTAGTATTAATTGATACCAAATTATTTAAAGGAAGTAATTCACTCTCATGTAGGTTCAATTTATATCCTGAAAACTGGCTAAAATGGGAGAGTAAACAAAGTATGCAAGGTGACGAGGTCTCAGCATTAGAGATAAACAACAATATATCATCAGCGAAAGCAAAATTTTGTGAGTAATACATCTCCTAAAAATACCACGGATATCATTAGATTCTCGAAAAGCAATGGATAGGGTTCTAAAGCTAGATCAAAGAGCAAAGGGCTCAACAGACAACCTTGTCAAGTTTCGCGATGAAATTTAAATGGTTTGGAATTTTGAAAATTAGTAAGAACCTGAGCAGAAGGAGATAGATAAAGTAATTTAATCCATTGAATAAAATCTGGTCCAAAATTAAATTTTTTTAAGGTTTTAAATAAATAATTCCATTCAACCCCATTGAAGGCCTTCTCAGCATCTAAGGATATCACACATTCTGGTATCTCCTGGGAGGGAGAGTAAGTAACACTTAATACACGGCGTATATTAAAATGGGAATGTCGGTTTCTAATAAACCCAGTCTGATCATCAGAACTAATAGAAGGTAGAATATTTTCAATCCTACATGCCAGAACTTTAGAAAGGATTTAAGTATCAATATTGAGTAATGAAATTGGCCTATGTGAAAGGTATTCAGTTGGGTCCTTGTTCTTTAGGATAAGCGAAATAGAGGCCTCATGGAAAGATTGAAGCAAGCTACCCAATTTGAAAGAATCCAAAAAGACTAAGTGTAACTGCGGTATAATTAATGAAGAAAAAGCCTTATAAAATTCTCCAGAAAATCTATCTGGACCTGGAGTCTTCCCTGTGTGTAATGAACGTATAGCTTTGGCAATTTCCTCATAAGAAATGGGTTGATCCATCAGTGCAGGGATATCCAGAAAGTGCAGGGATATTTAATTGATCTAGAAAATTATTCATTACAGTATTATCTTTAGGGGAATCAGAACTTTAAAGTTTAGAATAGAATTCTCTAAAGTTATCATTTATTTCAGAGTGATCAGTTGTCCTATCTCCATTCGTTTTGCAAATTTCTTTAATTTGTTGTTTAACTACAGAAGTTTTTAATTGGTTGGCCAATAAAGTACTTTGCCTGATTTATCTCTGTGAATGTAAAATTGAGTTTTATCTTTAAAAAGTTGAGTTTCAATTGGATATGTTAACAGAAGATCATATTTAGTTTTAACTTCAACACATCTTTTATATAAAACAGGATCTGGAGCTATAGCATATTTTTGATTTAATTGTTTCAATTTATTGGCTAATTCAATTCTTTTTTAATTAGCTTTATTATTAACACAGCATAAGAAATAATTTGTCCTCTAATCTAGGCCTTGAAAGTATCCCATACAATAAGATTAGAAGTCTCTTCCTTTTTATCCTCTTCAAAAAACAAAATAATATGCCTCTCTAGAAATTAAAAAAAAAATTCCTTATCAGATAACAAAGTTGTATTAAAATACCAAAATCTGTTTGTTTGAGGAAGGCCAGGGAAATCATTTGACTATCAATTTTAAAAAAGTCAATCCTGGAATATGTATGATGAACATGGAAAAAAAATGAGTACTCCCTATCTAAAGGATGTAAGAAACACATTAACAATACCACATTTCAATAAAAAAGATTGAATAAACAAAGCTGATTTATTAAGAGTCTCTGGTTTAGAAGATGATTGGTCTAAAATTGGGACTAGCCAGCAGCTAAAATCTCCTCCCATCACCAAAGAATAAAGACTCAGATGTGGTAAAAAAATGAAAAAAAATGCTCAAAGAATCCTTGATCATCTACATTTGGGGATTACACATTGGCAAATGTTGTTAATTTATTGTCTAGTTTTCCTGAAACTATAACAAAACGTCCATTAGTATCAGACACTACATTGAACAAAGGAAAGTGTATTATCTATAAGAACCGAAATTCCTCTACATTTGGCCTGAAAAGACAAATGAAAACAAAGTCCGTTCCAACAGCTAAAAAACATAGATTATCATATTTGCGTATGTGAATTTCTTATATAAAAATAATAGGGACCTTAAATTTCCTAATATAAGCAAAAATCTTATTACATTTAACAGGGTGATTTAACCCTTTCATGTTAAAACTGAGTAAATTAATAGTTGGGTCCATTTTTAATATTATTTAAAGGAAGTGTTAAAATGTAAGTTAAAGCCAATCCATAAACCATGAGAAATGGTAACCAAGCAACAAGTTGGCTAAAAAAATAAGAAAACAGCTCCTAAGAAAAAAAACCATACCCCTGCCCACCTCCCAAAGAAAGAAGACCGACCAACAGAAAGCCAGCATCTACAACTATGGACAAACCCCCAAAACACCTGGTGATTGCTCCAATTAATTTCAAGGTTATTTATATTCCAACCTAGACTAAACAATATCAAAAGAAGAAATTCAATTCTCGTATATCAAAAATACAGTATTAGAAGAATACAAAAGGAAATTAGTTACAAAGGTTTACCAAAATTAAAAGATACAATTATTCATACAAAAAGACATTAAACATTTAATCTTATATCTTTGTGAAAAAACAGGCTAAGCAGTTAGCTTTCAAATTTAAAAAATATTTATGCTTAAGCATTAAAAAAAACATTTGAAGGATCCATCTTTAATGAGATTCTCAGTCAAATTGGGTAGCCAAGGGATGAGTTAAAACCCTTGTTAAAAAAATTCCAACAAAGTTTGTTTAAACTTAGCATGTTCCTGCATAATCTCAAGCAAATAGTCTTAGAGAATCTTAATATTCCACCCGATAACAAATCATGCCTCTTTGACGGGATTTGCAAATTAAAAGTTTCTCATTTAGTCTTGTGTCTTTATGTAAGGACAAACTAAACAGCTAGCCTACGGATTTTAAGAACCTTTGTGCTTCAGCAGTTGAATGAAACCATTCGAAAGATCCATTTTTAAATGTGATTCTGAGTCAAGCTGGGTAGCAAAGGGAAAGCTTGAAACTCTTGTTAAAAAACTCGGACATAACTTTTTTGAATTTAACACTTTCCTGCATAATCTCAGGTGAGTAATCTTCAACCATTCTGATCTTGCAACCATGATAGTCAATCATGCCTCATCAATGAGATTCATGTATTAACAGTTCCTTTGTTTTAAATTCATGAAAACAGATCATTGCTGATCTTGGTCTATCTCTGTTAGGAGGTCTAAACACGGGAGACCTATGAACTTGATCAATTATAGGGAAAGACGCCAAAATTTCCAGAAATAATCCTTGCAGAATGTTTGCAAAGAATTCCATAGGATAATTACCTTCGGTTAGTTCTTCGAGACCCAGAACCCGAAGGTTGTTCCTTCTACTTCTATTTTCTATGTTTATAATCTTCTGTCTTAACTTTTCATTGGACTTCGATTGCTTTTCACAAAGCTTTTGAAATTCATCCACTTCTGTTTCCAGACAAAACAAATCTGCTTCATTATTTTTATACGTTTATTGTGTTAATTAAGAGTTTGTTGAATAGACTCCAATTTACTATCTATTTGTTTAAATTCAGAGCTGAATTGTTGAAACTTCTCAGAGGCTTTTCATGTATGACTTTGCAGCAAATCCATAGTAGAATCCAAAAAGCAGGAGGATCATCCTTTTTAGTACCTCTGCCACCCTTGTAGCCATAATGAAAAAAAATCACACTTAAAAGAGAAGTTTCAAGACAGGTTGGAAATAGTAAGATAATTAGAGTTGGAGCAACGGCAGATTGCTGTTTCTCCATCAGCCACCACCAGGAAATCTCCATCATGGCTGAACCAATTTTCCTGTCAGTCCCAATTTTGTGCCTTCTCTGCATATCTCTTCATGTTCGGACCAATCAAGAATTTATCTACATCTGCCTTAAATATATATAAAGACTTGGCCTCCATAGATGCCTGTGGCACAGAATTCCATAGATTCATCACTCTCTGGCTAAAGAATTCCTCATCATCTCCATTCCAAAAGAACATCCGTTTATTCTGAGGTGTGTCCTCTGGTCTTGTACTCTCCCACCATAGGGAATATCCTCTCCACATCCACTCAATCAAGGCCTTTCACCATTCGAGTTTCAATGAGGGCACCTCTCATTTTTCTGAATTCAAGTGAATACAGGCCCTGAGCCATCAAATGCTCTTCATATGACAAGCCATTCAATCCTAGAATCATTTTCATGAACCTCCTTTGAACCCTCAGTAGTCTTAGCACATCCTTTCTAACATAAGGGCCTAGAACTGCTCGCAATACTCCAAGTGAGGCCTCACCAGTGCTTTGTAAAGTCTTAACTTTACATCCTTGTTTTTTATAGTCTAGTCCTCTTGATATGAATGCTAACAAGAATAGAGCCAGAAGGGGCCATGAGAAGGCCTTGGTGAGCAGGATTAAGAAAACCCCAAGGCATTCTACAAGTACATGAAGAGCAAGAGGATGAACCATGTGAGAATAGGACCAATCAGGTGTGATAGTGGAAACGTGCATGGAGTCGGAAGAGGTAGCAGAGGTACTTAATGAATAATTTGTTTCGGTATTCACCATGGAAAAGGACCTTGGCAATTGTAGGGATGACTTACAGTGGACTGAAATGTTTGAGCATATAGACAATGTGCTGGAGCTTTTGAAAAGCATTAAGTTAGATAAATCTCTGGGACCAAATGAGATATACCCCAGACTACAGTGAGAAATGAGGGAGGAGATTGCTGAGCCTCTTGGGATGATCTTGGCAACATCAATAGGGACGGGAAAAGTACTAGAGGGTTGTAAGGTTGTAAATGCTGTTCCCTTGTTCAAGAAAGGGAGTAGAAATAACCCAGGAAAATATAGACCAGTGAGTCTGACTTCAGTAGTGTGCAGGTTGTTGGAGAGGATCCTGTGAGGCAGGATTTATAAGCATTTAGTGAGACATAATCTGATTAGGGTAGGTAGTATGACTTTGTCAAGGGCAGATCGTGACTTATGAGTCTGATTGAATTCCTTGAGGAAGTAACAAAACACATTGATGAAGGTAGAGGAGTGGATGCAGTGTATATGGATTTCAATAAGGCATTTGATAAGGTTCCCCTTGCAAGAAAGTAATGAGGCATGGGATCCAAGAAGACCTTGATTTGTGGATCCAGAATTGGCTTGCCCACAGAAGGCAAAGGGTGGTTGCAGATGGTTCGCCTTCTGGTGGTCAGTGACCAGTGATGTTCTGCAGGGATCTATTCTGGCTCCCCTCCTCTTTGTGATTTTTATAAATGACCTGGATGAAGAAGTAGAAGGGTGAGTTAGTAAGTTTGCTGATGACACAAAGCTTGGTGGTGTTGTGGATATTCTGGAGGGTTGTTAGAGGTTACAGTGGGACATTGATAGGATGCAGAACTGTGCATAAAGTGGCAGATGGACTTCAACCCGGATAAGTGTGAAGTGGCTCATCTTGGTAGGTCAAATTTGAAGACAGAATATAATATTAATGATAAGACTCTTGGCATTGTGAAGGATCTGAGAGATGTTGGGTCCATTTCAATAGGACACTCTAAGCTGCTGCGTAGGTTGACAGTGTTGTTAAAAAGGTGTATAGTGTGTTGGCATTCATCAACCGTGGGATTGAGCTCAAGAGCCAAGAGGTAATGTTATAGCTATAGAAGACCTTGATCAGACCCCACTTGGAGTACTGTCACCTCACTACAGGAAGGATGTGGATACTATAGAGAGTGCAGAGGAGATTTATAAGGATGTTGCCTGGATTGGAGGATGTACCTTATGAAAATAAGTTGAGTAAACTTGGCCTTTTCTCCTTGGAGCCATGGAGGATTAGAGGTGTATTAAGATGATGAGAGGCATTGATCGTGAGGATAACCAAGGGCTTATTTTCCCAGGGCTGAACTGGCTAACATGAGGGGGAGTAATTTTAAGGTACTTGGAAATAGGTACCAAATGCATGTCGGGGTAAGTTTTTCACACAGAGTGTGGTGGGTGCGTGGAGTGCACTGCTGGCGGGGGTGGTGGAAGCAGATATATAGGGTCTTTTAAGAGCCTCTTAAATAGGTACATGGAGCTTAGAAAAATAGAGGGCTCTGCAGTAGGGAAATTCTAGGCAGTTTCTAGAGTAGGCTACGTGGTCGGCACAACATTATGGGCCGAAGGGCATGTAATGTGCTGTAAATTTCTATGTTCTATGTTCTGTTCTATGTTCTAATCAATAGATTCTGGAATGGTTCTGGAAGACTGGAAAATTACAAATGTTACTCCACTCTTTAAGACGGGAGAGAAGCTGAAGAAAGGAAATTATAGGCCAGTTAGTCTAACTTCAGTGGTTGGGAAGATGTTAGAGTCAACTGTTAAGGGTATGGCTTCAAGGTACTTGGGGGCACATTTTAAAATGGACTGTATCGGCATGGTTTCCTCAAGAGAAAATCTTGCCTGGCAGATCTTTTGGAATTCTTTGAAGAAATACAAGCAGGATAGACAATTGGATGTTGTGTATTTGGATTTCCAGAAGGCCTTTGACTAGGTGCCACATAAGAGGCTGCTTAACAAGTAAGAATCCATGGTATTACAGGAAAGACTCTAGCATGGATGGATAAAGCAGTGTCTGATTAGCAGGAGACAAAAAGTGGGAATAAAAGGAGCCTTTTCTGATTAGCTGCCAGTGACTTGTGATCTACAGGGGTCTGTATTGGGACAACTTCTTTTTACATTGTATGTCAATGTTTTGGAAGCTGGAAATGATGGCTTTGTGGCCCAGTTTACTGATGATACGAAGATACAGTAGGTGGAGGGGCAGGTAGTTTTGAGAGAGCAAAGAGGCTGCAGGATTTTGACAGATTAGGAGAATGGGCAAAGAAGTTGCAAATGGAATACAGTGTCAGAAAGTGTATGATCAAGCATGTTGGTAGAATAAATAGAAGCACAGACTATTTTATAAACAGAGAAAATACAAAAATCTGAGGTGTAAAGGGATTTGGGAGTCCTCATGCAGGATTTTCTAAAAGTTAATGCGGTGTTAGCATTCATTTTGAGAGGACTAGAATATAAAAGCAAGGATGTAATATTAAAGCTTTTAAGACACTGCTAAGGGTTCATTTCGAATGTTGTGAACAGTTTTGGGCCCCTTATCTAAGAAAGGATATGCTGACATTGGAGGGGGTTCAAAGGAGGTTCATGAAAATGATTCTGGGTTTGAAAGGCTCAGTGATATGATTTGATGGCTCAGACCTTAATTCAGTGGAATTCAGAAGAATAACGGGGGATATCACTGAACCCATCGAATGTTGAAAGGCCTCAATATGTTTCCTATGTTGGTGGATTCTAAAACCAGAGGACACAGCCTCAGAGTAGATGGATGTTCTTTTAGAACAGAGACAAGGAAGGGAGTTGTAAATCTGTGGAATTTGTTGGCACAAGCAGCCGTGGAGACCAATTCATAGGGTATATTTAAGGCAGAGGTTGATAGACTCTTGTATAGTCAGGCATGAAGAGATTTGGGAAAAGGCATGAAACTGGGGCTGAGAGGGAAATGAATTAGCCATGATGAAATGGTGGAGCAGACTTGATTGGCCAAATGGCCTAATTCAGCTCTTTTATCTTATGGTCTTATCTCCCTATTTGCTCCACCAGTGTTCCTAGCACAGGACCACAGATCTCCCCATGTGGTCCACTAGCATTCCCAATATGGTCCCACGAAGCACCTGGTACAGAACCATAGATCTCCCTGTGTGTTCCACCAGTGTCCCTTGCACAGGCTCACACATGTCCCGGTGCAGTCCCACAGATCTCCCCATGTGGTCCCATTAGTGTTCCCAGTGTGATTCCCTGGCGTTCCTGGTGTGCATTCACAGATCCCCTTATGTGATATTATCAGTATCTCAAATAGCTGTAGCGGGTGTCACCAACTGCCAACCTTTATGGTGGAGGCCCAATGTGATATGATCAGAACTCCCAGAGCTTCACATCAACTGCAAGTTTGGCCATAGGACTCTTAGCCCTTGTCCCTGGTTGATTGGAAACTGTCAGTGGTTTAATCTGACACTGGTTCCCATGACCCCACTGGTTTCTGACTGCACACGTCCCCCAATGCAGGTTCCCTGGTGCTCTCCCTGACCTTGTGCACTCTGATCTGCATCTCATCAAGCTTGGAGATAGCATCCATAACAGTAAGATGGTCACGATCCATTAGGTGAAGCACAGGTGGCCACTGGTCCCAAAAGCCACCACCTACCACCTTTCCTGATAGCTCAAGGACCAGAGATGCAGGGGTTCCTGACCACCTACCATCACTGACAGCGCGGAACAAAGGCTTCTCCAAGCAATGGTGTAAAACCTCTTTCCTTTCCCAGTCGTCAGACCCAATTCCCCATGGATACGAGGTGGTGTCTCTGCTGGAAGCACTGAATGGTCCCCTCACCCCTCCCTCGGCACCACCCCTGCGCCTGGTGAGGAATGGCCACCCTCCCTGCCCAAAGCCCCCCCTGGGGCATGATCAAAGGGCTCTTCCTGTACACACCTTATCTTCACTGGACCATGGAACTGAGAGCAAAGATGCACTCCATCTGAAGGAGAGTGAATTCATGTAAGTGACCATTTCACATCTCTCCCAACCCCTGTCCTTCTCCCTCTTCCCTACTCCTCTCCCCTTCTCCCTCTCCCTTTCCCCTCCCGCTCTCCCTTTTCCCCTCCCATCCCTCTACCCCTCCTCACTCACCCTTTTCTCTCCCTCCCCTCCATCTCCTCTTCCCTACCCCACCATCCCTACCCCTTCCTCTCCCCCACCCTTAACTCTTCTCTCCCTTTCACCCTCCCTGTCCTCTCCTTCTCCACTTCCCTGCCCTGTCCCTTCCTTCCTCTAGCCCCTCTCCTCCTTCTCCCTTCCTGTCCCCGTCCCTCTCCCCATCACTTTTTCTCCCTCTCCCCATCCCTCTCCTCTACCCTGTCCCCTCCCTCTTCATCCCTCTCCTCTCCATCCCACTCCTCTCCAACTCTCTCTTTTCCACCTCTCCATCTTCTCATCCCCTCTCCCCTTCTCCCCTCCCACTCTCCTCTTCCCTACCCCTCCCAACCTCTCCCTCTTCCTCCCCACCCCTCTTTCTTCTTCTCCCACCCCTCTTCCTCCCTTTCACCCTCCCTCTCCTCTCCTCCTTTTCCTCCTCCTATCTCCCTCTCACTTCCTGTCCCCCTCCACTTCCTCTCACTCTCCCCCTCCCTCCTCCCCTTAACTCCACTCTTCCCCTTCCCACCCTCTTCACTCCTCTCTCTTTCCCTTACACTGTCCCCTCCCTCCTTTTCCTTTGGCACACTCACAGAATTACCTTCATTGTTTTTCCAAGGTCACTCTCACAGAATTCCCCGGTGCCAGAGGAGGATGAAGAGAGGTTGGGAAGTGACAGGGAGATGCCGACATCACCAGAGACACAACTCCCTCAGGGGGTCGAGGTAACTCCCCTGATATCTCACAGAAATCTCCCCACTCCAACCCTGGGATCACCTGCAACCTCTGATCCTGGGATTATTCCTCAACACCAAAGAGTCTTTTTCTGTTGATCAGTGTCAAAAAAGCCAAATTAAATCCAATGTGATTCAATGCTGTAAAACAAAAAAAACATGAAAACTTCCGAAGGGTGAATACTTTTTATAGGCACTGTACCATCAGGGAAAGTTGTTGGAAGGTATTCTGAGGGAACAGATGTATGAGTATTTGGATAGACTTGGACTGATTAAAGATAGTCAGCATGGCTTTGTGCATGGTCGGTCATGTCTAACGGATCTTACAGAGCTTTATGAGAAAGTTGATGAAGGCAAAGCAGTGGATGTTGTCTGCATGGAATTTAGTAAGGCATTTGACAAGGTCCCACCTGGGAGGTTGGTGAAGGAGGTTCAATCGCTCAACATTCAAGATGAGGTAGTAAATTGGATTCGACATTGGCTTTGTGGGAGAAGCCAGAGAGTGATAGTAGAGGGTTGCCTCTCTGATTGGATGCCTGTGACTAGTGGAGTGCCACAAGGATCAATGCTAGACCTGTTGTTGTTCATCATCTGTGTCAAGGATCTGGATGATAATGTGGTTAACTGGATCAGCAGATTTGCAGATGACACCAAGATTGGGGGTGTGGTGGACAGCAAGGAAGGCTATCGTGGCTTACAGTGGGACCTGGACTGAAATTTGGCAGACGGAATTTAATGCAGGCAAGTACAAAGTGTTACACTTCAGTAGGACCATTCAGGGTAGGCCTTACACAGTAAATGGAGTGTGGAAGAACAAATGGATCTGGGAATGCAGGTCCATAATTCATTGAAAGTGGTGTCACATGTAGGTAGGATCTTAAAAAGAGCTTGTGGCACATTGGCCTTTATAAATCAAAGTATTGAGTAGAGGAGATTGGATGTTATGTTGAAGTTTTGTAAGACATTGTTGAGGCCTAATTTGGAATATTGTATGCAGTTTTGGTCACATACCTACAGGAAAGATTTAAATAAGATTGAAAGAATATAGAGAATATTTATAAGGGTGTTTCCAGTTCTGGAGGACCTGAGTTATAAGGAAAGATTGAATAGGTTAGAACTTTATTCCTTGTAATGTAGAAGATTAAGAGGAGATTTGATAGAGGTATACAAAATTATGAGGGGTATAGACAGAGGAAATGCAAGCAGGCTTTTTCCAATGAGGTTGGGTGGGATACAACCAAAGGTCAGGATTAAGGGTGATATGTGAAAAGTTTAAGAGGAACATGAGGGGAAACCTCTTCACTCAGAGGGTCCATAAGACATAGGAGCAGAATTACACCATTCAGCCCATCGTGTCTGCTCCGCCATTTCACCATGGCTGCTCCCAGATCCCATTCAGCCCCATACACCTGCCCTCTCACCATATCCCTTGATTCCCTGACCAATCAGGAATCTCTCAACTTCTGCTTTAAATATACCCATGGACTTGGCCTCCACTACAGTCTGTGGCAGATCATTCCACAGATTCACCACTCTTTGGCTAGAAGAAAAATCCTTCTTACTTCTGCTCTAGAAGGTCGCCCCTCAATTTTGAGACTCTAGTTCTGGATACCACCACCAGAGGAAACATCCTCTCCACGTCCATCCTAACTAATTACAACATTCAGTAGGTTTTCACTGATATTCCCTTGCTTTTATATTCTTTTCCCCTTGATATAAATGCCAACATTTCATTTGCTGCCTTTACCACAGATTCAAACTATAAATTAACCTCATGGGATCTTGCATGAGGACTCCTAAGTACCTCTGCATCTCTGATGTTTGAATTTTTTCCCCTATTTAGATAATAGCCCGCACTATTGTTCCTTTTACCAAAATGCATTATCATATATTTCCCAACACAGCATTCCATCTGTCATTTTTATGCCTGTTTTTCCAATTAGTCTAAGTCCTGAGAAATCACATTGCTTCCTCAGCATTACTTACCTCTCCAGCTGTCTTCATATCATCCACAAACTTTGCCTCAAAGCCATCAGTTCCACCATCTAAATAATTGACAAACAAAGTGAAAGTAGCGGTCCCAGTACTAACCCCTGAGGAACACCACTAGTCACTGGCAGCCAACCAGAAAAGACCCTTTTTATTCCCACTCTTTGCATCCTGCCTGTCAGCCATTCCTCTATCCATGCCAGTATATTTCCTGTAACACCATAGGATTTTATCTTCTTAAACAGCCTCTTGTGAGGTACCTTATGAAATGCCTTCTGAAAATCTAAGTAAATGACATCCACGACTTCTCCTTTGTCCTTCTTGTTTGTTACTTTCTCAAAGAATTCTAACAAATTTGGCAGACAAGATTTCCCTTTATTGAAACTATGCTGACTTTGACTTACTTTGTTATTAGTCTCCAAGTACCCAGTGACCTCGTCCTTAATAATGGGCCCTAACACTTTCCCAATCACTGAGGTTAGGCTAAGTGGCCTATAATTTCCTCTGTTTTGTCTTCCTCCCTTCTTGAGTGGAGTGACATTTGCAATTTTCCAGTCCTCCGGGATCATGCCAGAATCAAGTGATTCTTGAAAGATCATGATCAATGCATTCGTTATCTCCTCAGCAACTTCTTCCAGGTCTCTGGGATGTAGTCCATCTGGTCCAGGTCATTTTTTCCTTTGTAATCGCAATGGCACTCACTCCTGCTCTCTGACAGTCATGGACCTCTGGCATACAGCTAGTGTCTTCCAGAGTAAAGGCTGAAGCAAGGTATTAAGTTCATCTGCTATTTCTTTGTCCCGCATTGTTACCTCACCAGCATCATTTTCCAGTGGTCCAATATCAACTTTCACCTCCCTTTTATTCTTTATATAACTGAAAAAACTTTTAGTATCCTGGTTTACATTATCAGCTAGTTTGCTCTCATATTTCATCTTTTCCCTTCTTATAGCTTTTTTAGTTGCCTTTTGTTGGATTTTAAAAACTTCCCACTCATTTTTGCTACCTCATATGGGCCTTTCCTTGGCTTTTATGCAATCCTTAACTTCCTTTGTTTCCCATGGTTGTCTGGTACTGCCATTTGAGAACTATTCCCAGAAACTTCAGCCACGTGTGTTCTGCCATCATTCCCACCAGTATCTAACTCAACATCCAATCTAAGATGGCCTTTCCCTGAGAAGGCTCAAGCATAGGCTCTCTAAAAAGCATCTCGTAGGCATTCAACAAATACTCCCTCTTGCGATCGGACACCAACCTAATTTTCACAATCCCCTTGCATATTGAAGTTCCCCATTACAATTGTGTCATTACCCTTATTGCATGCCTTTTCCAGCTCCCTTTGCAAACTCAACCCCACTTCTTAGCTACTGTTTGGAGGCCTATATATGATTCCCATAATGTTTTTTTTACCCTTGCAGTTTCTTAACTCCATCCACAAAGATTCAACATTCTCTGACCCTATGACACCTCTTTCTAAAGATGTAATTCCATCTCTTACCATAAGAGCCACACTACCATCTATGCCTTCCTGCCTGTCCTTTCTATACAAAGTATATTCTTTGATGTTAAACTTCTAACTATGACCTTCTTTCAGCCTTGACTCAGTGATGTGTGAGTGGTGAGAATATAGAACAAGCTGCCAGTGCATCTGAGCTTGGTTTCCATGTTTACGAGAAGTTTGGATAAGTACATGGATGATGGGATATGGAGGGCTATGGGCCCAGTGCAGGTCGTTGGAATAGGCAGTTTAAATGGTTCAGTACAGACTAAGTGGGCTGAAGGGCCTGTTTCTGTGCTGTACTTTTCTGTGACTCTAATCTCTGACCCCAGGATCACCTGCAACATCCGACCCCAGAGAAGCAAGGGGCTTGGACTGTGATCGCTGTGGGCACTGGGGTGACTTTTGACCTCCCATTCCAGGATTCCGGAGTGACCCCTGAGAGTGAGAACGTGACCCTGTCATCTTCAGAAGTGATGGATGCTTCCTCTCACACACCCACCAATCTCTGCTCCAGCATCAGCTCTCCTGAAGGTAAGAGTCACCCTGGCCATGGGATTGCTCCCTACTCAACTCACCACACATTTCCCAGTTGTGTATGGTAACCTGCTCCTGGACTGTGAACCCATTCTAACATCCACACGCAACCATCACCCCCACACTTTCCCAACAACCCACACCTCATGCTCACACCTGGACACATGAAACCTGCACCATCTGCACTGTGACCCTATGCTAACACCCAATATAGACACACAAAATCCCCAACCCCAGCACATACCCACCATCCCTTTGCCCTCACATCCTGTACACACACATGCACATACAGACCATCCTTCTCTAGTTATTTCACTGCCATTGAGCATCTGTAGTTGTGTCACCACCACTGACTGAATGTAGTTGTGTCACTGCCACTGACAGGCTGTAGTTGTATCAACATACTGGACAGCTGTATTTATGTCCTGACGAAGGGTCTTGACCCAAAACGTTGACTGCTCATTTCAACGGATGCTGCCCAACCTGCTGAGTTCATCCAGCTTTTTCGTACATCTTAATTTGACCACAGCATCTGCAGTGTACTTTGTGTTATCCTTCTCTCCTTGTCTCTGTCTCAAGACAGAGAGGGGTAAACACAATACTAATTGTTCCAGTTGTGTGACTGTCCTGACAGGCTGTATTAGTGTTACTACACTGACGGGATGTATTAGTGTTACTACACTGACAGGCTGCATTAGTGCCACCATACTGACAGGCTTCAGTTCTGTCACCTTACTGACAGGCTGTATTTGTGTCACTACCAATGACATGCTATAGTTTTTCCACCGCCACTGCCTGTCTACAGTTGTGTCACACCCACTGACGGGCTTTAGTTGTTTCACTGCCACTGACCATCTGTAGTTGTGTCACCACCACTGACTGAATGTAGTTGTGTCACTGCCGCTGACGGGCTGTAGTTGTATCAACATACTGGACAGCTGTATTTATGTCCTGACACTGACCATCTGTAGTTGCATCACTGTACTGGGTGGCAGTAGTTGTGTCATTATAATGACAGGCTGTACTTGTGCTATCCCCACTGATAGGCTGTAGTTGTATCACCATACTGACGGGCTGTAGTTCATCCCTCAGATCCCTAATTTGCACCTAAAACCAGTGCATCCTTATTTATGATATCCAACTCTGGGAATAAGCCTCAGCCTACCTTATATATGGTGTTCACAGTGCTATGGTCCTCTGTTAGTCTCCTCTCAGACTCTGTTTGCCACATCCGTGACCATAAGATAAAGGAGCAGAATTAGGCCATTTGGCCCATAAAGTCTGCTCCACCATTTCACCTTGTCTGATCCGGTTTTCCTTTCAGTCTTAATCTCCTGCCTTCTCTCCATATCCCTTCATTAGGCCAATCAGTGTAGTATAGTCAGTTTCTAGTTTGGATAGACCCTGACCGATTTCTGGGGGACAACATCCTCAATGTACTTCCAGATGAAACTTGTAACCCCTTATATGAACTTGAAAACATCCTCATCATGAAAGACGTTCCAGTTGATGTCATCAAAGCCATCCTATAGCATGGAGACCAATTGCTTGGACCAACAGTGGACAGTTTTAACTGTGGCCACCTCTTGTTTCAGCTTCTGCCTGTACCTCGGCAGCAGCAAGATGGAGGAGTGATCCAACTTTCCAAACAGCAGGCAGAGGAGCACGTTGTAAGCATTGCAGAAGGGAGAGTAGCAATGGTCGAGTATGTTATCTCCTCGTGTGCTCACCTGGATGTGTTGACAAAACTGTGGAGAGACTTTAGGCAGTGACGCTCTATTAAAGTCACCTGCGATGATGAAGGCAGCCTCTGGGTGTGTAGTGTCCAGGGTGCTGATAGTCTCGTACAGTTCATTGAGAGCCAGGTCAGTATCAGCCTGCAGCAGAATATACACAGCGGTGATAACAGGAAAGAAACTGGCACGGTTAGAGGAATAGCTGATAGGTATGAGGCAGCAAGTGGGGATAAAAGGGGTCTTTTCTGATTGGCTGCCAGTATTCCTCAGGGTTCAGTATTGGGGTCACTACTTTTCACATTGTTTGTAAATGATTTAGATAGTGGGATTGATGGCTTTGTGGCAGAGTTTGCAGATGATACGAAGATCATAGGTGGAGGGGTAGATATGTTGAAAGGACTAGATAAGATGGATATGGAGAGGATGTTTCCTGTGGTGGGGGTATCCAAAACTAGAGGGCACAGCTTCATAATTGAGAGGCGACCTTTTAGGACAGAGCTAAAGTGGAATTTTTTTTAGCCAGAGAGTAGTGTATCTATGGAATACTCTGCCACAGAGTGCGGCAGAGGCCAAGTCCGTGGGTATGTTTAAGGTGGAAGTTGATAGTTTCCTGATCAGTCAGGACATCAAAGGATATGATGAGAAGGCAGATGTATGGGGTTGAGTGGGATCCGTGATCACCCATGATGGAATGACGGAGCAGACTCAGTGGGCTGAATGGTGTAGTTCTGCTCCTACGTGTTATGGTCTTATAGACACACCTGTATTCTGAGGCTGCCCTCTGGTCTTAGACTCCACTACAATTGGAAACATCCTCTCCACATCCACTATATCAAGTCAAGTCACTTTTATTGTCATTTCAACCATAACTGCTGGTACAGTACATAGTAAAAATGAGACAACGTTTCTTCAGGACCATGGTGTTACATGACACAGTACAAAAACTAGACTGAACTATGTAAAAAAAAAACACAGAAAAAAAAGACTGCACTAGACTACAAACCTACCCAGGACTGCATAAAGTGCACAAAACAGTGCAGGCGTTACAATAAATAATAAACAGGACAATAGGGCAGTAAGATGTCAGTCTAGGCTCTGGGTATTCAGAAGTCTGCTAGCTTGGGGGAAGAAACTGTTACATAATCTGGTTGTGAGAACCCGAATGCTTTGGTGCCTTTTCCCAGACGGCAGGAGGGAGAAGAGTTTGTATGAGGGGTGCGTAGGGTCCTTCATAATGCTGTTTGCTTTGCGGATGCAGTGTGTAGTGTAAATGTCCGTAATGGCAGGAGAAGAGACCCCGAAAATCTTCTCAGCTGACCACTATCCGCTGCAGGGTCTTGCGATCCGAGATGGTGCAATTTCCGAACCAGGTAGTGATGCATCTGCTCAGGATGCTCTCAATACAACCTCTGTAGAATGTGATGAGGATGGGGGAGGGGGTGGGAGATGGACTTTCCTCAGCCATTGCAGAAAGTAGAGATGCTGCTGGGCTTTCTTTGCTATGGAGCTGGTGTTGAGGGACCAGGTGAGATTCTGTGCCAGGTGAACACCAAGAACTCTGGTGCTCTTAACGACCTCTACCGAGGAGCTGTCGATGTTCAGTGGGGAGTGGTCGCTCCATGCCCTCCTGAAGACAACAACCATCTCTTATGTTTTGTTTACATTCAGAGACAGGTTGTTGGCTCTGCACCAATCCGTTAGCTGCTGCACCTCCTCTCTGTATGCTGACTTGTCATTCTTGCTGATGAGACCCACCATGGTCGTGTCATCGGCGAACTTGATGATGTGGTTCGAGCTGTGTGTGTTGCAGCACAGTCATAGGTCAGCAGAGTGTACAGCAGTGGACTGAGCACACAGCCCTGGGGGGCTCCTGTGCTCAGTGTGATAGTGTTGGAGAAGCCTTTCTGAATTCAATAGCTTTCAAACACGGAGGCTGTGTACAAGAAAGGCCAGAGTCACCTCTACTTCCTGAGGAGACTGAGGTCCTTTGGAGTGTGCAGGGCTTTCCTTCACAAGTTCTACCAGTCTGTTGTCGCCAGTCCAATCTTCTATGTGGTGGTGTGCTGGGGCAACGGCATCAACACGGGTGATGCCAACAGGCTCAATAAACTGACTAGGAAGTCTGGCTGTTATAGGAGTCAAACTGGACACACTGGAGGCTGTGGTAGAACAAAGGACCTGAAGGAAAATCCTGGCCAATGTTTCTCACCATCTGCATGCCACCTTGGCTGAACAGATGAGCGCTTTTAGTAATAGACTGAGACAACTGCACTCTCCAAGGAGTGCTGTATGAGGTCATTCTTACCCTCAGCCATTAGGCTCTATAATGAGTCAACCTATAGCCAATGACCCCCTCTTGTTAGACTGTTTGAGGGAACTTATTTTTTAATTCTTTCTTGCACCTTTTCTAGTATTTGTGTATCTGTATACTTGTATTGCTATGTGACACTGTAATTTCCTTTGGGATCAATAAGGTATCTATCAATCTACGTACCTACAGGCCCAGGGCCATTTAATGCTCTTTGTATGACAAGCCTTTCAATCGTGGAATAACTTTGTGAACTTCCTTTGAACCCTCTCCAATAGCAGCACATTCTTTCTCAGATAAGGGACCTAGAACTGCTCAAAGTACTCCCGTGTGATGTACTAGTGCTTTATAGCGCCTCAATATAACATAGAAACATAGAAATCCTACAGCACAATACAGGCCCTTCGGCACACAAAGTTGACATGCCGAAACATGTCCCTACCTTAGAAATTGCTAGGCTTACCTATAGCCCTCTATTTTTCTAAGCTCCATGTACCTATCCAAAAGTCTCTTAAAAGACCCTGTTATGTCCACCTCCACCACCATTGCCAGCAGCCCATTCCACACACATCCTTGCTTTTAAATTCTAGTCCTCTCGAAATTAAACCTAACAGTAAATTTGCCTTCCTCACCACTGACTCAACCTGCAAATTAACCTTTAGGGAATCCTGCACAAGGATTCCAAAGTCCCTTTGCACTTTAGATTTTTGAATTTTCTCTCCATGTAGAAAATAATCTACCCTTTTATTTCTTCTACCGAAGTGCATTCCCAACACTATGTTCCATCTGCCACTTCTTTGCCCATTCTCCTAATCTGGCTAAGTCTTTCTGCAGCCTCTTTGCTTCCTCAAAACTACCTGCCCCTCCACCTTAGCATCTTTTGCAAACTTGGCCACAAAGCCATCAATTCCATCAATCAAGTCATTGACATAAAACATAAAAAGTAGTCCCAACACAGACCCCTGTGGAACACCACGAGTCACTGGTAGCCAGCCAGAAAAGGATCCTTTTATTCCCACTCTTTGCCTCCTGCCAATCAGCTAGTGCTTTATTTCTACTCGTATTTTTCCTATAATACCATGGGCTCATAACTTGTTAAGCTGCCTCATTTGTGGCACCTTGTCAAAGACCTTCAGAAAATCCAGTATACAATATTCACTGATTCTCCTTTGTCTTTCCTGCTTGTTATTTCTTCAAAGAATTTGAACAGATTTGTCAAGCAAGATTTTCCCTTGAGGAACCATGCTGACTATTGCCTATTTTGTCATGTGTCTTCAAGTACCTCAAAACCACATCCTTAACAGTTGGCTGCAACATTTTCCCATCTACTGAGGCCAGACTAACTAGTATATACTTTCCTTTTTTCTGCCTCTCTCCCTTCTAGAAGAGTGGAGTAATATTTGCAGTTTTCCATTCCTCCTGAACCATGCCAAAATCGATTGATTCTTGAAAGATCATTTCTAATGCCCCCTCAATCTCTTCAGCCTTCTTTTTCAGAAGCCTGCGGTGTAAACCATCTGGACCAGTTGATTTATCTGCCTTCAGACCTTTCTGTTTCCCAAGCACCTTCCCCCTAGTAATGGTAGCTTCACAACATTTGCTCCTGACACTCTCAAACTTCTGGTATACTGCTAGTGCCTTCCACAGTGAAGACTGATGCAAGATACTTATTCAGTTCATCCTCCATTTCCTTGTCCCCCATTACTTCCTCGCCAGCATAATTTTCCAGAAGGTATCTACTCTTGACTTTCTTTTACACTTCATGTATATGAAGAAACTTTTAGTATCCTCTTTAACATTATTGGGTAGCTTACCTTTGTATTCCATCTTTTCCTTCTTAACAAGCCCATTTGATCCAACTTCCCCTTACTGAAGTCCTCCAATCGAGGCAACATCCTGGTGAATCTCTCCAGGACAACCACAGCTGTTCTGTAGTGCAGAGACCAGGATTGCACACAGTCTAACCAGTGTTTGTAAAGTTGCCACCTGATGTCCGAGCCCTTTCACTCTCTGCTCTGACCTACAAAGGCAAGCATGCCTCTGTTCACCATCATCCCTTCATTCCCAACCATTTGCTGTGTGAGTTCTCACTGTGCCTCTCTGTACAGATTGTGGTGTTATACTTTTTGCTGGCTCTGGATCACAGGTATGGTACTGTTGGATCGCGACTGGGTCCTTCCCATTCTGCACGTTAGTCACAGTGTGGAAACTGGATCCACCTGACCATCAACAACGTGCTAACACTGATCAGATAATCTTCTTATCACACCCTTCCCACTCATACACCACTACGTACATCTGGCATTTGGCAGGATCTCAATCTCTCTCTAGGATATTCCCATCCTTACCTGCTCTCCATCCCAACCCTGCCTCACTTTCTCCAAGCATATCTCTCTCTATCTTTCTCTCTCTATCCATCCAGCTCTCTCCTCCATCTTATCTAACTATGTCACTCTTTCTCTCTCTCTCTGATTTTTGCAACCTTGCTGTTGTTCTCCCTCTGTCTCTGGAATACTCACACTCTCCCTGTCCTGGTCTCCCCCCACGACAGACCCTGGCAGCAGCCTGGCACAGAGCGTGATGTCAATGGCCTCCTCCCAGCTCAGCACTGACACAATCTCCTCCATGTCAGGCTCCTACCTGGCCAACGGAGCCGACAGTCTGGCAGACTGCGATCCTGAGGACTGTCTCACCCTGCCTTCAGCAGAGGAAGAGGAGAGGGATGAGAATGAGGAGGAGGAAGAGGATGGAGAGGAACAAGAGGAGGAGGTGAGTCTTGCTGTTATTTCACTGGACAGGGATCCCCACTGCCTAGGCAATTGGTCTAGAAACAGGGGCAGAGACCTCTGACTGAAAGCAGCAAAGAGGATCTCAGCCCCCCTCCCCACCGAACACACCTTCAGCCCTCTGGTCATAGCGAGACCATTCATCCAAGGGAAGGAATGTCCTGCTGTTGTTGTTCAAGACCTTGGTGAAACCACACCAAGAATACTGTGGGCAGTTTTGGTATTCTGATCAGAAGAAAGATGTTCTTGCAGAGTGTTTTCATTCCACTGATCCCTGGAATTGGAACTGGTTTATTATCGTCACATGTGCTGAGATACAGAAAAAAGTTTGTCTTGTAAACTCTTCATACAGATTGGATTATTATGCAGTGCAGAGGTAAAACAATAACAGATTGCAGAATGAAGTGTTACAATGACAGAGAAAGTGCAGTACAGCCAGACAATAAAATTCAAGATCATAAAGAGATAGATTCTGAGATCAGGAGTCCATTTAATCATTAGAGGGAAACATTCCACAGTCTTAAAACAGGAACATGTGTACTGCCCACTACCCTCCCCCACAACCCCGCGCCCCTGCCTGGAGTCAATGAATAGCTCTTCTGTTTTGCTGACTGAGAGAAAGATGATTGTTGTAACACCAGGACACTAAGCTATTTCTCTCTCCTTCTTCATTGTAGCTCATGGCTATTTGAGATGACTCCTCGCTTACCGTCCACCACCCCATGCTCATGTCCACCACCCCTCGCTCCCGTGCACCTCCCCTTCGCTCCCGTCCATCCCCCTTCGCTCCCGTCCATCCCCCTTCGCTCCCACCCATCCCCCTTCGCTCCCGTTCATCGCCACTTTGCTCCCGTCCATCACCCCTTCGCTCCCGTCCATCGCCCCTTCGTTCCCCTCCATTGCCCCCTCGCTCCCATCCATCGCCCCCTTGCTCTCATCCATCGCCCCCTCGCTCCCATCCATCGCCCCCTCGCTCCCATCCATCGCCCCCTCGCTCCCATCCATCGCCCCCTCGCTCCCATCCATCGCCCCCTCGCACCCATCCATCGCCCCTTCGCTCGTCCATCGCCCCTTCGCTCCAGTCCATCGCCCCTTCGCTCCCGTCCATCGCCCCTTCCTTCCTGTCCATCGCCCCTTCCTTCCTGTCCATCGCCCCTTCCTTCCTGTCCATCGCCCCCTCGCACCCATCCATCGCCCCTTCGCTCCAGTCCATCGCCCCTTCGCTCCAGTCCATCGCCCCTTCGCTCCCGTCCATCGCCCCTTCATTCCTGTCCATCGCCCCCTCGCTCCCATCCATCACCACTCGCTCCCGTCCATCGCCCCTTCGCTCCAGTCCATCGCCCCTTCGCTCCAGTCCATCGCCCCTTCGCTCCCGTCCATCGCCCCTTCATTCCTGTCCATCGCCCCCTCACTCCCATCCATCACCACTCACTCCCGTCCACCGCCACACCCTTACCGTCCACTGCCCCATGCTTACCATCCACCACCCCACGCTTACTGTCCACTGCCCCTTTTTTTATACAGAATATCATTATTACTTATTCAGTGCTATAAATACAATCCAGTGACTAACAATTACTTTACTACAAATAAACAATACACATTAAACTAAAATGTTTCCATCTCTGTCAATGATGGTAATTGTCTCCCCCCACCCAGAGCCCAATGGCCCCGGAATGTCTCTACGGTCACCATGGCCAGTGGGTGTTCCTTCTCAATATTTACCCGGGCATGAACATTCCCTCTAAACATCGCTAGATAGTCTACTCGGGCAGACCTCCCACCGCCTGTTTCCAAGACCCTCGGATGGCTGACTTCACCAGCCCCAGGAGCAAGGTGACAAGGACATCCTCATCCCTCCATGCCCTCTCCTTACTAGATGACTGTATATAAATAGGGATGGGCTAAAATGCAACCAGAAGGCGAGAAGTAGCCCATGCAGATACGCAAAAAGGGGCTGCAGCCTCACACACTCCATGTACATGTGGTACCTGGTCTCCTCCATCCCACAGAAGTGATATGCAGCTGGGAGATCCATGTACAAACTAATGAACTTATTGCAGGACACTGCTCTATGCAGCTGCCTCCACCAGAGATCCCCCAGGTGCATGGGAAGAATTCCCATGGAAAGGGATTTCCACTGGGGACCTCCCTCACCTCCAGGTGGAAAGACCGACCGCCATGGCATGTTGGAATGGTGGACAAGGGCTAGGAAGTGGAGAGTGTGGAGCAACGGCCCATACAGATACCTCCTACTTGTATCCCTGAATGGGATTGTGGGTATCAAGAAGAGACAGCTCAAGTTGTGTGGACTTGGCTCTCGGATAAGCTTGCGGGGCCTGGGCCCCACAAGCAGCTCAGCCTGAGTTGTTCTTCACACCTGAGCCACACCGGCATTCATTGAGGTAGGGCAAGGGTCAGCCAGGACTCTGCCCTCTGCCAGAGGAGGGAATTCCTGGCCTGAGGCAACCATGTTCCAGACTCTCAGTAGGTCCTGATAGAAGCTGAGCAGACTCCACAAAGCAGCACAGCTGATGCCTGCTGGTGGTAGCCACATCTCATCGTGAAGACAGCAGCCCCTCTGGAGAAAGAGTGTCGCCAACACGCGCTACCTGGGAGGGTGCTCAGCATACAGGAATCTCTGCAGGGTCCTGAGCGGAGAGCCACCAGTCACATACGTACACACACCAGAGACTGTCTGCCCAGTCCCACTGGGAGACTCAAGACCACTGCAGAGACCCAGTGTTTCCGGTTATCACAGAAGAAGTCCACTAACTTCCTCTGCATTCTTGCAACAAAAGGGGCAGGAGGGGCCAAGGTGGCATCCGGTACCACAACATGGAGGCCACCAGCTGGTTTATGACCACCACACTGCCTCGATAGGAAAGCACCCTGAGAAGGCCTGACCAGCACCCCAACTGGGCCATGACCTTTGTCTCTAGGCCCTGCCAGTTCGCCAGCCAGGTCTCCCCAGAAAGATTCAAGTAGACTCCCAGATAGAGAAGATGTCTGGTACTCCACTCAAAAGCTTTCATCTCCTCCAGTAGGGAGTCCACCTGCCACTGACCCACTAAGAGTCCAGAACATTTTACCCAGTTGATCCTAGCAGAGGACGTCACTAAGAAAACTTCTTGGCACTCGCGCATCCTCCATAGGTCATTGGGATCTGTCATCATAGGTCATCCTCCATAGATCATTGGGATCTTCCGGGAATAGTAAGGGACCGAGGGTCTAGTGAGATGGAGGAACTGAGGGGAATACATGTTAGTAGGGAAGTGGTGTTAGGTAAATTGAAGGGATTAAAGGCAGATAAATCCCCAGGGCCAGATGGTCTGCATCCCAGAGTGCTTAAGGAAGTAGCCCAAGAAATAGTGGATACATTAGTGATAATTTTTCAAAACTCCTTAGATTCTGGATTAGTTCCTGAGGATTGGAGGGTGGCTAATGTAACCCCACTTTTTAAAAAAGGCAGGAGAGAAAAACTGGGGAATTATAGACTGGTGAGTCTGACATCGGTGGTGGGGAAAATGCTAGAGTTGGTTATCAAAGATGTGATAACAGCACATTTGGAAAGAGGTGAAATCATCGGACAAAGTCAGCATGGATTTGTGAAAGGAAAATCATGTCTGACGAATCTTATAGAGTTTTTTGAAGATGTACCTAGTAGAGTGGATAGGGTAGAGCCAGTGGATGTGGTATACTTAGATTTTCAAAAGGCTTTTGACAAGGTCCCACACAGGAGATTAGTATGCAAACTTAAAGCACGCGGTATTAGGGGTATGGTATTGATGTGGATAGAGAATTGGTTGGCAGACAGGAAGCAAAGAGTGGGAGTAAACGGGACCTTTTCAGAATGGCAGGCAGTGACTAGTGAGGTACCGCAAGGCTCAGTGCTGGGACCCCAGTTGTTTACAACATATATTAATGATTTAGACGAGGGAATTAAATGCAGCATCTCCAAGTTTGCAGATGACACGAAGCTGGGCGGCGGTGTTAGCTGTGAGGAGGATGCTAAGAGGATGCAGGGTGACTTGGATAGGTTAGGTGAGTGGGCAAATTCATGGCAGATGCAATTTAATGTGGATAAATGTGAGGTTATCCACTCTGGTTGCAAGAACAGGAAAACAGATTATGATCTGAATGGTGGCCAATTAAGAAAAGGGAGGTGCAACGAGACCTGGGTGTCATTGTACACCAGTCATTGAAGGTGGGCATGCAGGTACAGCAGGTGGTGAAAAAGGCAAATGGTATGTTGGCATTCATAGCAAAAGGATTTGAGTACAGGAGCAGGGAGGTTCTACTGCAATTGTACAAGGCCTTGGTGAGACCGCACCTAGAATATTGTGTGCAGCTTTGGTCCCCTAATCTGAGGAAAGACATTCTTGCCATAGAGGGAGTACAGATAAGGTTCACCAGATTGATTCCTGGGATGGCAGGACTTTCACATGAAGAAAGACTGGATGGACTAGGCTTATACTTACTGGAATTTAGAAGATTGGGGAGGATCTTATTGAAACGTATAAAATTCTAAAGGGATTGGACAGGCTAGATGCAGGAAGATTGTTTCCGATGTTGGGGAAGTCCAGAACGAGGGGTCACAGTTTAAGGATAAAGGGGAAGCCTTTTAGGACTGAGATAAGGAAAAACTTCTTCACACAGAGAGTGGTGAATCTGTGGAATTCTCTGCCACAGGTTACAGTTGAGGCTGGTTCATTGGCTATATTTAAGAGGAAGTTAGATATGGCCCTTGTGGCTAAAGGGATCAGGGGGTATGGAGAGAAAGCAGGTACAGGGTTCTGAGTTGAATGATCAGCCATGATCATACTGAATGGCGGTGCAGGCTCGAAGGGCTGAATGGCCTACTCCTGCACCTATTTTCTATGTTTCTATCATGAGGAGTATGTCGTCGGCGTAGGCCGAGAGGACAACCTCCATGTCCATACATACACAATGCTGGAAGAACTCAGCAGATCAGGCAGCATCCGTGAGAAAAGAGTAGCCAACGTTTCGGGCCAAGACCCTTCATCAGGAATAGGGGGGAAGAGAGGGCCGAAGCCCAGTAATAGAGATAGGGGAGGGGGTAGGGCCTAGAGGCGCCTCTCTTCCCCCCCATTCCTGATGAAGGGTCTCAGCCAGAAACGTTGGCTACTCTTTTCTCACGGATGCTGCCTGACCTGCTGAGTTCTTCCAGCGTTGTGTATGTATTCTTTGATCCACAGCATCTGCAGTTGTATTTTTGTGTGCCTCCATGTCCAGTTTGCACAGAATCAGACCCCACCTTTGCTGAAGAAGGTTCAGGAATGACTCGACACAGATCACATACAACGGGCCGGACATGGGGCACCCCTGATGTACTCCTCTTCTGCAGGGAATGGGCGCTGTCAGTGATCAATTGATTTTAACAAGGCACTCTGCAGTAGAGTATAGGAGCCAAACTTGGGCCACAAAGTGCTGTCTGAACCCAAAAGTCTGCAGAGTCCACTGCCCCTCGCTCTCGTCTATGTCCTGCCACTTTACACTTACCTGTGCATTGTGTGTTTGTTTTTTAAAATATTTATTGTGTTTATAAAGGCTGCATGGGATCCAGAGTAACATCATTTGGTTCTCCTGTACCTCCTGTACTGAAGAACGACAATAAACAGACTTGAATCTTGAGTTGAAGTAGAGTTTGGCCATGCAGTTATGAGTTTACTGGATAGGGTGTGTTTTACCCAGCTCTGGTTTTGGACTTAGTTATATCTGCTGCAATTTTAAGAATGAGGGGGATGTGATTGAAACTGGTAAAATCTTAAAGGGACATGAATTCTCGTACTAAGAGGACCAGCCACACCATTTGCTGTTGTACCTGCCAACTGCATCTGTATGTTTACTCCCAGTGACTGGTGCTCAAGGACACCCAGGTCTTGATACCTCTCCCACTTCCCAAACCTCACCTTTAGGGTAAAGTATGCCATCCCACATTTATCCTCATTACCCTGCATCCACCCACTTGGTCAACCTGTCCAAGTCACTGTGACCCACCTTTTCCCAGCTTGGACCTCCCCACCCCTCTCCCAGCCAGCAGGGATCAGTGACCTGCACAAAACCTGGAGCGATTGCACTGAACTCTGAACTCCCTCACCTAAAATCATTCATGTCCACTTGAGTCACTGGTTTCCAGCACTGATCCCTGCACATCACTAGTTACTGCCATCCCAAGAAAGACCCATTTATTGCTACCCTCTCCTTTTCCTATGTGTTAACCAGTTCCTTATCCACAACAATAATTGTTCCCAATCCCATCTACTTTATTTTTGAAACTAATTGCTTCTGGGGATATTGTCAAAGCTTTCTGAAAGTACATACACAGCTCATCTACCGGTTCTCCCACTACCACTCTGAGTCCACAAATGTGAAGGCACTCCTGTACTCCTGGGCTGTCTTCCAACAGGTTCATCACTCTTCCAAATGCCACGTACTGGATCTTTAACAATGAACTCTGTCCAACACCATCCCTGCTTTAATTCTCCAATTTCTCTCTCTTTTATACAGTGGGTTACTTTAGCTAAAGGCTCTCATCAGTAGGAATTAATTTGGACACTAAAGCATTTTGAGGAATGACCATCTATACTTCCCTATTGATGTACAGTTGCTGGAAAAAGGTCTCATCCCAAAATTTCAACTGTTTATTCCTCTCCATAGATGCTGCCCGACCTGCTGAGTTCCTCCACCATTTTGTGTGTGTTGCTCAGGATTTACAGATTCTGAAATAATTTCTTATTTTTAGAGCTTGTGGCGGAATTGAATTGGGGGAAAGGTGGGGAAGAGTGGATGAAATTGGTGGAAGAGTTGGGGAAATAAATGGATGGGTGACGAGGAGAGAGCAGGGGTGGGTGAGGGGTTGTGGGGACAGATTGGTGGGTGGGAGAGGTTTACTGGGTTTTGAATGTGGAGAGCAGGGAGGGGTGAGGGGCTGTGGGTCAGTTTGGTGGGTAAGGGCAAAGTATCTCTGGATGGCAGCAGACAGTGGTTCCCTGATTTTGTTCCCACAGGTTCCTCGGACACCAGGGGCTGATGCTGACATGGGTACCAGCCAACGAGACTCTGAGGTACAGTTGGGTTTCAGGGGACTGCTTAGGACTGGCTGTTGATAGTCCTATAGGGTAACGTTGTTGTCTGTATTTCCAGGGTAACGCTGTTACCGAGGAGCGGGCGGGAGCTGCTGTCCGTGAGTCGAGTATCCATGGTAACCTGTCTTCCTGTCATTCAGTTTGGGCATTCCCACCATCCACTGCCTGATCTTCATCTTTGGTGATCCATGTCCCTGTAAATGTGTCCTGTGGCTGTATGTCGGGATCTGGTGCCGGAGGTCAGGACCCACAGACAATAATGGGTGGCTGAGTGTCACTGCCAGGCACCTATGGGTCCTCATCGTATCCACCTCAATGGTCTAGACATCCATATGTGGTGTCCCAATGTCCGTGGATCCATGTCAAAGGCTCTGCGCTTCTCTCCACCTACCTAAAGTGCATCGCTGGGGTCTGTGTCAAGGGATCCAAGTGATAGCTAAATGTACACAGCAGTCTAAGTGGGAAGATCCATGTTCAGGGAATGATAATTGTGATATGTCTGTCATTGTTGATGTGATCTTCTGTTGCTAGGGTTGTCTCAGAGGTCTTTTACTGGTCCGGTGTCTATGTCTGGTGTCCATGTCCCAGGTCCAAGTCACTGTCCATCATTCACATCTGGTATCCATGTCCACCCCCTGATCACAGAGCCCTGGCACACTCAGTGACATGACTGCTGAACATGGGCCCCCA
The DNA here is from genome assembly GCF_030144855.1 of Hypanus sabinus. Lineage (NCBI taxonomy): Eukaryota > Metazoa > Chordata > Chondrichthyes > Myliobatiformes > Dasyatidae > Hypanus > Hypanus sabinus. The sequence continues at coordinate 792,336 of NC_082728.1, forward strand.
TGTGGAGACAGTTTGGTGGGTGACGAGGAGGGTTTGGACCAAGGAGAGAGCGGGGTGGGTGAAGGGTTGTGGAGATGGTTTGGTAGGTGGGAAGGAAAAAGCCAGTGTGCCAATAGCATTCTTTATGACCCTATCTACCAGTGACGCCACTTCCAATGAATTATGGAACTTTATTCCCACATCCCTTTGTTCTACCACACTCCTCAATGTCCTACCATTCACTGTGTAAGACCTGCCCTGGTTGGTCCTGCCAAAGTGGAACATTTCACACTTGTCTACATTAAGTTCTGCCATTTTTCAACTCATTTTCTCAGCTGGTTCAGATCCTATTGCAAGCTCTGATAGTCTTCCTCACTGTCCAATAAACCCCCAATCTTGGTGTCATTTGCAAATTTAGTGATCCTGTTATCAACATGATCATCCAGATTATTGATATAGATGACAAACAGCAATGGACCCAGCATTAATCCCTGTGGCACTCCACTAGACACAGGCCTCTAATCAGAGAGGCAACCATCTACTACCACTCCCTGGCTTCTCCCACCAAGCCATGCCTAATCCAATTTATTACCATATCTTCCATGCTGAGCGACTGAACTTTGTTACACCTTGTTGGGCCCTGAGGATTAATTCACAGCAATTTGCCTCAAGACAGCAAACACCTCCTTCTCTGTAACTTGTATAAGGTTCATGAAGTTGATGCTGCTTTGCCTCACTTCGATAGATGCTGTGTCTGTCTCGTGAGTAAATACAGACACAAGAAAATGCATTTAAGATCACCCCCATCTCTTTTGGCTCCACACCTGGTTTACCATTCTGATCTAGAGGACCATTTTTGTCCTTTGCAATCCTTTTGCTTTTAACATTTCAATAGAATCCCTTAGGATTCTCCTTCACCTTGTCTGCTAGGGCAGCTTCATGCCTTCTTTTAGCCCTCCTGATTTTATCTGAAGTGTTCTCTTATACTCCATAAGCACCTCGTTTGTTCCTACCTGCTTATATCTGCTAGGCACCTCTGTTTTTTTCTTAACCAGAGCTTCAATGACTCTTGAAAGTCAATATATCAAGATAAGTCAAGATAAAAATGTTATCTTTACCTTTTATTCCGACAGGCTCATACAAACTTCATACTCTCAACATTTCACTTTTGAAAGCCTCCCACTTACCAAGTACACCTTTGTTGGAAAACAGCCTATCCAAATCCACACTTGCCATATCTTTTCTGATACCATCAAAATTGGTGTATAGCAGGTATAGACAGATAGGAACAAAGTGGGTGCTTATGGAGTACAAGAAATGCAAGAGAACACTTAAGAAAGAAATCAGGAGGGCTAGAAAAAAGGCATGAGGTTGCCTTAGCAGACAAGGTGAAGGAGAATCCCAAGAGATTCTACAGATATATTAAGAGCAAAAGCATCACAAGGGACAAAGTTGATCCTCTGGACAATCAGAATGGTAATCCATGTCTGGAGCCAAAGGAGACGGGAGAGAGTGTAAGTGAATTTTGTGCATCTGTATTTACTCAGGAGACAGACGGAGTCTATAGAAGTGAGGCAAAGTGGCATCAACTTCGAGGACCCTGTACAGATTACAGAGGAGATGTTTGCTGTCTGAGGCAAAGTAGGGAGGATAAACCACCAGGGCCTGACAAGGTGTTCCTTTGGACTGTGTGCAGACCATGTGCAAGTGCAGAAATTGTCAGGACCCTAGCAGATATTTAAATCGTCCTTGGCAACAGGTGAGTTACCAGATGATTGGAGGATAGCCAGAGTTGTCCTGCTGTTCAAGAAAGGTTCTAAAAATAAGCCAGGAAAATATAGACCAGTGAGCCTGACATCAGTAGCAGGAAAGTTGTTGGAAGGTATTGTGAGGGATCAGATATATAAGTATTGGATAGACATGGACTGATTGAGGGTTGTCAGCATGGCTTCGGGGGTGGTACGTCATGTCTTATGGAGTCACTTGGCATTTAAGATGAAGTAGTAAATTGTATTAGACATTTGCTTTGTGGGAGAAACCAGATAGTGCTAGTAGAGGGTTGCCTCTCTGACTGGAGGCCTGTGATTAGTGGTATGCCACAAGGATCAGTGCTAGGTCCGTTGTTGTTTGTCATTTATATCAATGATCTGGATGATAATGCAGTTAACTGCATCAGCAAATTTGCGGATGACACCGAGATTGGGGGTGTAGTGGGATTGGGACAATGAGGAAGGCTGTCATGGCTTGTAGTGGGATCTGGACCAGCTGGAAAAGTGGGCTGAAAAATGGCAATTGAAATTTATTGCAGACAAGTGCAAAGTTTTGCGCTTTAGTAGGACCAAACAGAGTAGATCTTACACAGTGAATGATCAGGCACGAAAGAGGCTGGTAGCATTGAGGGATCTAAGAATACAGATTGGTAATTCCTTGAAAGTGGTATCACAGGATGATAGAGTCATAAAGAAAGCTTTTGGCACATTGGCCTTCATAAACCAATGTACTGAGTACAGGAAATGGGATGTTACATTGAAGTTGTATAAGACATTGGTGAGGCCCAATCTGGAGCATTGTGTGCAGTTTTGGTCACCGACCTGCAGGAACAATGTAAGTAAGATTGAGAAGACTACAGAGAAAATTTACAAAGATGTTGCTGGTTCTGGAAGACCTGAGTTATAAGAGAAGATCGAATAGGTTAGGACTTTGTTTCCTAGAATGTAGAAGGAGAGGAGATTTGATAAAGGTATACAAAATTATGAGGGTATAGATAGGATAAATGCAGGCAGACTTTGTCCATTGAGATTGGTAGGGACTACAATCAGATGTTAATGGTGAAAGATCAGAAGTTTAAGAGGAACACGTGAGGGGAAATTTCTTCATTCAGAAGGGCGTAAGAGTGTGGAACGAGCTGCCAGCTCAAGTGGTGCATGCAAACTCAATTTCAACGTTTGAGAGAAGTTTTGATAGGTACATAGATAGTAGGGGTTTGGAGTGTTATGGTCCTGGTGTAGGTCAATGGGAGTTGGCAGTTTAAATAATTCAGCATGGACTAAATGGGCCAAAAGGCCTGTTTCTGTGCTGTACTTTTATATCTCTCTATGACTCTAGTGTCTTTACAGTAAAGCAGTCCCAGTTAGTATGTGGAAAGTTAAAACCACCCTCTATAACAGGCTGGTTCCTCTAAATTCCATGGACTGTATATGCTTTGTAATATAACCCCATTAACATGGTCATTCCTCTTATTCCTCATTTCCACCCATAATCGCTCAGTAGATGAGTTCTCTAGTCAGTCCATTCTGTTCTGTCTAAAACAATGGAACGGCAGAATATTGAGCTGTCAGTCCTGCCCCTCCTGCAATCAAGTCTCACTAATGGCAACAATATCATAATGCCCTGAACTCACCTGCTTTTCCTACGATGCTTCTTGCATTGAAATATATGCCGCTCAGGGCATTAGTCACACAGTGCTCAACCTTTTGATTCCTGACTTTCTCTAAGGCGTTACCAACATCTGCCTCCACAACTTCTCCGCTAACTTTTCTGGCACTCTGGTTCCCAGCCCCCTGCAAACTCTAGATTAAACCCCCCCCCCCTTGGACATAGTTGGCAAACACTAACCCCCCACACTAGGAAATGGATATTGAACATGGACACCGGAGACTGACCCCAAAGTCAACCCTGGGGTTTACTGCAGAGACAGGAATATCCCTTGGACACAGATCCAGACCCCAGCCACAGTCTGAGACATGAGATGGTCCCCCATGTATTCCACTGAGACCACAGGAAATGAATGCCTGAATGGAGACCCATGCAGTGGCTACATGTTCCCTCACTGCACATGCCACACTGTGTGTTCCAAATACATGCGGGCTGCTGACAACCCATGCCGGCTATCTGTATGCCTGCCACAATCTGCCTGTGTTTCCGTCTCTAGGCTGGTGGGACCAGACTGGCGTCACTCCTGCCTGTGACAACAACAACAAGCTACCTGAGCTGATGGGACTGGACAATGACCCCCATCCAGAGGTCGCCACACCTGGTGAGTGATCATCTGTGTCTTCCTCGGTGTGACTGAGCTGTAACCAGCAACTTACTGATGCTCATTCTCTCTACTGTCCGCCTCACCATTGCCTGTACTCCCCACTGCTCATTTCACCATTGCCTGTACTCCCCACTGCCTGTCTCACCATTGCCTGTACTCCTCAATGCCCATCTCACCATTGCCTGTACTCCCCAATGCCTTTCTCACCATTGCCTGTACTCCCCAATGCCCATCTCACCATTTCCTGTACTCCCCAATGCCCGTCTCACCATTGCCTGTACTCCCCACTGCTTGTCTCACTATTGCGTATTCCCCACTGCCCGTCTCACCATTGCCTGTACTCCCCACTGCCTGCCTCACCATTGCCTGTACTCCCCAATGCCCCTCCAGTCTGTTTGTAATCGCCAGCTGCTACCTGCTGCCTGAGCGCAGACTTAGTGCCCTTGATCCCTGCACTCCCCACTGTCTGCACTTCCCCACTGCCTGTACAAGCAGTGCTTTCTGTAGATGCTGTGCCTGATGTACTGTACACCAATATGGATGCTGTATCGGGGGCTCAGGGGAAAAGGGAGTGGTGACAGTGAGAGAGGTAGAGGGTGACGATGGGGGAGGGATTGGAACCACCACATTGAGGAACCCCAGAACACAGCCCTGTGAAGCCCCGACACTGACATTGAGGAAACCCCACACTGAGGAACCCCAGAAAACCACCCTGAGGAACCCCAGAAGACTACCCTTGCAAATGTTACTCCACTCTTTAAGAAAGGAGGAAGGCAGCAGAAAGGAAATTATAGACCAGTTAGCCTGACCTCTCTGGTTGGGAAGATGTTGGAGTCGGTTGTTAAGGATGAGGTGATGAGTACTTGATAACAAAGGTCAAGTTAGAATAAAGTCAGCATGGTTTCCTTAAGTAAAAATCTAATATGATGAACCTGTTGGAATTCTTTGAGGAGATTACAAGTAGGATAGATAAAGGGGGTGCAGTGGATGTTGTATATTTGCACTTTCAGAAGGCCTTTGACGAGGTACCCCACATGAGGCTGCTTACTAAGTTAAGAGCCCATGGTATTATAGGAAAGTTACTCGTATGGTTAGAGCATTACCTGATTGGTAGGAGGCAGCAAGTGGGAATAAAAGGGTCCTTTTCTGATTGGCTGCCAGTGACTAGTTGTGTTCCACAAGGGTCAGTGTTGGGACCACTTCTTTTTATGCTGTATATCAATGATTTAGATGATGGAATAGATGGCTTTGTTGCCAAATTTGCAAATGATACAAAGATTGGTGGAGGGGCAGGTAGTGTTGAGGAAATAGAAAGGATGCAGAAGGACATAGACAGATTAGGAGAATGGGCAAGAGAGTGACAAATGAAATACAATGTTGGAAAATGCATGGTCATGCACTTTGGTAGTAGAAATAAATGTGTGGACTATTTACTAATTGAGGAGAAAATCCAAAAATTTGAGATGCAAAGGGACTTGGGAGTCCTTGTGCAGAACACCCTAAAGGCTGCCTTGCAGGTTGAGTTAGTGGTGAGGAAGGGAAATGCAATGTTAGCATTTTTTCAAGAGGTCTAGATTACAAGAGCAGGGATGTGATGCTGAGGCTTTATAAGGCACTGGTGCGACCTCAACTTGACTATCGTGAACAGTTTTGGGCTCCTTGCCCTATGCGCTGGCATTGGAGAGGGTTCAGATGAGGTTCACAAGGATGATTCCGGGAATGTAAGGGTTATCGTAGGAGGAATGTTTGATGGCTCTGGTCTATATTTGCAAGAATTCAAGAGAATAAGGAGGTAATCTTATTGAAACCTTTCAAATGTTGAAAGGTCTAGACAATGTAGATGTGGAAAGGATGTTTCCTATGGTGGGGGAGTCTAGGACAAGAGGGCACAGACTCAGAATAAAGGGACATCCATTTAAAACAGAGATGCAGAGAAATTCCTTTAGCCAGAGGGTGGTGAATTTGTGGAATCTGTTTCCTCAGGCAGCTGTAGAGGCTAGGTTGTTGAGTATATTTAAAGCCAAGCCTGATAGGTGCTTGATAGGACACAGCATCAAAGATTAGAGGGAGAACGCCAAGAAGTGGAGCTGAGGAATGGAAGATAGGGATCAGCCATGATTGAATGGCATAGTAGATTCGATGGGCCAAATGGCCTAATTCTGCTCTTATGTCTTATGACCTTGTGGTCTTAAGGAACCCCACACTGATATCCTGGGATGGGAAACTCCCCTCTGACCCCACCCACATTCTCTAGTGTGAGGGCTGACTCCATCCACTGGGCTAATCCTCCTTTGACCTCATTGCCCAGAGCTACCAGGCCTTCTCAGTGCCTCACTCAGTCAGGTGCTGCCCTAACATCAGGGACGGGCACTCATTACCACACCCCACCCCTCACGGTTCACTCGGTCAGGTGCTGCCTTAACGTCATGGACAGGCCCTCATTACCACATCACCTAAACCTCTCCACAGTTCACTCAGTCAGGAGCTGCCTTAATGTCAGGGACAGGCTCTCATTATCTCCCCTCCCACCCCCCCCCCCCCCCGCCCTCACAGTTCACTCGGTCAGGTGCTCCCTTAGCGTCAGGGACAGCCCCTCATTGTCCCTCCCCTCAGCCCTCATGGTTCACTCGGTCAGGTGCTGCCTTAGCATCAGGGACAGGCCCTCATTATCCCCACCCTCCTCACAGTTCACTTCTGGGACTCAGCTCTTGGAGCCAGGTGGGGGGCTGGGCAATGGTGAACAGCAGAAATTAGTCCATTAGGGTTGCCCTTTATTTTGTGTAAACAAAGGGTTGGTCACAAACAAGGGGCTGACCCACACCAATGATGGCGTGAAGGTCCTTTTCGAAGGTGTTACTTTAGCTGAAGCAGAGGGTAACCTGAATTGGCCTATTGTTTTGCTGACTGTCTCCTCTACGATCTCAGGTACCCCTGTCGGAGAGGGAAGGCCTGGCCAGTGGCCCCCTACCCCTGGAGCCCATGGTCCTATTTATGGAAGTCTTGACGTGTGACCAAGGATGTGAACCCAGCCACAGTGCACACCCCTGGAGTAGATGAATACTTCCTGCTGGAACGCCCTCCAAGAGAAACAATCAGATCCCTAACTTGGCTCACTCCCTCCTTAACTCTTCCTTCCCTCATTCACCCTCCCTGTCTGACACTCCCAGATCCTCCCTCCTTATCCCTCATTCTCTCCTTAACTCTTCCTTCCCAGACATTCTACCCTCACTCTCTATTCCCCTCTCTCTCACTCCCTGCCCCTCACTCCCTATTCCCCTTTCTCTTGCTATCTCTTTCTCTCTCCCTCTCTCCTCTCATCCCTGCCCCTCATTCCCTATTTCTCACCCTCTCAGTCCTTGCCTCTCACGCCCTATTCCCCTTTCTCATACTCCCTGCCTGTCTCTCCCTCACTTCCTCTCTATCCCTCACTCCCTGTTTCATGAAGACTGTGACATTCCTGGCAAGATTCCTCTTTGTGTTACAGTCTGCGCATTGCCTGTCACTGTAGATTAAAGGAACAAGAACTGCAGTCTCTACCAGTGTTTATTGTGTCTCAGTGACCCTGGAGCTGAAGCTCCACTCCTTAAATCCTGACCCAGGTAACACTGATAAAAACAATGCCTGGACCAGTGTGAGATGATCGTCAGCATAGGCACAGTGGGCTGAATGGCACAACTGTTCCATGTCAGCCCTTGCCGACCTAAGCCAGTCCAATTCACCTCCATTTGGCCCATATCCCTCTAAACCTTTCCTATCCAAATGTAAACAATTCTTTGCTCGATTCTGGTTGCCTCACTATAGGAAACCATAGAAAGGGTGCAGAGGAGATTTACAAAGATGTTGCCTGGATTGGGGAGCATGCCTTATTAAGTGAACTTGGCCTTTCCTCCTTGAAGCAATGGAGGATGAGAGGTAACTTGATAGAGGTGTACAAGATAATGAGAGCCATTGATCATGTGGATAGTCAGAGGCTTTTCCCCAGGGCTGAAATGGTTAGCACGCGAGGGCATAGTTTTAAGGGGCTTGGGAGTAGGTACAGAAGAGATTTCAGGGGAAGATTTTTATACGTAGAGTGTGTTGATTGCATGGAATAGGCTGCCGGCGGTGGTGGTGGAGGCGGAAACGATAGGGTCTTTTAAGAGACTCCTGGATGGCTACATGGAGCTTAGAAGGATAGAGGGCTATGGGTAAAGCCTAGGTAGTTCTAAGGTAGGGACATATTCGGCATAGCTTTCTGTGCCAAAGGGTCTGTATTGTGCTATATGTTTTCCATGTTTCTATGTTTAAACAATTCCTATCCACACAGCTGTCCAAATGTAAACCTTTCCTATCTACATATCTGTCCAAATATAAACAATTCCTATCCACACACCTGTTCAAATGTAAACTGTAAGGGCCCCGGCTGTTTATTCCTCTTATCCTCCTACTTCCCTTTTCCCCGTGTTCTCCCGGGCCTCCTGATTGCAGCACACCTGACTCTCATCTATCTGCAGCATAAATACCCCGGCTTTGCTTCTACTCATCGTCAAATCGTTGTTTCAGCCAGTGTGGTAGTTCACATTCCCAGCTGCTTAGAATTGTGTATTCTAAATTTTGTTTCAGCATTGTTGTTTGCCTGTGTTAACTCTATCTCTCCATGTCAAGAGAAGCATTGCCTGCTGCCTACCTTTCCGTTCATCCTCCCATTTTCCACTCAGCTCCAGCCATGCTCACGCCCTCATCTGCATCCCAACTCTACCTCCATGCCGGTGTCCTACATTTGGGTTCACCCGTTCTCCGCAACAGTAAACCTTCCTATCCACGCACCTGTCCAAGTATAAACCTTTGCTATCCACACAGCTGTCCAAATGTAAACCTTTCCTATCTATATATCTGTCCAAAGTTTAACTATCCTATCCATGTACCTGCCCAAAGGTAAACTTTTCCTATCCGTGTACCAGACCAAAGAAGACCATAAGATATAGGGGCAGAATTAGGGCATTTGGCCCATTGAGTCTGTTCTGTCATTTCATCATGGCTGATCCAATTTTGCTCTCAAGCCCCAATCTCCTGACTTCTCTCCGTATCTCTTCATGCCATAACCAATAAAGAATCTATCAATCTCATCCTTAAATATACATAAAGACGGCCTCCACAGCTGCCTGTGGCAAAGAACCTGTGTAGCACCTTGTCAATGACCTTCTGAAAATCCAAGTGCACGACATCAAAAAATTCTCCATGTATATCCTGCTAGTTATTTATAGAAACGTAGAAATCTACAGCACATTACAGGCCCTTCGGTCCACAACATTGTGCTGATTATGTAACCTACTCTAGAAACTACCTAGAATTTCCCTGCCTCATAGCCCTCAGCTCTAGTTACCTATCTAAGAGGCTCTTATAAGACCCTATTGTATCTGCCTCTACCACCTTCGCTAGCAGTGCATTCCACACACCCACCACTCTGTTTGAAAAACTTATCTCTGACATCCCCCTTATACCTATTTCCAAATACCTTAAAACTGTGCCCCCTCATGTTAGCCATTTCAGTCTGGGGAAAAGTCTCTGGCTCTCCACACAATCAATGCCTCTCATCATTCTCATACACCTCTATCAGGACACCTCTCATCCTCCATCGCTCCAAGGAGAAAAGACCGAGTTCACTCAACCTATTCTCATAAGGCATGCTCTCCAATCCAGGCAACATCCTTGTAAATCTCCTCTACATTCTCTCTATAATATCCATATCCTTCCTGTAATGAGGTGACCAGAACTGAACATGGTACTCCAAGTGGGGTCTAACTAAGGTCTTATATAGCTGTAACATTACCTCACAGCTTTTGAACTAATTTCTATGATTGATGAAGGCCAACACACCATATGCCTTCTTAACAATACTGTCAACTGTGCAGCATCTTTGAGTGTCTTAAGGACATGGACCCCAAGATCTCGCTGATCCTCCACGCTGTCAAGAATTTTACCATTAATGGTATAGTCTGTCTTCAAATTTGACCTACTGAAATGAGCCACTTCACGTCTACTTGGGTTGAACTCCATCTGCTACTTCTTAGCCTAGTTTTGCATCCTATTGATGTCATGCTGTAACCTCTGACAACCCTCCAGACTATCCACAACACCCCCAACTTTTGTGTTATCAGCATATTTACTAACCCACCCTTCTACTTCTTCATCCAGATCATTTATAAAAATCACAAAGAGGAGGGGTACCAGAACAGACCCCTGCAGAGCACCACTGGTCACCGACTTCCATGCAGAATACGAACCATCTACATCCACCCTTTGCCTTCTACAGGCAAGCCAATTCTGAATCCACAAAGCAAGGTCTCTTTCTGAATGAGCCTCACATGGGGAACCTTATCAAATGCCTTACTGGAATCCATATACAGTACATCCACTCCTCGACCTTCATCAATGTGTTTTGTTACATCCTCAGAAAATTCAGTCAGGTTCGTAAGGCATGGCCTGCCCTTGACAAAGCCATGCTCACTACCTCAAACTGGATTATGTCTCTCCAAATGCTCATGAATCCTGCTTCTCAGGACCTTCTCCGATAACTTGACCACCAAAGAAATAAGACTCACTGGTCTATAATTTCCTGGGTTATCTCTACTCCCTTTCTTGAACAAGGGAACAACATTTACAACCTTCCAATCCGCTGGTATTTCTCTCATCCCTATTGATGATGCCAAGATCATCCCAAGAGGCTCAGCAATCTCCTCCCTCATTTCTCACTGTAGTCTGGGGTATATCTCATTTGGTCCCAGAGATTTATCTAACTTAATGCTTTTCAAAAGCTCCAGCACATCGTCTATATGCTCAAACATTTCAGTCCACTGTAAATCATTCCCATAATTGTCAAGGTTTTTCTTCAAAGAATTCCAACAGATTTAGTCAGGCAGGATTTTCTCTTGGAAAACTGTGCTGACTATGGCCTATTTTATAATGTGTCTTCAAGTACCCTGAGACCTCATCCTTAGTAATCGATTCCAACACCTTCCCAACCACTGAGGTCAGTCTCAATGGCCTACAATTTCCTTTCTGCTGCCTCACTCCCTTCTTGAAATATGGAGTGCTATTTGCAATTTTCCAGTCTTCCAGAACCATTCCATAATCTAGTGATCCTTGAAAGATCATTACTAATACCACCACGATCTCTTCAGCCACCTCTTTCAGAACTCTGGGGTGTACACCATCTGATCCTGGTGACTTACCTACCTTCAGACCTTTCAGTTTCACAAGAAACTTCTCTCTGGTTATGGTAACTTCACACATTTCATGACCTGTGACACCTGAAACTTCTGCCATTCTGCTTGTGTCTTCCACAGTGAATACCAATGCAAAATACTTACTCAGTTTGTCCTCCATTTACTTACTCCCCTATTACATCTCTCCAGCATCATTTTCCGGAAGACCAATACCCACTCGTGCCTCTCTTTTACACAACATACCTAAAGAAACTTTTGATATCTTGTTTAATATTATTGACTAGAATGTAAACCTTTCATATTCACATACCTGTCCAAATGTAAACTTTTCCTGTCCACATTCCAGTCCAAATGGAAACATTCCGACCCACATACTGGTCCTAATGGAAACATTCCAACCCACATACCAGTCCAAATGGAAACCTTTTCAATACATGTACTAGTCCAGATCTAAACCTTTCTTGTCCATGTGCATTCCAACCCACATACCAGTCCAAATGGAAACCTTTTCAATACATGTACTAGTCCAGATCTAAACCTTTCTTCTCCATTTCATCATGGTTGAGCCAATTTTGCTCTCAGCCCCAATCACCTGCCTTCTCCCTGTATCCCTTCATGCCCTAACTAATCAAGAATATATCAACCACTGCTTTAAATATGCATAAAGATTTGGCCTCCCCAGCTACCTGTGGCAAAGAATTCCATAGATTCACCACTCTCTGGACAAAGAAATTCCTCCTCATCTCCATCTAAAAGGATGCCCCTCTATTCCAAGGCTGTGTCCTCTGCCCTTAGACTCTCCCACCATAGGAAACATCCTTTCCACATCCACTCTTTCAAGGCATTTCAGCATTCACAAGAGAAAATCTGCAGATGCTGGAAGTCTGAGCAACACACACAAAATACTAGAGGAACTCAGCAGGCTGGGCAGCATCAGAAAAAAAGTATAGTTGATGTTTCAGGCCGAAACCCTTCGGTGGGACCAACTTTCACCAGTTGATAGGTTTCAATGAAGTCACCCCTCAGTCTTCTGAATTCTCGTGAATACAGGCCCAGAGCCATCAAATGCTCTTCCTATGACAAGCCATTCAATCCTGGGATCGTTCTCATGAACCTCCTTTGGACCCTTTCCAATGTAATGACCTGGTAAAGGTTTTACTTCTAATGTTGAAGGGTATTTTGTGCAATGGTCTTTCTGTAGAAGCAATGTTTGGGTTACTGTGAGAGATACAGTAATGTTCATACAGAGATTTACAGACTGAACCAAGGCGGCAAAGTCCGGCTTATCCAAGCAGCAGAATTCATCGTTTGGATGCAGGTTTAAACGCCGGGATAGATTGAAAATGTCAGTATGTCGAGGCCCAAGGCAAGGGGTTGAAATCATTGTTTGAAGTGGCAGAACCTAATGTTCGGCCAGAGAGTTATGTGCCGGGTGAGATTGAAAAGGTCTGTGTGTCGGGGCCCAAGGTGAGCTGGGACCGGTTCAAATCGCTGGTCCACAATGTTTACTCAGCTCTGTGCTGAACTATGGGACTCACTTGTGGACTTGAGTTCAGAAACAATAATCGCTTAGACTGTAAGACATAGGAGCAGAATTGGCAAGTCTTCTCTGCCATTTCATCATGGCTGATCCCAGATCCCTTTCAACCCCATACACCTGTCCTCTCACTGTATCCTTTGATACCCCGACCGATCAGGAATCTATCAACTCATACACAGACATGCCCTCCATTGCAGTCTATGGCAGAACATTCCGTGGATTCACCACTCTTTGGCTAAAAAAATTCCTCCTTACTTCTTCTCTAAAAGGTAACCCCTCAATTTTGAAGCTGTGCCCACTAGTTTTGGATATCTCTACTAGTGGAAATATCCTTTCCACATTCACTTTATCTAGTCCTTTCAATATTCAGTATGTTTCAGTGAGATCCCGCCTTCTTCTAAATTCCAGTGAGCACAGGCCCAAAGCTGCCAAATGCTCCTCATATGGTAATCCTTTCTGAGATAAGAGGCCCCAAACTGTTGACAAAACTCCCAAGTGCAGCCTGTCTAGTGTCTTATGGTTTGCAGCTACTGTTCGCATGATTTTGTTTGTGCATTGGGTCTTATTTTATTTTTATGGGCGTTATGTGATTTTTATCTTCTGCACATTAGGTGTTAGACAGTCTGTCTAATATATACTTTGAACTTTGAAATCTGAGTTGCAAAAGGACTTGGGACTCTTCATGTGGGATTTCCTACTAAAAGTTAATTTGCAGGTTGAGTCTGTGGTGAGGAAAGCAAAAGCAATGTTAGCATTCATTTCAAGAGGAATAGAATACAAAAGCAAGGATGTAATGCCAAGGCTTTATGTGGCACGGGTGAGGCATCACTTGAGTATTGTGAACAGTTTTGGGTTCTTATTTAAGAAAGGAGGTGCCATTGGAGATGGTTCAGAGGAGGTTCTGAAGAATGACTCCAAGATTGAATGGCTTCTCATGTGAGGAATATTTGGGCCTTTATTTGCTGCAATTTTGAAGAATGAGGGGTGACCTCATTGAAACCTATTGAATGGTGAAAATCTTGATAAGAGTGGATGTGGAGAGTTTGTTTCCTATGGTGGGAGAGTCTAAGGCCAGAGGACATAGCCTCAGAGGGGTGTCCTGTTAGAACACAGATGAGGATGAATTTCTTTACACAGAGTAGTGAATCTGTGCAATTCTTTGCCACAGGCGGCCTTGAAGGCCATTTTTATGTATACTTAAGGTAGTGGTTGATAGATTCTTGATTATTCAGGGCGTGAAAGGATACGGAGGAAGACAGGAGATTGAGGCAAAGGGAAAATGGATCAGCTATGATGAAATGGCAGTGCAGGGTGGTTGGGCCGAATGGCTTGATTCTGTTCTTATGATTTATGACCGGGTGACCCGAGCCTGGCTCACCGGAAAAATGTTGGATATTGAATAATGGCCAGGGCGTCTGCAGGTGCAAAATGCAATTTCAGCAAAGGATGTGTGGAGAGTCTGTACAGCGATATAAATCGATAATTTACGTAAGCAAACTAAAATCCGGCAGATAGGGTACAACATTGCTAAAAGCGTGGTGAGGATTGAACACCCTCCCCCCTCAAGTCCCACCGCTAAAGTGTTCCGGAGATCTTGGATCACGTACGCGGCGGAGCGATTTCCTGGCGGACCGGATGTGGAAGAGGTTACCACGCTGCGATGGCGGAGCGTGTCCAGCGGCAACTGGAGGAGCGGATCCCGGAGCTGGAACAGCTGGAGCGGGCGGGGTTGCTGGAGGAGGCAGAGAGGAGGTGGGACATAGAGCTGAGAGGTGGTGGGGTTTAGGGGGAGATAAGTTTGGGCGATGCAGAGGAGGGGGAGAGAGGTGATGGGAGTATCAGCATTTGCGTCTGTGCACAATGTTTTTGAGGGGCGATATCTCCAGCGAGAAGGAGGGACAGTTAGTATTTATTGGGGGAGGGGGAGAGAGAGAAGGCAGGATGGATGGGACAGTGGACGGGTTGAAGGTAGGGTTTCTGGCGTGGACTGGAATGGTGGGAATAACATGTTTGTGTGCACGGATGTGCCTCTTTCTCTGTGGGCAGCTCTGATTCTTGGTCGTGTCACTGATCTCTCAGTTCAAGTCAAGCAGTGTTTCTCCGAACTAGGGTATAAAGCACATAACGTACGTTATCTTCGGAAAATAAGATAAAATCTACAGACGAATTGTGCACGAACAAGCAAACTGAAGTGTAAGAAGTGAAGGGACTCGGGGTAGGACGGATGGTTAAAAAAAAAGTACAGTTAAATTGTCAGGAAGGGCAGACAGGTGATGGGACTTAGTTGCAGCTAACAGGCTGAGTATCAAAACATTAGGGACGCAGAATCTGAAAGGACAGCGAATACAGTACTCAAGGTGTTGTATCTAAATGCGTGTGGTATAAGAAATAAGGTAGATGATGATGTGCACTGTTACAGATTGCCAGGTCTGATGTGACCATCACTGAGTCATGACTGAAGGATTGTTGTAATGGGAACTGGATGTCCAAGGTTACATATTATATCAGAGGGACAGGAAGGTAGGCAGAAGAGGTGTTGTGTCTCTACTGATAAAGAATGCCATCAAATCAGTAGATAGATGTGATATAGGATTGGAAGATGTTGAATCCTTGTGGATTGAGTTAAGAAACTGCAAGGATAAAAGGACATTGAGGGCAGTTACATACAGGCCTCCGAACAGTGGCTGGGAGGTGGACCACAGATTGCAACGGGAAATAGAAAAAGCATGTCAAAAGGGCAATGTTATGGTAATCATGGAAAATTTTAACATGCAGGTCGGTTAGGAAAGTCAGATTGGTAATAGATCCCAAGAAAATGAGTTTGTTGAATGCTTAAGAGATGGGTTAGTGTTTGTTGTTGAGCCTACTAGGGGGACCAGCTATACGGGATTGGGTGTTACATATTGAACTGGAGGCAATTAGGGAGCTTAAGGTAAAAGAACCCTTAGGAGATAGTGATCACAATATGATTGTGTTCAACTTGAAATTTGTTATGGAGAAAATAAAGTCAGATGTAGCAGTGTTTCAGTGGAATAAGGGAAATTACAGTGGTATGAGAGAGGAGTTAGCCCAAGTAAATTGGAAGGATCTGCTGGCAGGAATGTCAGCAGAACAGCAATAGCGTGTATTTCTGGTAAAAATTAGGAAGGTGCAGGACATGTGAATTCTAAAAATGAAGAAGTACTCAATAGTAAAATAGTACAACCACAGCTGACAAGGGAAGTCAAAGCAATTGTAAAAGCAAAAGGAAGGGCATACAACAAAGCAGAAATTAGTGGGAAGATAGAGGATTGGGAAGTTTTTTTTAAAAACCTGCAGAGAGCAACTAAAAAAATTATTAGAAGGCAAAAGATTAAATATGAAAGTAAGCTAGCAAATAATATCAAAGTGGATCGTAAAAGTTTTTTCAAGTATATTACAAGTAAAAGAGAAATGAGAGTGGATACAGGACCGCTAGAAAATGATGCAGGAGAAATAATGGGGACAAGGAGATGGCTGATGAACTAAATGAGTATTTTGCATTAGTCTTCATTGTGAAAGACAGTAGCAGTATGCCTGATGCTGTAGTGAGTGAAGGAAGAGAAGTGGGTGCAGTTACTATTACAAGGAAGAAAGTGCTCAAAAAGCTGAAAGACCTGAAGTTACATAAGTCACCCTGACCAGATGAACTACACCCTAGGGTTCTGAAAGAAGTAGTGTTAGAGATTGTGGTGGCATTAGAAATGATCTTTCAAAAATCATTGGACTCTGGCATGGTGCCAGAGGTTTGGGAAATTACAAATGTCATTCCAGACTTTACAAAAGGAGGAAGGCAACAGAAAGGAAACTATAGACCAGTTTGCCTGATCACAGTGGTTGGGAAGATGTTGGAGTCATTTGTTAAGGATGAGATGATGGAGTACTTGGTGACACAGGACAAGATAATACAAAGTCAGCATGGTTTCCTTCAGGAAAATCCTGCCTGTCGAACCTGTTGGAATTCTTTGAGGAGATTACAAGCAGGATAGATAAAGGGATGCAGTGGATGTTGTATATTTGGATTTTAAGAAGGCCTTTAAGGTGCCACACATGAGGCTGAATATGAAGTTAAGAGCCCATGGTATTACAGGGAAGTTACTAACATGGTTAGATTGGTAAGAGGCAGAGAGTAAGAATAATATAATCCTTTTCTGGTTGGCTGTCAGTGACTAGTGGTGTTCCGCAGGGGTGGGTGTTGGGAACATTTTTTTTAATGCTGTATATCAATGATTTAAATAATGGAATAGATGGCTTTGTTGCCAAGTTTGCAGATGATATGAAGATTGGTGGAGGGACAGGTAGTGTTGAAGCAACAGGTAGGATGCAGAAGGACTTGGACAGATCAGGAGAATGAGCAAGAAAGTGCGAAATGAAATACAATGTTGGAAAATGCATGGTCATGCACTTCAGTAGTAGAAATAAATGTGTGGACTATTTTCTAAAGGGGGATAAATTCCAAAAATCTGAGATGCAAAGGGACCTGGGAATCCTTGTGCAGAACAACCTAAAGGTTAACTTGCAAGTTGAGTCGGTGGTGAGGAAGGCAAATGCCACGTAGGCATTCATTTCAAGGGGTCTAGAATACAAGAACAAGGGTGTGATGCTGAGGCTTTATTAAGCACTGGTGAGGCCTCACCTTGAGTATTGTGAACAGTTTTGGGCTCCTCATCTTAGAAAAGATGTACTGGCACTGGAGAGGGTCCAGTGGAAGTTCACAAGGATGATTCCAGGAATGAAGGGGTTATTATACAAGGAATGCTTGATGGCTTTGGGTCTGTAGTCGCTGGGATTCAAAAGGATGGGGGGGGGGGAATCTAATTGAAAATCTACAGATGCTAGAAATCCGAGCAACACATACAAAATGGTGGAGGAACTCAGCAGGCCAGGCAGCATCTAGGAAAAGAGTCATGCCAAAGGGTTTTGGCCCTAAACATTGACTGTACTCTTACAGAGGATGTGGAAAGGATGTTTCCCATGGTGGAAGAGTCTAGGACAAGAAGGCACAGCCTCAGGATAGAGGGGCACCCTTTCAAAACAGAGATGAGGTGAAATTTCTTAGCCAAAGGGTGGTGAATTTGTGAAACATGACCACAGGCAGCTGTGGAGGCCAGGTCTTCGGGTGTATTTAAGGCAGAGATTAATAGGTTCTTGTTTAGACACAGCATCAAATGTTACAGGGAGAAAGCCGGGAACTGAGGTTGAGGAGGAGAAAAAAGGATCAGCCATGGTTGAATGGTGGAGTAGACTCGATGGGCCAGAAGGCCTAATTCTTATGCCTAATGGTCTAAAGTGCATAAATTAAATATTGTAAGGTACAGAACAGATTAACTGATCCGACACCTTGAATGCGATGCAGCAAGGAGTTCAGAGGCCTTGTGGCCTGAGGGAGGATACAGTTTCCCATTCTAATCAACACAAGCAAGAGAAAATCTGCAGATGCTAGAAATCCGAGCAACACATACAAAATGGTGGAGGAACTCAGCAGGCCAGGCAACATCTAGGAAAAGAGTCCTGCCAAAGGGTTTTGGCCCAAAACGTTGACTGTACTCTTTTACTAGATGCCTGGCCTGCTGAATTCCTCCAGCATTTAGTGTGGGCTGCCCATCCTGACCATTCTTGTTTTTTTGCATTGGAGTCTCCCGCCTGATGGTAGAAAGCCAAAGAGGATGTTGGTTGCAAGGGTGGGATCCTTAATAATACTAAGGGCCTTGCATATGGAGCACTCCTGATAAATGTTCCCAATGGATCCAGGGAGATTGCAGCTTGTCAGGACCCTCTCAATGGTGCTCTTGTAAAATTCAGTAAAGTTGGTGGGGTAGGGGTGGGGAGCGTTACTTTACTTCCTTAGGAAGCTAAGGGCACTGCTGTGCCTTCTTCAGGGACGAGATACTAAGGGACCAGGTGAGGTCATCTGTGATGTGAACTCCCAGGTACTTGGTGTACTTAACTCTCTCTACAGAGGAGCCATGTATTCA
The DNA here is from genome assembly GCF_030144855.1 of Hypanus sabinus. NCBI lineage: Eukaryota > Metazoa > Chordata > Chondrichthyes > Myliobatiformes > Dasyatidae > Hypanus > Hypanus sabinus. The sequence continues at coordinate 811,092 of NC_082728.1, forward strand.
TAGTGGTGGATGGCTCATCTGCACCTGTCTGAAGTCCACAATGATTTCCTTTGGCTTCTCCACATTCAGGTTTAGGTGGTTGTTCTCACACCAATCCACTGGTCCAATTCCTCCTTGTTATCATCAACAACTTATCATTGTTGATGAGTCCAACTGCTGTTGTGTCATCTGCAAGCTTGATGATACGGTTCAAGCTGAATCCTGCAACACAGTCATGCATCAACATTGCGAACAGCAGTGGGCTGAACACATAGCCCTGGGGAGTGCCAGTGCTCAGTGTAATGGGACGAGAGATGTTGCTGCTCACACAGACTGACTGTGGCCTTTATGTTAACAAGTATCCAGTTACAGAGGAAGGTGTTGAGACCCAGTGAGGACACTTCTCCCCACCAGTTTCTGGGGTATGGTGGTGTTAAGTGCCGAACTGAAGTCTATAAACAGCAGTTTGGCATATGATACCCCATTTTCCAGGTGGGACAGGACAGTGGGGGGCAGAGGCTATTCCATATTCACTGGATGGGTTTGAATGCAAAGCAAACTGGAAAGGGTCCAATGTAGCCAGGAATAAGGTGTTTATCATCAACCTCCTGCTCACTGCCTTTATTGATTCAAGAGGAGAAACATCTGGAGTTTATCCCATTGCCCCACTTATGAAGTCTCATTGCAGTCTCAGTCATGTGTGTTCTAGAGCTCATCCAACGTCTGTTGCAGGGTCATCACCCAAACTGTCTCTCTGTCTCCACAGATGTAATTTTTTAGGCAGCCTTTATGTTTTTTTTTGCTTTGGATTCCACCAGTTGCAGTCTCATGTCTCCTGTTGTCCACAGATTCTCCCACTTTGCCAGTTCATGCTCCCTGTTCCTCCCTGATTCCTATTGTTCCACCACTGACAGCTGTGCCTTCAGCTATCTGGCCTTGAGCTCAGACATTCTCTCCTTTAGTTCTTCCAGTGATAAAGGTTCTCTTCAAACATTTACTCTCAGGTGCTTGAGGCTCCTTCAGCTAATCTTATTTGCTTTTGCAACTGAAAAGAGCCACTCAATGTTTCATTAGGTAGACTACTGAATCAGTGTTTGAGCCACATTCTTTGTGACCGTTATTTATTTGTAGAGCGGTGTTAAGAAAGGTTACTGTGCTGGAACACAAAGTGCATCGGAGAGTGCTCAGGAAGGAGAATTTTATCAACTACATCCAGGTGAGTGCTTGATAGTGTAGGACTAGAGTGGGTGGGAGGTGTGAAGGTGTCGGTAGTAATGGGTTGGGTTGGAGGGTGGTGTGAAAGTGTCAGTAGTAGTGGAGTGGAGTGGATGGTGTGAAGGTGTCAGTGGTACTGGATTGGGTGGTTTCAGTAGTAGTGGAGTGGATGGTGAGAAGGTGTCGAAGGTACTGGATGGGTCAGAGGTTGGTGAGACGGCGTCAGTGGCACTGGATTGGGTCGGAGGGTGGTGTGAAGTGTCAGTAGTAGTGGAGTGGATGGTGTGAAGGTGTCAGTGGTACTGGATTGGGTCGGAGGGTGGTGTGAAGTGTCAGTAGTAGTGGAGTGGATGGTGTGAAGGTGTCAGTGGTACTGGATTGGGTCGGAGGGTGGTGTGAAGTGTCAGTAGTAGTGGAGTGGATGGTGTGAAGGTGTCAGTGGTACTGGATTGGGTGGTTGGTGTGAAGGTGTCTGGTACTGGGTTGGGTGGTTGGTGTGAAGGTGTCGGTGGTACTGGGTTGGGTGGTTGATGTGAAGGTGTCAGTGGTACTGGATTGGGTGGTTGGTGTGAAGGTGTCGGTGGTACTGGGTTGGGTGGTTGATGTGAAGGTGTCAGTGGTACTGGATTGGGTGGTTGGTGTGAAGGTGTCGGTGGTACTGGATTGGGTGGTTGATGTGAAGGTGTCTGGTACTGGATTGGGTGGTTGGTGTGAAGGTGTCTGGTACTGGATTGGGTGGTTGGTGTGAAGGTGTCGGTGGTACTGGGTTGGGTGGTTGATGTGAAGGTGTCTGGTACTGGATTGGGTGGTTGGTGTGAAGGTGTCTGGTACTGGGTTGGGTGGTTGATGTGAAGGTGTCAGTGGTACTGGATTGGGTGGTTGGTGTGAAGGTGTCGGTGGTACTGGATTGGGTGGTTGGTGTGAAGGTGTCGGTGGTACTGGATTGGGTGGTTGGTGTGAAGGTGTCTGGTACTGGATTGGGTGGTTGGTGTGAAGGTGTCGGTGGTACTGGATTGGGTGGTTGGTGTGAAGGTGTCGGTGGTACTGGGTTGGGTGGTTGATGTGAAGGTGTCGGTGGTACTGGATTGGGTGGTTGGTGTGAAGGTGTCTGGTACTGGATTGGGTGGTTGGTGTGAAGGTGTCTGGTACTGGATTGGGTGGTTGGTGTGAAGGTGTCTGGTACTGGATTGGGTGGTTGGTGTGAAGGTGTCAGTGGTACTGGATTGGGTGGTTGGTGTGAAGGTGTCGGTGGTACTGGGTTGGGTGGTTGATGTGAAGGTGTCGGTGGTACTGGATTGGGTGGTTGATGTGAAGGTGTCGGTGGTACTGGATTGGGTGGTTGGTGTGAAGGTGTCTGGTACTGGATTGGGTGGTTGGTGTGAAGGTGTCAGTGGTACTGGATTGGGTGGTTGGTGTGAAGGTGTCAGTGGTACTGGATTGGGTGGTTGGTGTGAAGGTGTCTGGTACTGGATTGGGTGGTTGGTGTGAAGGTGTCGGTAGTACTGGGTTGGGTCAGAGGTTGGTGTGAAGGCCTTGGTAGTACTGGGTTGGGTCAGAGGTTGGTGTGAAGGCGTTGGTAGTACTGGGTTGGGTCAGAGGTTGGTGTGAAGGTGTCAGCGGTACTGGGTTGGGTCAGAGGTTGGTGTGAAGGTGTCTGGTACTGGGTTGGGTCAGAGGTTGGTGTGAAGGTGTCGGTAGTACTGGGTTGGGTCAGAGGTTGGTGTGAAGGCGTTGGTAGTACTGGGTTGGGTCAGAGGTTGGTGTGAAGGTGTCAGCGGTACTGGAGTGGGTGGGTGGTGTGAAGGCATCGGTGGTACTGGAGTGGCATGGGTGATGTGAAGTGTTGGTGGTCCTAGACTGAAGTGGGTGGATGGGTTTTGTGAAGGTGTCGGTGGTCCTGAAGTAGTGTGGGTGGGAGGTGTGAATGTATCTGTAGTGATTCTTCTAGTGATCCAACTCTTTTCATTTCCAGTATGAAATACACTTTCTCGAATTGCTGAAGAGACGGCGAGCGGTGAGTTGGAAGAAAATTTTACAGTAAATTTGCAAATTTTGTGTAAGTTTTGGCAGTTATTTAACATGTTCCCTCCTGATCTCCACCCCCCCCCCCCCCCCCCCAGCGAACTGGCTACCACTTTAAGAAGGAGGAGATTGAATATGCCATCGTGAATAGGGTGCATGGATTGTTTCAGCGAGCTTTGACCAAGTGGAAGGTAGGATGAGGAGGCAAGCAAGTCACACTGGATTCATGTATGCCTGTTACATGATAACTGAACTAAATGGCTTCCTGTATTACAGGGGGATGTTCAATTATGGCTTTCTCACGTAGCCTTCTGCAAGAAATGGGTGAGCACAATTTGTTCTCTTTGTCTACCCAGCTGCCTCACATTGTCACAATTTCACACGTGAGTTCCCTGTATTGTGTATCATTGTGTTCCCATTGATGTTAATCCAGCTCCCTCAGACTGTCCCTCAGTGACCCCTCTCCCCTAGTGCCCTGGGTCACTGTGTCCCCACTGATGTTAATCCAGCAACTTTGCTCTGTTTTTTAATCTGTTTCCAGAATGCCAAGGTGAAATTAAGCAAGGTGTTTTCTGCAATGTTGGCGATTCATTCTGACAAGCCAGGTGAGATTCCTGCCTGTAGGGAAGCATAGACCCTGGGCCATGTGAAAGTCATTTCAATGCTGTGGGTATTTTGTTCACGTCTGCACGTTCTCTCATTGTCTTCTAGCACTGTGGATCATGGCAGCAAAGTGGGAAATGGAGGATCGACTGTCCTCAGAGAATGCAAGGCGTTTGTTTTTGCGTGCTCTCAGGTTTCACCCAGAATCTCAGAAGTTGTATCAGGAGGTGGGTGTTGTCTGGCTCGTGTCCTATGTACTTGTGGGTGGGTGGGTTCTCTCTGTGACACTCTGTCCCACTGAAGTGAAAACAGAAGCTTCTCATGGTGCCAGGATGCAACACTTTGTCCTGGTCACAGAGAAGCTTGAGCATGGTCCTGCTGATGTCATCTGTTTCTTGGGAGTTCGGTGAGTGTTACCCCTCACCCGACTCTTAAACAACCCAGGTGGGCCCAGTGTTTCTCATTTTCCAGTGACATAGGAAGAGGCTATTCTATGCTGGATCTCAGGGCATCTCATTTCCCTCCAGTTTATTCTTTATCATTCTCACCCACACAGCCAATTAACCTGCCAGCCCGTAAGTCTTTGGATTATGTGAGGAAACTGGAATCCCATGCAATCATGGGTGGTACCACAGTAGCAAGGTGCTTAGTGCTATGCTATTACAGTTCAGCATTCATTTCACGTGCTGTCTGTAAGGAATTAGTACCTTTTCCCCATGGTTGTGTGGATTTCCACTGGATGCTCTGTGGTCCTCCCACATTGCAAAGTCATACCAGTTAGTAGGTTAATTGGTCATTGTCTAGGTTTAAATCGAGGTTGCTGGGCAGTGCGGCTTGGTGGGCTGGGAGGGTCTGCTCTGCACTGTAACGCTGAATAAATAAATATCACAGAGAATTTACAAGCTCCACGTGGATCATACCAATGTGCGGATTAAACCCTAGTCTCGCGAGCTGTGGAGCATGTCACACAAATTTGTGATCTGTAGGTAAGACCTTCTCTGATTGCCCTGAGAAGCTGGTGTTGAGCTGCTAGGATTTGCTGTCGTGCTCCTGGTGAGGGTGCAGGGGTCAGCGATGAGGAATGCAGTGGTTGTATTTCTGAGGCAGGAATGTGTGTAACGAGGAAATGCTTTCCCTTGTACCCACTGCCTGTGCAGAGGTCATGTGTTTGCGAATGCTCTCACAGGGGTCACTGTAGGATGTCATTATGCGTCTTGTCTCTGACAGTATTTCCGGATGGAACTGATGCATGCCGAGAAAATCCGGAAGGAGAAGGAGGTCCTGGAGACGGCAAAGCTGGAGCTGGTAATGGACGGAGATCAGAGAAAGGATGGTGATGGTGGGTGGGGCTGGTACAGAGAGCAAGCGTGGAGGGAGAGGGCTGTCAGTGTGGGGAGTGGTGGTGTGGATGGGGTGTGTGAAGGTGACAAGGGGTTGGGGTATTGTGGGTGGGGGTGTTTGTAGCTCAGATGTGGTAGTGTGGGTGGGGCAGAGTGATGGAGGGGGGGGGGGGTTCAGTCTCTGGCTCTGATACCGCAGTGTAACCTGGTGTAACTCCAACTTTGTGTGCAGGATGAAATGACGGTTCCTGAGGAGATCATCGGGGGAGAACTGGCACGCATTGTGTACAGGAATGCCATTCAGAAAGTGACCGGTAAGGGGGTGATCTCGTTCTGTCCCAGCTCCCATCAAACCTCACCTGGTATCGTTGAGCATATTAGCATGGGCTGAAGGGTCTGTTACCCGATGGTACCTTCCCCGGTATCAACCTTTTTGTGGAACACACAGCATTCCCTGTCTCCCCAGCCGTAAGCCATGTTTAACCTCAGTGCTGATGATGAGCTGCAGTGGGTGGGGGGGGGGAATGGAGAGGGTAGGAAGATGTCACCTGAAATTCCTTCTCTGTCCTAAATGGATGTCCCTCTATTCTAGGGCTGTGCCCTCTAGTCCTAGACTCCCTCACCATGGGAAACATGCTCTCAATACCCACTCTATCTAGGCTTTCAATATTCAATAGATTTTAATGAGATTCCCACCGCCCCCCCGCTACCAGCTCTGCCCTTATTGTAAACTCAGTGAGTACAGGCTCAGAAAAGTGGCTCAGCCCCACTTGCTCATGGGCAAGTGCTCTTGTCAGACGAAGGTAAAAGATAGTGTGGACCATTGGCACAGCTAGTATCACTACTGTGTGGTCCACAGATTCAGGTTCGAACTTAGCCTCCGCTGTCTGTAAGGAGTTGGTTTTTCTGGGTACTTGCATAGATGAAATAGTGGGTTTACTTCTAGTCTAATTTTTGAAAAAAGAACCAGAGGTGAACTAATGCAGGGAAAGAATAAGGTTCAGGGTGACAGGGAAGGGAGGGAATAGTGGGAGGGGAGCCTCAATGTGTTGAATGGCCTGGCCTCCTTTATTGGAACCTGATGCCTGCTGTTTGTTCCCAGGGAATGTCGAGTTCCACCTGTCCTTCTGGAATATTGCTGCTCTATTCCACTTCGCCCACAACCTACAGGAGGAAATTCTCACAGAGTGAGTGTGGATAGTTGGGGCTGTGGGGTTATTCTGAGGGAGACAACTGAGTCATGCAATGAAACCCATGATAGGAAGAAGCCTTCCGCAAATCTCGCATTCAGATGCTACTCACCTTGATCAGAGATGCTATACCTCTTTGGACACAGCTCAACACATCACAGACTCAACCATCCCCCCACCCATGTGCTCTGTCTACACTTCTAATTAACACCCCAAAACATGGACAAAAACAGAAAACATGTTTAAGGGCGTTGTTATAAGACTATTGGAAAGGCCCCGTGGATAACTCCATCACTATGTGCCAGACCTACAGACTCACTTTCAAGGTCTCTTTATGACTCGTTCTCAGTATTATTTATTTGTCCAGGTGGTCTTCTTTTTGCATATTGGCTGTTTGGCTAATAACGTGCTGTTTATTCTTTTAAATTCTATTGTATTCCTTTGTTTCCCTATAAATGCCTGTAAGTAAATGAATCTCATGGTAGCATATGATGTCATGTACAAATTTTGATATATTTATTTTGAACCCTCGTGTAATAAGGTGAACTCTTTACACTTTCTGTCTGGCTGCACTTCACTTTCTCTGTAGATACAATACTTTATTCTGCATTCTGTTATTGTGTAATACTTCTGTACTTATGTGCTGAAATAATGTGTATGGATGGCTTGCAAAAACAAGCTTTTCACTGAACCTCAATACATGTGACAGCAATAAACCAATCAGCCATTGTACCCACAAGAGACCATAAGTCATTGGAGCAGAATTAGGCCATTCAGCCCATTGAGTACCCTCTGTCCTTCCATCTTGACTGATTTATTATACCTCTTAATCCCGTTCTCCTGCCTACTCTCCATAACCTTTATCACAGTTTAATCAAGAACATATCACCTCCACCTTAAATATACCCAATCACTAAGCCTGTACAGCCGTCTGTGGCAATGAGTTCCTCAAATTCACCATCCTCCTGCTGACATTGCTGGGCATGAGAAGGTGGGAGAGATGTGGGGGGGGGTGGAGTGGGGGAAGACATCATTAGGGTGGGGAGATGCAACCTAACTGTGTATCCACAGCCTGCAGGCTCTGCACCCAGAGCAGGCACTGACTTGGGACTTTGTGGCCCGGAGAGAGCTGAGGTTGGGGGCAGCAGAAGCCACAGAAACCCCAGCAGAGCAGAAGCAGAAGCCTGGTAGTGCTCTGGAGATGGCGCGCCGGGAACAGCGCTGCTACGCTGTGTATGATCAGGCCGTGGTGTCTGTACCAACAGGTAGGTACTGTGATTGGGGAGGGGGGCAGGATGCAGTGTGGGGCCACTTGAAGTAATACATGGGGGGTGGCAGTCAGGAAAGCACTGAGGTGGGTGGCAGACCAGGTTTGGGAAGGGAGCACCTTAGAGTGTGGAGGAAGTCAGGGAAATGGGCGGAGGTTGGTGGTGGACCAGGTTTAAGGGGAGGAAGAGTTGGAACAATGCTGAACCTCAGCATAGCCTGTTGCTGGGGTTTGGTCAGGGGTTCGAGTTTGGTGTGTGGGTTCTGGGATTTGGGGTTCAAGAGGTTTGAGTCTGGGATTTGGGGTTTAGGAGGTTAAGGGTGGTTTGGGTCTGTGGCTGTATTTCGGGGGGTTTGGGTCTGTATTTGGGGTTGGGTCTTGGTTGGGGTTTAGGGTGTTTGGGTCTGTGGTTGGGGTTCGGGGGGGGTCTGTGGTTGGGGTTTGGGGGGTTGGGTCTGTGGTTGGGGTTCGGGGGGGATTTGGGTCTGGTTGGGGTTCGGGGATTTGGGTCTGTGGCTGTATTTCGGGCGGTTTGGGTCTGTATTTGGGGTTGGGTCTTGGTTGGGGTTCGGGGGGCTTGGGTCTGTGGTTGGGTTTCGGGGGGTTTGGGTCTGTGGTTGGGGTTTGGGGGGTTTGGGTCTGTGGGGTTTGGGGTGTTTGGGTCTGTGTTTGGGGTTCCGGGGGGATTTGGGTCTGGTTGGGGTTCAGGGATTTGGGTCTGTGGCTGTATTTCGGGGGGGTTTGGGTCTGTGGTTGGGGTTTGGGGGGGTTGGGTCTGTGGTTGGGGTTTGGGGGGTTTGGGTCTGTGGGGTTTGGGTCTGTGTTTGGGGTTCCGGGGGGATTTGGGTCTGGTTGGGGTTCGGGGGGTTTGGGTCTGTGGTTGGGGTTTGGGGGGGTTGGGTCTGTGGTTGGGGTTTGGGGGGTTTGGGTCTGTGGGGTTTGGGGTGTTTGGGGTTCCGGGGGGATTTGGGTCTGGTTGGGGTTCGGGGATTTGGGTCTGTGGCTGTATTTCGGGGGGGGGGTTTGGGTCTGTGGTTGGGGTTCGGGGGTTTGGGTCTGTGTTTGGGGTTTGGGGGGTTTGGGTCTGTGTTTGGGGTTCCTGGGATTGGGTCTGTGGTTGGGGTTCGGGGGGGATTTGGGTCTGGTTGGAGTTCGGGGGGTTGGGTCTGTGTTTGGGGTTCAGGGGGGTTGGGTCTTGGTTGGGGTTCAGGGTGTTTGGGTCTGTGGTTGGGGTTCAGGGGGTTTGGGTCTGTGGTTGGGGTTCGGGGGGTTTGGGTCTGTGGTTGGGGTTCGGGGGGTTTGGGTCTGTGGTTGGGGTTCGGGGGGTTGGGTCTGTGGTTGGGGTTTGGGGTGTTTGGGTCTGTGGTTGGGGTTCGGGGGGTTGGGTCTTGGTTGGGGTTCGGGGGGATTTGGGTCTGGTTGGGGTTCGGGGATTTGGGTCTGTGGTTTGGGTTCGGGGTGAGTTTGGGTCTGTGGTTGGGGTTCGGGGGTTAGGTCTGAGGTTCGGGTTCGGGGGTGTTTGGGTCTGTGGCTGGATTTTGGGGGGGGTTTGGGTCTGTGGTTGGGGTTCGGGGGTTAGGTCTGAGGTTCGGGTTCGGGGGTGTTTGGGTCTGTGGCTGGATTTTGGGGGAGGGGTTTGGGTCTGTGGTTGCGGTTCGGGGTTTTGGATCTGTGTTGGGGTTGGGTGGGTTTGGTTCTGTGGTTGGGGTTTGGGGGGGTTGGGTCTGTGGTTGGGGTTTGGGTCTGTGGGGTTTGGGGTGTTTGGGTCTGTGTTTGGATTTTGGGGGAGGGGTTTGGGTCTGTGGTTGCGGTTCGGGGGTGTTTGGGTCTGTGGCTGGATTTTGGGGGAGGGGTTTGGATCTGTGGTTGCGGTTCGGGGTGAGTTTGGGTCTGTGTTGGGGTTGGGTGGGTTTGGTTCTGTGGTTGGGGTTTGGGGGATTTGGGTCTGTGGTTGGGGTTCGGGGTGAGTTTGGGTCTGTGGTTGGGGTTCGGGGGTTAGGTCTGAGGTTCGGGTTCGGGGGTGTTTGGGTCTGTGGCTGGATTTTGGGGGGGGGGTTTGGGTCTGTGGTTGCGGTTCGGGGTTTTGGGTCTGTGTTGGGGTTGGGTGGGTTTGGTTCTGTGGTTGGGGTTTGGGGGATTTGGGTCTGTGGTTGGGGTTCGGGGTGAGTTTGGGTCTGTGGTTGGGGTTCGGGGGTTAGGTCTGAGGTTCGGGTTCGGGGGTGTTTGGGTCTGTGGCTGGATTTTGGGGGGGGGGTTGGGTCTGTGGTTGCGGTTCGGGGGGGGTTAGGTCTTTGGTTCGGGTTCGGGGGTGTTTGGGTCTGTGGCTGGATTTTGGGGGAGGGGTTTGGGTCTGTGGTTGCGGTTCGGGGTTTTGGGTCTGTGTTGGGGTTGGGTGGGTTTGGTTCTGTGGTTGGGGTTCGGGGTGAGTTTGGGTCTGTGGTTGGGGTTCGGGGGTTAGGTCTGAGGTTCGGGTTCGGGGGTGTTTGGGTCTGTGGCTGGATTTTGGGGGGGGGTTGGGTCTGTGGTTGCGGTTCGGGGGGGGTTAGGTCTGTGGTTCGGGTTCGGGGGTGTTTGGGTCTGTGGCTGGATTTTGGGGGAGGGGTTTGGGTCTGTGGTTGCGGTTCGGGGTTTTGGGTCTGTGTTGGGGTTGGGTGGGTTTGGTTCTGTGGTTGGGGTTCGGGGGGGTTTGGGTCTGTGGTTGGGGTTCGGGGGTTAGGTCTGAGGTTCGGGTTCGGGGGTGTTTGGGTCTGTGGCTGGATTTTGGGGGAGGGGTTTGGGTCTGTGGTTGCGGTTCGGGGTTTTGGGTCTGTGTTGGGGTTGGGTGGGTTTGGTTCTGTGGTTGGGGTTCGGGGTGAGTGTGGGTCTGTGGTTGGGGTTCGGGGGTTAGGTCTGAGGTTCGGGTTCGGGGGTGTTTGGGTCTGTGGCTGGATTTTGTGGGGGGGTTTGGGTCTGTGGTTGCGGTTCGGGGGGGTTAGGTCTGTGGTTCGGGTTCGGGGGTGTTTGGGTCTGTGGCTGGATTTTGGGGGAGGGGTTTGGGTCTGTGGTTGCGGTTCGGGGTTTTGGGTCTGTGTTGGGGTTGGGTGGGTTTGATTCTGTGGTTGGGGTTTGGGGGGGTTGGGTCTGTGGTTGGGGTTTGGGGGGTTTGGGTCTGTGGGGTTTGGGGGATTTGGGTCTGTGGTTGGGGTTCGGGGTGAGTTTGGGTCTGTGGTTGGGGTTCGGGGTTAGGTCTGAGGTTCGGGTTCGGGTGAGTTTGGGTCTGTGGTTGGGGTTCGGGGGTTAGGTCTGAGGTTCGGGTTCGGGGGTGTTTGGGTCTGTGGCTGGATTTTGGGGGAGGGGTTTGGGTCTGTGGTTGCGGTTCGGGGTTTTGGGTCTGTGTTGGGGTTGGGTGGGTTTGGGTCTGTGGTTGCGGTTCGGGGTTTTGGGTCTGTGTTGGGGTTGGGTGGGTTTGGTTCTGTGGTTGGGGTTCGGGGTGAGTTTGGGTCTGTGGTTGGGGTTCGGGGGTTAGGTCTGAGGTTCGGGTTCGGGGGTGTTTGGGTCTGTGGCTGGATTTTGGGGGGGGGTTTGGGTCTGTGGTTGGGGTTCGGGGGGGGTTAGGTCTGAGGTTGGGGTTCGGGGGTGTTTGGGTCTGAGGTTCGGGTTCGGGGTTTGGGTCTGTGTTGGGGTTGGGTGGGTTTGGTTCTGTGGTTGGGGTTCGGGGTGAGTTTGGGTCTGTGGTTGGGGTTCGGGGGTTAGGTCTGAGGTTCGGGTTCGGGTGAGTTTGGGTCTGTGGTTGGGGTTCGGGGGTTAGGTCTGAGGTTCGGGTTCGGGGGTGTTTGGGTCTGTGGCTGGATTTTGGGGGAGGGGTTTGGGTCTGTGGTTGCGGTTCGGGGTTTTGGGTCTGTGTTGGGGTTGGGTGGGTTTGGTTCTGTGGTTGGGGTTCGGGGTGAGTTTGGGTCTGTGGTTGGGGTTCGGGGGTTAGGTCTGAGGTTCGGGTTCGGGGGTGTTTGGGTCTGTGGCTGGATTTTGGGGGGGGGTTTGGGTCTGTGGTTGGGGTTCGGGGGGGGTTAGGTCTGAGGTTCGGGTTCGGGGGTGTTTGGGTCTGAGGTTCGGGTTCGGGGTTTGGGTCTGTGTTGGGGTTGGGTGGGTTTGGTTCTGTGGTTGGGGTTCGGGGTGAGTTTGGGTCTGTGGTTGGGGTTCGGGGGTTAGGTCTGAGGTTCGGGTTCGGGGGTGTTTGGGTCTGTGGCTGGATTTTGTGGGGGGGTTTGGGTCTGTGGTTGCGGTTCGGGGGGGGTTAGGTCTGTGGTTCGGGTTCGGGGGTGTTTGGGTCTGTGGCTGGATTTTGGGGGAGGGGTTTGGGTCTGTGGTTGCGGTTCGGGGTTTTGGGTCTGTGTTGGGGTTGGGTGAGTTTGGGTCTGTGGTTGCGGTTCGGGTTTTGGGTCTGTGTTGGGGTTGGGTGGGTTTGGTTCTGTGGTTGGGGTTTGGGGTTTTGGGTCTGTGTTGGGGTTGGGTGGGTTTGGTTCTGTGGTTGGGGTTCGGGGTGAGTTTGGGTCTGTGGTTGGGGTTCGGGGGTTAGGTCTGAGGTTCGGGTTCGGGGGTGTTTGGGTCTGTGGCTGGATTTTGGGGGGGGGGTTTGGGTCTGTGGTTGCGGTTCGGGGTTTTGGGTCTGTGTTGGGGTTGGGTGGGTTTGGTTCTGTGGTTGGGGTTCGGGGTGAGTTTGGGTCTGTGGTTGGGGTTCGGGGGTTAGGTCTGAGGTTCGGGTTCGGGGGTGTTTGGGTCTGTGGCTGGATTTTGGGGGGGGGTTTGGGTCTGTGTTGGGGTTGGGTGGGTTTGGTTCTGAGGTTGGGGTTCGGGGGTGTCTGGGTCTGTGGTTGCGGTTCAGGGTTTTGGGTCTGTGTTGGGGTTCGGGGTTTTGGGTCTGTGTTGGGGTTGGGTGGGTTTGGTTCTGTGTTGGGGTTCGGGGTGAGTTTGGGTCTGTGGTTGCGGTTCGGGGTTTTGGGTCTGTGTTGGGGTTGGGTGGGTTTGGTTCTGTGTTGGGGTTGGGTGGGTTTGGTTCTGTGTTGGGGTTGGGTGGGTTTGGGTCTGTGGTTGGGGTTCGGGGGTTAGGTCTGAGGTTCGGGTTCGGGGGTGTTTGGGTCTGTGGCTGGATTTTGGGGGAGGGGTTTGGGTCTGTGTTGGGGTTCGGGGGTTAGGTCTGTGTTGGGGTTGGGTGGGTTGGTTCTGTGGTTGCAGATCAGGTGTTGAGGTTCACTCTCGGGGTGTCCCTTTACAGATGACATGTGGAAATGTTACATCGCCTTCTGCCTGGAGCGATTCCAACGGAAAACCAACAAGCTATCTCTGCGAGAGAAGGTGAGGAGCAGTCTCCTTCTCCCAGCAACTGTCCTTCACCCTAGATATCAGCCCCCCACCCATTTTTCCCCCTCCCATGTCCACCACCATTCCTGTTCTGACTCCCACCCTGTTCACTGGCTCCTATTCACACCCCATGTTCTCTTGTGCCTGTCTCCTGTCCACCGCCTGTCTCTCACCTCAGTTCACCGCTCACCACTTTCTCTCCTTCCCTGCCGAACCTCTCCTGGCTTCTGACCCAGGATGCATGTACTCTGTGTACTCCTGGCTTCTGACCCAGGATGCATGTACTCTGTGTACTCCTGTCTCTCTCTTAGTCGCATGTGTTTCTCTTACAGAGACTGCAGCAGCTGCTGTCCGTGTTTGACAGAGCAAAGGAGGCGTCTCTGCTACCCAGGGACCTCTACAAACAATGGGTGAGCTGGTGTTTCCATCCTGATGTATCTAACAGTGTGGTCATCTGGATGCGGGTGAAGTATCTGCACACTCTTCAATCACTGACGACTGTGGTGGTCATTAGCATGGCTGGGCTATGTGTGATTACATGTATTTGGATTGGTGGTGTGCTGTGCTCTGTACTACTCATGCAATGCTGGAGAGTATTAGCAGCGCCGAGCTCGGGATTGAGAGAATAGCCTGTAATTGGATTGGTGCTATACTAGGCCCTGTGGTAAGCCAAGCCCTGGACTGAGAGAACTCTGAGGTTCAAAGTTCACAGAAAATTTATTATCAAAATACAAATGTCACCATGCACAACCTTGAGATTCATTTTCTTGCGGGTATACTGCATAAACCCAAAATAGAATGTTAACCATTATAAAATCAATGAAAGACCACACCAACCTGGACATTAAACCAGTGTACAAAAAATAGCAAACTAAACTTAGCAAATACAGAAAGAAATAATAATATAAAGTAAATAAGCAATAGATACTAAGACTATGAGATGAAGCATCCTTCAAAGTGAGTCCATAGGTTGAACATTCCAATGATGAGACAAGTGAAGTTGAGTAAAATTATCCCTTCTGGTTCATGAGTCTGTTGGTTGAGAGGTAGTAAGACCATAAGATATAAGAGTAAAATTAGGCCATTTGGCCCATTGAGTCTGCTCTGCTGTTTCATCATGGCTGATCCATTTTCCCTCTCAGCCCCATCCTCCTTCCTCCCCATAGCCCTTCATGCCCTGACCAATCAAGAATCTATCAACTTCTGCCATAAATATATATAAAGACTTAACCTGCACAGCTGCCTATGGCAAAGAATTCCACAGATTCATCACTCTTTGGCTAAAGAAATTCTTCCTCATCTCCATTCTAAAAGGACAGCCCTCATTCTGAGGCTGTGTCCTTAGTCTTAGACTCTCCCACCATAGGAAACATCCTCTCCACATCTGCTCTATCAAGGCCTTTCACCATTTGATTGGTTTCAATTAGATCACCCTTCATTGTTCTAAATTCCAGTGAATACAGGCCCAGAGCCATCAAATGTTCTTAAGACAAACCGTTCAAACCTGGAGTTATTTTGTGAACCTCCTTTAAACCCTCTTCAATTTCAGAACCTCTTTCCTAAGATAGGGGCCCAGAATTCCTCACAGTACTCCAAATGAGGTCTCACTAGTGTTTTCTATAGTCTCAACATTACATCCTTGTTTTTATATTCTAGTCCTCATGAAATGAATGCAATTCTTGCATTTACCTTTCTCACTACAGACTCAAGCTGCAAATTAACCTTCAGGGAATCTTGCACAAAGACTCCCACGTCTGTTTGCACCTCACTTTTTTTGTGTTTTCTCTCCTTGTAGAAAATACCTTTTTCTACAACCTTTTAATTTCTCCTACCAAAGTGCATGACCATACATTTCCTGACTCTATATTCTACCTGCTATTTCTTTGTTATTCTAATCTAAGTCCTTCTGTAACCTCTCTACTTCCTCAAAACTACCTGCCCATCCACCTATCTTCATATTGTTTGCAAACTTTGCAAGAACCCACAATTCCATCATCCAAATTATTGACATATAATGGAAAAAGAATCTGTCCCAACACAGTCCACTGTTGAACACTGATTGTCACTGGCAGCCAGCCAGAAAAGATCCACAAATCTGCTTATTCAGATAGTGCCATTGTTTCTGTTTGTTCCTGCCCCACGAACTTAATATCTGCATTCCTTGACTCCATTTTATTCCCCCCTGGTTCAGTCCCTTCCTATCTTCATCTGTGGAATATCTCACTTTCCTGATATTTTCAATGATTTCAAGATCCCTGGCCCTGATCATCTTACATTCTCCATGGATGTCCAATGCCTGTGCACCTCCATCCCCCCATCAGGAAGGCCTCAAAGCTCTCCGTTGTACCATCTCAACCTTTTGATTCCTACCTTTGAGGTCTTACCAACATCTGTCTCCACAAACTCTCCATTAACAATTCTGGTACTCTGGTTCTCATCCCACTGCACTCTCATTTAAATGCAACCGTGCAGCATTAGAAAATCTTCCCACTAGGATATTAGTCTCCCTCCAGTTCAGGTGCAAACCGCCCCTTCTGTACAGCACCCACCTCTCCTGGAAGTGAGCCTGCACAATCTTCCTAGTTCTAGCCTCATTAGCTTGTGGCATGGGTAGCAATCTTGAGATCACAACCCTGGAAGTCCTGCTCTTTAATTTGGCACCTAACTCTATGAACTCCCATTGCAGACCCTCATCCTACTCATGTCATTGGCTCCTATGTGGATCACAACTTCTGGCTGTTCACCCTCCCACTTGTTCTGAGATATCCCAGACCCTGGCACCCAGGAGGCAACATACCATCTGGAAATCTCGTTTTCGCCCACAGAACCTCCTTTCCGTTCCCCTAACTAACAAATCCTCTATCACCACAACGTGCCTCTTCTCCACCCCCCCCTCCCCTTCCCTTCTGAGTCACAGAGACAGACTTAATGCCAGAGACCCAATCACTGTGACTTTCCTCTTTTAGGTCATCCATTCCCCCCCCCCCCCCCCCCCACCCAACAGTATTCAAAATGATACACCTGTTGTTAAGGGGATGGCCACAAGGGTACTGTGCACTGGCTCCTTAACCCCTTTCCCCTTCCTGACTGTCACGCAGTTTCCTGTGTCCTGTACTTTGGGTGTAACTATCTCTCTGTATGCCTTATCATCCCTTCAGCCTTCCAAAGATCTGGAGTTCATCCTGTTCCAGCTAAATCTCCTTAATGGGATTTGTTAGAAGCTGCAGCTGGATGCACTTCTCGCAGTTGTAGTTGTCAGGGACACTGGAGGTCTCCCTGTTCTCTCACATCCTACAAGAAGAGCATTTCACTATCTTGCCCTGCATCGCTGCTGTCCTTGCTGAGTAAATATAAAAAAAATATTGAAAACCTACAACATAATATAGGCTCCTCGGCTCACAATGCTGTGCTGAACAAGTACTTACTTTAGGAATTACCTAGGTTTACCCATAGCCCTCTATTTTTCTAAGTTCCATGTACCTATCCAAGAGTCTTTTAAAAGACCCTATCGTATCTGCCTCCACCACAGTTGCCGGCAGCCCATTCCACACACTCACCACTCTCTGTGTAATAAATAAATAAATAAATAAATAAATATTACTTGCCCCTGACATCCCCTCTGTACCTACTTCCAAGCATCTTAAAACTGTGCCTTCTCATGTTAGCCATTTCAGCCTTGGGAAAAGACTCTGACAATCAACATGATCAATGCCTCTCATCATCTTATACACCTCCATCAGGTCACCTCTCATCCTCGGTCGCTCCAAAAAGAAAAGGCCATGTTCGTTCATAAGGCATGCTCCCCAATCCAGGCAACATCCTTGTAAATCTCCTCTGCCTCCTTTCTAATTGTTTCCACACCCTTCCTGTAGTGAGGTGACCAGAACTGAGCACAGTATTCCAAGTGGGGTCTGACCAGGGTGCTATATAGTTGCAACTTTACCTCTCGGCTCTTAAGCTCAATCCCATGATGAAGGTCAATGTATCGAATGCCTTCTTAACCACAGAGTCAACCTGCGTAGCAGCTTTAGTGTCCTATGGGCTCAGACCCGAAGTCCCTCTGATCCTCCATCCTGCCAAGAGTCTTAACATTAATGCTATATATTCTGCCATCATATTTGACCTAGCGAAATGAACCACTTCACACTTGCCTGGGTTGAACTCCATCTGCCACTTCTCATCCCAGTTTTGCATCCTATCGATGTCCCACTGTATCCTCTGACAACCTTCCACACTCTCCACAACACCTCCAACCTTTGTGTCATTAGCAAAGTTACTAACTCATCCCTCCACTTCCTCATCCAGGTTATTTATAAAAATCATGAAGAGATGGGGTCCCAGAACTAGATCCCTGAGGCACACTACTGGTCACCGGCCTCCCATGTAGCATATGACCTGTCTACAGCCACTCTTTGCCTTCTGTGGGCAAGCCAATTCTGGATCCACAAAGCAAGGTCCCCCTCAGATCCTATGCCTTCTTACTTTCTCAATAAGCCTTATCAAATGCCTTGCTGAAATCCATATACACTAAAATTCAATCAGGCTCATAAGGCGTGACCTACCTTTGACAAAGCCATGCTGACTATTCCTAATCATATTATGCTTCTCCAGATGTTCATAAATCCTGCTTCTCAGGATCTTTTCCATCAATTTACCAACCACTGAAGTAAGACTCACTGGTCTATAATTTCCTGGGCTATCTCTACTCCCTTTCTTGAATAAGGGAAAAAACATCTGCAACCCTCCAATCCTCTGGAACCCCCCCCCCCGTCCCCATTGATGATGCAAAGATCATTGTCAAAGTTTCAGCAATCTCCTCCCTCAGCTCCCACAGCAGCCTGAGATGCATTTCATCTGGTCCTGGTGACCTACCCAACTTGATGCTTTCCAAAAGCTCAAGCACATCCTCTTTCTTATTGTCTATGTGCTCAAGCTTTTCAGTCTGCTGTAAGTCATCCCTACAATTGCTAAGGTCCTTTTCCGTATTGAATACTGAGCACAGTTTTCATTAAGTACCTTCGCTATCTCCTCTGGTTCCATACACACTTTTCCACTGTCACACTTGATTGGTACTATTCTCTCACATCTTATCCTCTTGCTCTTCACGAACTTGTAGAATGCCTTAAGTGGTTTCCTTAATCCTGCTCACCAAGGCCTTCTCATGGCCCCTTCTGGCTCTCCTAATTTCATTCTTAAGCTCTTTCCTGCTAGCCTTATAATCTTCTAGATCTCTGTCATTACCTATTCTGTCATTGGAGCAACACCTCATATACTGTCTGGGTAATGGAGCAACACCTCATTTACTGTCTGGGTAGTCTCCAGCCCCTTGGTATGAACATCGAATTCTCCAACTTCCGGTAATTCCCTCCCCCTCTCTTCCCCATTCCCACTTTCACTCTACCTCCTCTTCCAGCTGCCTATCACCTCTCTCATGATTCTGTCTTCTACTACTACCCATAGTGCTGTCCCCTTACATTCCTCCTTCACCTTTCGTGCCTATCCCTTCCCTGCTTCCCCTCCCCCACCCCATGATCTTTCCTCTGATTGGTTTTTCACCTGGCACCTACCAGCCTTCTTCCCACCTTCCTCCCACCTTCTTTATGAGGCCCCTGCCCCCTCCTTCAGTCCTGATGAAGGGTCTTGGCCCGAAACGTTGACTGCTCGTTTCCACGGATGCTGCCCGACCTGCTGAGTTCCTCCAGCTTGTTTGTAGGTGTTGATCTGTCCTTACCTAGTTTTTTGAACCTTTCGTAAGCTTTTCTTCTTGACGAGATTAACAGCCTTTGTACACCATGGTTCCCGTGCCCTACCATCCTTTCCCTGTCTCATTGGAACATAACTGTGCAGAACACCATGCAAGTATCCCCTGAACATTTGTCACATTTCTTCTGTACGTTTCCCTGAGAACATATTTCCAATTTATGCTTCCTGCCTGATAGCTTCATATTTCCCTTACTCCAATTAAACATTTTCCTAGCTTGTCTGCTCTTATCCCTCTCCAATGCTATTGTAAAGGAGATAGAATTGTGATCACCATCTCCAAATGTTCTCCCACTGACAGACATGACACCTGACCAGATTCATTGCCCAATACCAGATCAAGTACAGCCTCTCTTCTTGTAGGCTTATCTACATATTGTGTCAGGAAACCTTCCTGAACACACAGAACAAACTCCACCCCATCTAAACCCCTTGGTTCTTGGGAGATGCCAATCAATACTGGGGAAATTAAAATCTCCCATCACGACAACCCTGTTATTATTGCACCCTTCCAGAATCTGTCTCCCTATCTGGTCCTCGATGTCCCTGTTACTATTGGGTGGTCTGTAAAAAAAAAAAAAGAACAAACTAACACCCAGTAGAGTTATTGACTCCTTCCTGTTTCTAACTTCCATCCATAGAGACTCGGTAGACAATCTCTCCATGGCTTCTTCTTTTTTTGCAGCTGTGACACTATCTCTGATCAGCAGTGCCACGCCCCCACCTCTTTTGCCCCCCTCCCTGTCCTTTCTGAAACGTTTAAAGCCTGGCACTCTTAAGTAACCATTCCTGCACCTGAGCCATACAATTCTCTGTAATGGCCACATCATCATAGCTCCAAATACTGATCCACGCTCTTAGCTCACAATCTTAAACCATCAGTCTGAGCACATCCTTTTTCTATCACCTGCCTATCCTTCCTCTCACACTGCCTACAAGCTTTCTCTATTTGTGAGCCAACCACTGCTTCCTCCATCTCTTCAGTTTGGTTCCTACCTCCCAGCAATTCTAGTTTAAACTCTCCCCAGTAGCCTTAGCGAATCTCCCTGCCAGGATATTGATCCCCCTCAGATTCAAGTGCAATGTGTCCTTATTGTGCTGGTCATACCTGCCCCAGACGAGGTCCCAATGATCTGTAAATCTGAATCCCTGCCCCCTGCTCCAATCTCAGCCACGCACTTATCCTCCACCTCACTCTCAAAAGGTTCAAAGGTCCAATTTAACATCAGAGAAATGTATATAATATATACATCCTGAAATGGTTTTTCTTCACAAGCATCCACAAAAACAGAAGTGCCCCAACGAATAAACGACAATTAAACATGAGGTCTCCAAAGTCCCCCACCCCTGCACATAAGCGGCAGCAAGCAACAATCCCCTCCACCCCCCCCAGCAAAAAAAAGCGCACCCGCTACTGAGCACAAGCATGAGCTAGGCAATAGCAAAGACACAGATCTTGTACTTACCCCAAAGACTATTGCATTTCATCAGGCATTCAACAAACCACGGGTTCTCTCTCTCCCTAGTAAGGGAAAGGGAGGTGTCCCCCATTTTCATAGTGAGTGGGAGACATAACAACATGCTGGTTTACGATGTTTAAAAAGTCAGTTCCTTCGCTTTTTACAAGCTCTGCGCCTGAAGATCGCAAAGATCTTGGGTCTTCGGGCCCACAGCGAAAGATTTTCTGGCCTCCCCGACGGCACACGAGTCTCCTGTCAGGACAGCAACTCTCGATCCGCCAGTCTCCAGAGCCCTGAAATGTTAGGCTTTCAAATTCGAGCCACACTCTCCGGCCAGACCCTTGGCGTGCCAAACAACAGTGGCTGGTCCTGAAACCCTGAGACCAGGTCCCATTCCCGCAAAGTACCAAAATCCACATGTAACTGCAGGTCAGGGTCTTCAAAATGTTACGAAATCCCGTAACTGGGTGTCTTACCAGCAAAGATAGAAGTGTCTGTTGGAGTTTAGTGATACTATTTTCAACAGTATTTATTAGTAAAAATACACAAAAGTAATATCAATGCAAATATACAGATAATATACGTCATCAATAATAAACCTAAAAGTGCGGGTATAATAGTAATCAATAAGAAATAAGCTCTTTCGTTGTCTAGGGAATAATGAATTGTCAGATGGAAATATAAAGTTCAGTTCAGTTCATGCAGGCTGCGGTAGTTGTTGGTCGCTGTGTTGCAATTGTTGGAGAGAGAGAGAGAGAGAACGTGTGAACAGTAATAGCTATTATCTTGCCAACCTTCCTTTACGATTTTGATCCGTCGATGTGTTGTTGTTGTGCCCATTCACGTATGATCCCTCCATCCTTTAGCTAGACCATTCTTCCGTGGTGGACTCGTCACCCAGGCAAGGGTGGACACACACACAAGCCCCCACCGGTCTCGCTACAAAACACTGTGAGTTAAAATTTACCGACACTTCGTTCGGTCTCCAATCTCCCACCCTGTCTCGTGGGGTTTCTGATGCTCACTAGCGTTTCTCCTAGTGCGTCTGAGGGGTGTTACCACAGACCCCACTTTTATCCCCACTCATGGGGTCTAAGGTATCAATCAGGTTAAGGTGATGTAACCCATCAAACCAGCCCACTCTGGTTGCCTCCTGAGGGGTTTCAATGAATAGAACAATACCAAGTACACAATCCTTCTCCAAAAGACAATAGTAGTAATCAATGGTTCCACTCTCTTTTGTTAGTAGGAGACATTCCACTTTGTGTATCTCTGAGCTGTCTCTCTCTCATTAACTTCCCTGAGCTGTTATCAATAACAACTGCCCTGGCAGAGTCCCTTTTGTCTCTCTTTATTTCCTTGATAACAGCTTCGAAACAGTAGTGATTTGCGATTCTCTAAAGGGTGGGGGGGGGGCATTGGTGATTTTGTACCCTTCTGCCCATCAGAGTTGTTCATCATTCATAACAAAAAGAACCCTGAAAGGGAAAAATAAAGATATTAAAGATGGAAATAGAGCTGTTTCCGAAGATGCAAGCAAAGGAGTCGTCGTTTAGTGCCATCTTAACTCCACCTCCAGATTTCTATTCCTACACTCACTGTTGCGTGGCATAGGCAGTAATCAGAGATTACTACCCTTGTGGTCCTGCTTCTCAGCTTCTTTCCTAACTCCCTGTAGTCTGTGTTCAGGACCTCCTCCCTTTTCTTACCTTCGTTGTTGGTACTAATATGTATCACGAAGAGAAGGAAAAAAACTTAAGCTTTTCTTTCCTTTGCTTTCTCTGAGTGAAATCTGTCTTAGTTGAAGCCTTAAGATCACTACTGTATGTCCATTCAAATGACAACCCCAGCGCTTTCCCCTGCCTTCTTAAATTTTGTTCTTGCTAATCAATCTCGCATGCCAATTGCTTGCTGGTCAAAGCTCTATTACACTGCCGTGGCTTGTTCTTGCCTTTTATCTTCAGGTAGTGGACCTGATTGAAGTCCCCTCCTCTCAGAGAAATTTACTATTGCCATTTTGACTTAAACAAAGACCCAGACTCTGGTATTCGGTTGAATTACTTTATTACGTGATCACAGAGAGCCCACTAAGAGACTCTGGTAAAGCAAGCACAGGTGTAGTCTTTTATACCAGTTCAACAGTTTTCAGGGGTTAAGAGTTTCTGCTTAGACTTTATTGACATACCTTACGCAACATTAAACACGGGGTCCTCACGTACACAATCCGCTCCCCATTAATTAGAAGAAACCAAGCTGTTAGTCCTGTAGCCTTGAAGGCCGAAGGAACCTCCCCATTAATTGCGTCCTGAGGGCTATTTTTCCATGCTTCTTGCCCTGCTACTTGCACGATTTTGTTAACCTTTAATTCTCAGAATTAATTTTTTTCTTCATCTCCAAACTTCTGGTGTCCAGATTGGCTGCTGGTCAAAGTTCTGTTACACTGCCGCGACCCAGTCTTGCCTTTTATCCTAAGGCAGTGGACCTGATTGAAGTAACTGTTCCTGAACCTGGTGGTATGAGTCCTGAGGCTCCTGTACCAGCTTCCTGGTGGCAGCAGCAAAAAGAGAGCATGACCTGGGTGGTGGGTGGTCCCCGATGATGGATGCTGCTTTCCTGCAACAGTATTTCATGTAGATGTGCTCAATGGTGGGAAGGGCTGTACCCATGATAGAGTGGGCTTTATCCACCACTTTTTAAGGCTACCCTTAGAGTAAATAACTTTGAAGGGGGCCAAGCCTAAGTTGTAGGGGAAAGGCTGGAATGTGACACTGATTCAGTAGATCACAACCAGGATGGTTATGTCAGTCCGAATGGCTGGGTTACATGGTAAGCAGGGGACATGTTATCCACAGTTGCAAGATAAAGTTTGTGAACCCTTTGCAATTACCTGCTTTCCTGCAGTAATTACACGTTAAATGTTGTCTGATCTTCATTTCAGTCACAGTAGTAGACAAACACAATCTGCTTAAATTAATAACACACAAGCAATTGTACTTTTCTTGTCTTTATTGAATACATTGTTCAATCATTCACAGTCCAGGCTGGAAAAAGTATGTGAACCCTTGTATTTAATAACTGGTAGAACCTCTTTTAGCAACAATAACCTGTAGCAAATATTTCCTGTAGCTGTGGATCAGACTTGCACAAAGGTGAGGAGGAATTTTAGACCATTTCTCCACACAAAAATCTCTCAGTTCAGCAATACTTCTGGGATACCTTGCATGTGGAGCCCTCTTCAGGTCAGGTAATAGCATCTCAATTAGATTCAGGTCTGGACTCTGACTTGGCCATTCCAAAATACAAATTTTCGTCTTTTAAATCATTCTGTTGTCAATTTACTCCTGTGTTTTGGATCATTGTCTTGTTGCATCATCCAATTTCTAATAAGCTGCAGGTGACAAAGCGCTACCCTGACATTCTCCTGTAAAAAATCTTGATACAAATTAATTCATTGTTTCCTCAACAACTCTGCAAGCTGTCCAGGCCCTGAGGCAACAAAGCAGCCCCAAACAGTGATGCTCCTTCTACCATGCTTCACAGTTGGGTGAGGTTTTGGTGTTGGTGTGCAGTGCCCTTTTCCCTCCAAACATTTCTGCCAGCAAGTTCAACTTCTGTCTCATCTATCTACAGAACACTGTCCCCAAAGCATTATGAAACATCCAGTTGGTCTTTTGCAAACTTGAGACAGGCAGCAATGGTTTTTTTTTGGAGAGCAGTGGTTTCTTCTGTGATGTCCTTCCATGAACACCATTCTTGTTCAGTGTCTTTCTTATAGTGGATGCATGAACAAAGACTTCAGCATTTTCTAAAGATTTCTGCAGGCCTTTGCTGTTTCTTTTTCTCCTCCTCCTGAGTTGCACGTTGTGCTTTGGATGTGATCTTTGCAGGATGCCCACCCCTAGGGAGAGTAACAACAGTACTGAGTTTCCTTCATTTGTTGACAATTTCTCTTACTGTGGGCTGATGAACACTCTGGTTTTTCATATTGCTTTGGTAGCCTTTTCCAACTTGATGCATCTCTATAATTCTTCGGTCCTCTGAAAGTTGTTTTGATCAAGGCATGGTGCACGTAAGCAGATCTTTTTTTTTTGGGAAGAGCAGGGTCTCATTGGACACCCCTCCAATCTTAAACAGTCGGCCCTCCTTATCCGCGGGGGATTGGTTCCGAGACCCCGCGCGGATACCAAAAATCACAGATGCTCAAGTCCCTTATTTAACCTGAATCAGTGCAGTTGTCTTTAGGACCCAGCGGAACCCCGGACTTTATTTAACATGTTCAGTGTGGTGGACGTTAGGACCCGGCGTAGCTCTGAATCTGCGGTGTTTCTGTTTATGAAAATAATCACGATCGCGATTGAAAATAAGGTGAAAGTAATAAAGCGATCGAAAAGAGGTGAAACGCCGTCGGTCATTAGAAAAGTGTTCGGCTACAGTCGATCAACGATCAGAACAATTTTAATGGAGCATTTGAAAGGCTCTGCCCCGATGAAAGCTACAATTATTACTAAGCAACGCAGTGGTTTAATTATTGAAATACGTATGTTTCTTAAGTGTTTTATATGCATAGAAAGTGAAAATATGTACTATATACTAAGAAAAACGTTTGACTAACTGACGCTAAATAATACCGGATGTACCTGTTCCAACTTCAAATCCGACTTAAAGGCAGACTCAGGAACAGAACTCATTCATAACCCAGAGACTGCCTGTACTTTTAAGTCATTTCTAGATTGCTTATAATACCTAATACAATGTAAATGCTATGTAAATAGTTGTTATACTGTATTGTTTAGGGAATAATGACAAGAAAAACGTTGAAAAACGTTGTACATGTTGAAACAACGAGTGCTGGAGAAAGAACTTCCTGGTTTTCCCGATCGCGATTGGTTGAATCCGCGGATAAGGAGGGCGGACTGTATCATTAATTGGAACTCCTGACTCCAAGTAGCTTTTGTAGGAGGAATTACCCCAGAGGTTCACATACTTTTTTGAACCTAGACTGTGATTGTTTAAAAGGTGTACTCAGTATTGATGAGAAGTATAATTGTTTATGTGTTATTAGTTTAGGTAGATAGTGTTTGTCTATATTTGTGACTTGGCTGAAGATCAGACCACATTTTTGAGTAATTTAAAGGGTGCACAAACTTTTACTTGCAGATCTATGTTCTGTGACTAGGTGTTAGGATTGGGGATATAACATAAAAATGTTGTGCCCACCTTTTAACCTACTCAAAGATCAATCTAGCCCTTCCCTCCTACAGAACCACATCATTTTCTATCATCATGTGCATATCGAAGAGTTTCTTAAATGTCCCTAATTTGTCTATCACCACCACTGGCAGGGCATTCTACACACCCACCAGTCTGTGTTTTTCTTTAAAAAAAAGAACCTCTGTTTGACACTCTTCTGATACTTTCCTTCCATTACGCTAAACGGATTAGCCATTTCCACACTAGGAAAAGGACGCTGGATATCCACTCAACCTCTGCCTCCTATCATCTTGTACACCTCTATCAACTTGCCTCTCATCTTCCATGCCAAAAAGAAATAGCCTAGCTTGCTCAACCTCTACTTATAAGGCATGCTCTCTAATCTAGGAGGTAACATCCTGGTAAATCCCCTCTGCA
This sequence comes from Hypanus sabinus, assembly GCF_030144855.1. Lineage (NCBI taxonomy): Eukaryota > Metazoa > Chordata > Chondrichthyes > Myliobatiformes > Dasyatidae > Hypanus > Hypanus sabinus. Next base: position 836,890 of record NC_082728.1, read on the forward strand.
ACTTCTCTGTAATAGGGGTTGGGGTATGAGTTCTCGAGCTGGGTGGGGTAGGGTTAGGGATTATCTTGTGTGAGCTCGATGTTATTGGTTGAGGTGGGATTGGGGATTTCCTCAGGTGTGAGGTCTGGGATGAGGTGGGATTGGTGATTACCTTGGGTTTGAGCTCTGGATGTTGTTGGTTGAGGTGGGATTGGGGATTTCCTCGGATGTGAGTTCTGGGTCCAAGTGTTGTTGGTTGGGATTCGTACTTTCCTCAGGTGTGAGATCTAGGTCTGGGTGTTGTTGGTTCAGATGGGATTGGGGATTTCCTCAGGTGTGAGTTCTGGGTGTTGTCTGTTGAGGTTTGATTGGGGATTACCTCAGACGTGACCATTCTGCTCTCTCTGTAGCTTCGGTTGCTGGTGGACTCCGGGCATGGGGAGAAGGCTGTGCAACTGGTTGATTCTGCATGCAGAGGATTTGGGAACTCCCTGGAAATGTGGCAGAGCAGCCTGGAGGTTCTTCTGCAGCTACGGAGTCCTGGTGTCGGGCACCTCTTCCAGGAGGCTTTCCGGGAAGTGCCCTCCTCAGTGAGTTTCTGTAACCTCACCTTGGCATTGGTGCTAAGACACAGATTACACAGATGCGTGGTCACTTCCCACTCTGCCACCTGGTCCGGCCCGTGATTGTCCTCACAGGTGCTTCGGTTTGTTCATGTCTCTGCCCATGTCCCTGACATTGACCTGCTGTTAGTCGCTTTGTGGCTACACTGGGACAAGGAATGCCCACTCCCTTTCTCACTTTCTATGTGGTTCCTAGAACACTGAAGTAACAGTTAGCCACACTCCCGTGCTGCGGGGAGCTGTGGAATGTGCATCTCAGAACCAGATATTCAGGACAAACAAATCATGGGATTCATGGAGAAGGTTGAGGTGCTTTGATCCAGTGATCAGCCTGAGGTTGTATCTACCATTGTGTATAGGTACTGGGTGCTGGAGTGAGGGAGTCATCCAATGACACAGCATGTGTCTGGTGAGGGTGTATGACACTGGGGGTGTGTGCCACATAGAATACAGTGTCTGCTAAGCCAGTGGTCCATTTCATTCCTGATGTGCAATGGATTCTGATGCTGCTGGAAATCTGGAGTATCACACACAATACTGGAGGAACTCAGCAGGACAGGAGGCAACAATGGAGAGGAATAAACAGTTGATGGTTCAGGCTGAGACTGTTCATCAGGACTGGAAATGAGATGGGCAGAAGTGGGGGAGGGCATGAAGTACAACCTGGCAAGAGATGGGTGAGACCAGATGGGGGGTGGGGGGGGGGAATGATGAGAGAGGAAATTGGTGGGAGGTGAAGGGTTGAAGAAGGAGGAAACCCCTTTCAATTCCCCCTCTGTGTCCCGCTGGCTGTCTGGTTTCTCTGAACTTGGTTCCTTCACTGTTGGTTGTTGGATCAGCAGACAGTGCACATTGTTCGTGGGCTCTGCTGCCAGTGGGCTGCAACACAGATACTGCATTGCACCAGTCCATTTACACACACAGCTTTCCACTTTGCCCAGTTATCAGTTCTGGTATTTCTATATTTTGTCTCCACTCATACCCATTTGGCCCAAAGTAAATTAGAAACGGTCTCATTTTGTCTCCTCTCCAACCCACTTGTTGCCCTTTCTCCCCATCTCCAGTTGGTTCTGCTGCTTGATCATTGAGATGATCTGTGCTTCAGGACTTCTCTTTGAGCAGGTGACAGTGTGAGCACACCTGTCCATGGTGAGGCTTTTTCCCAATTTCTGCCTTTCTGTTCCCTGTAGCTGTACAATCCTGAGTTGCTGCCCAGTGCTCTGCTTACTTCCAAAAGCCTCACACTGCTGTCTCTGGCCCACACATCATCTTGGTGGTCAACAGCCTTGGTTTGAGTTTTAGTCTCCTCCTTTCTTTTCAAGGACAGTTTACCACTCTGGCTTCTGTACCTGAGGTGGAGCGAGTCTACAAGCAGTATCAACGAGACAGAAGCTCTCTATCAGGTAGGTACCTGTCTCACTGAACTCTGTGCTGCTCTATGCCACACTTGTTCTTAATTTAATGGTGATTGTTCTCTCAGCAAGCCCTGCGGACATCTATCCCAGCCATCTCTGTAAGCGTGAAGGAGAATTACCTAGACTGGGCCTTCAGGATGGGCGGCCACAGGAAGGCACGGAAGGTGTTTGCCAGGTAGTATCCCGGTGCTCTCAGCTCAGTTAATGATTGGGGTGAAGGTGAGCAGGGTGCAGAGTCCATATCTTTGGGATGACACGATAGTGTAGCAATTACTGTAAGCTGTTACAGCATTAACAATCTGGGTTCAATCCCTACCGATATCTGTAAGGAGTTTATATATTCTCCCCATGACCACATGGGTTTCCTCGGGGTGCTCCTGTTTCCTCCATCAGTCCAAAAAGTGCATATAAGGGTTAGTGAGTAGTGTTGGGGCTAGAAACATGGGGACACTTGGAGGCTGCCCCAGAATATCTGTGCTGACTTGATTTGATGCAAATAGCACATTTCTCTATAAGCCTACAGACTCTCACAGCTACCTGGACTATTCCTCTTCCCACCCTGTCTCTTGCAAAAAGGCTAGCCCCTTCTCACAATTCCTCCGTCTCCGCCGCATCTGCTCTCAGGATGAGGCTTTTCTTTCCAGGATGAAGGAGATGTCTTCCTTTTTTAAACAAAGGGGCTTCCCTTTGTCCACCATCAACTCGGCTCTCAAACGCATCTCTCCCATTTCCTGCACATCTGCCCTCACCCCATCCACCCGCCACCTCACTCGAGATAGGGTTCCCCTTGTCCTTACCTACCACCCCAACAGCCTCCAGGTCCAACATATAATTCTCCGTAACTTCCACCACCTCCAACGGGGTCCCACTACCAACCACATTTTTCCCTCTCCCCCCCCCCCCCCCTGCTTTTCACAGGGATCAATCCCTACGCGACTCCCTTGTCCACTCGTTTTCCCCCCCCCCCCCCCCATCCCTTCCCACCGATCTCCCTCCTGGCACTTATCCTTGTAAATGGAACAAGTGCTACACCTGCCCTTACACTTCCTCCCTCACCACCATTCAGGGCCCCAGACAGTCCTTCCAGGTGCGGCAACACTTCACCTGTGAGTCGGCTGGTGTGGTATACTGCGTCTGGTGCTCCCGGTGTGGCCTTTTATATATTGGTGAGACTGGGAGACCGTTTCGCAGAACACCTACGCTTGGTCCGCCAGAAAAAGCAGGATTTCCCAGTGGCCACACATTTTAATTCCACGTCCCATTCCCATTCTGATATGTCTATCCATGGCCTCCTCTATTGTCAAAATGAATCCAAACTCAGGTTGGAGGAACAACACCTTATATACCGGCTGGGTAGCCTCCAACTTGATGGCATGAACATTGACTTCTCTAACTTCCGTTAATGCCCCTCCTCCCCTTCTTACCCCATCCCTGACATATTTAGTTGTTTGCCTGTTCTCCATCTCCCTCTGGTGCTCCCCTCCCCCTTTCTTCCTCCTGAGGCCTCCCGTCCCATGATCCTTTCCCTTCTCCAGCTCGGTATCACTTTCACCAATCACCTTTCCAGCTGTTAGCTTCATCCCACCCCCTCCGGTCTTCTCCTATCATTTTGCATTTCCCCCTCCCCCCTCTACTTTCAAATCTCTTACTATCTTTCCTTTCGGTTAGTCCTGACGAAGGGCCTCAGCCCGAAATGTCGATAGCGCATCTCCCTAAAGATGCTGCCTAGCCTGCTGTGTTCCACCAGCATTTTGTGTGTTGTTGTTTGAATTTCCAGCATCTGCAGATTTCCTCGTGTTAACACATTTCTCTGTTTGTTTCCGAGTATAAATGACCAATAAGCTAATCTCAGATGTAACTACAACCCTCCATTCTAGGCAACAACCCTACTGAATCTCCTATTTAGATTCATAGTCTCACAGCCTTCTACCTCCATGCCAGCAAAGATGTCCATCTAAACTAATTTCAACTGCCTCTGTTCTGTATCGCATCCCTTTTCTATCAACCTACCTATCCAGATGTCCCCATCTCTGCCACTTCCTGTATTAGTTAATTCCATATACCCATACCTACATATACTCTCCATGCCATCCTGTAGTGTGGCAACCAGAGCTTGGTCTGTTTTTCCTAGAGGGAGTGATGCTGACAGAGGTAGATAAAGTTATTGGGGGTAGTATTGGATTCTGATGTGTAAATCTTTTAGAAGTCAGGAACAAACGCATAAGCTTGTGGTTTCACAGTTGTTTTATTCAAAGTTGATAGAACAAAGTGGATAGGGGTCACTGCTACATGAAGAAGATAGAAACTAAAAATGGCATCTTAGATAGAACATCTACTTTTATACCGAAGGAAAGAAAAAATCCATTCAAATCCATAGATAACAATAAACCAATTAGAAAATACTTAGTCAAAACTGCAGTAAAAATTAACCAGTGAGAAAACACTTCACTTAAGCATTATACTTTGTACAGCCACTGGAGGCATATTAAACTTGTGCAGATGAAAGGCTACTTAAATACAAGCAGATAATTAATTGTAATTGTTAAACTACAAAGAAAATTACAATTAACCAGAAATTAAACAACTGTTTGCCACAGGAGGGGTGTCTGAAACTAAAGAGAGGGGTTAAGGAGTTAAAGGGGATCTGAGGGATAGAGTGAATGGTCTCTGCTGGTCTGTGCTTCTGGTTTGGTTTCCTTATGCCTGATAACCAAAGACTGTAACCTCGATGAGAAAATCTGCTGTCCAACCACACCTCCCCAATCGCAGCAAGTGTTCAGACTGGGCTGTCATTTCTCTCACTTCTGTTCCAGTCTCCACGAGAACAGGCCCTTCTCCCTGGAATTCTTCAGGAAAATGATTGCGATTGAGAAGGACCAGGTGAGTTTGGGGATGGGAGAGGTAAGGAACACAGGGTAGAGTGTGGACTGGGCTGGAGGAGGCCTGGTGGGATAAACATGGGACTCACAGAAACTGTTACCAGTTTTGCCTGTTTGTTAGGGTACGATCTGTAACCATGGTCCCAAATGCAGCCTGTGTGGGGAGTACAACAGGCTACAGAACATGGCATTTCTGGACAGTGGAGATGATACCAACCGGCTCGTTATGTGGTACATTTCTGCTGCTGCTAATTTGCGGGGTGTGAAATGTGTGGTGTTTCTGGGTAGGGGAGAAGATACCAGTAAATACTCAGCCAGCTCATTGGGTGGTACGTTATTGCTGCTGTCGATGGTAATTTCCATAGTGTGATTTGTCCCACAGGATTGCAGCAGCATGCAGCGACTAAGAGAATACTATGAGCGAGCTCTTCGAGAGTTTGGATCCACAGATGCAGGTAACAGTGGCAGAGACTGAGCATGTTGGCAGCATCACTGCACTATCTCTGCCCTGCCATTGGTGCACAGGTCACAGGTCAGCTGCTGCTTCCAAGGCCTTCGAATGCCATCACTTCCTTCTCAACATAAACCAAGGCTGGGGGTGGGGGAGTAAGGTAGCGGACTGGAACTGGAACATCCAGTATTAGTCTGCCCCTTACGAGCGTATCTCACTGCCCAATTCAAAACAGGCAGACTGGATCACACACAGAATGAAGCTCCCTCCAACCATCCATCGCACTCTGGGGTCAAATAGAGAGTGAAGCTCTTTCCATACTGTCCCATCACAAACTCCCATGGTCAGACACAGTGAAGCTCCTTCTACACCATGCCATCCCATCACACATTCCCGGGCACAGACACAGAGAGACCTTCCCTCCACACTGTTCCAATACACACTTAGGGTCAGACATAGTGACCTTCCCTCTACACCGTTCCAACACATATTCCTAAGGTCAGGGAGAGTAAGCTCGCTCCGCTTCATCCCATCTCATATTTCCAGGGTCAGATTCAGAGTGAAGTTCCCTCCACACTGTCTCAGGAACAGACACAGCGAAGCTCCCTTCTTTCTTGTGATGCAGGATATTTTTATTGAGAACAGACGATCCCATCACACACTCCAAGGGTGAGAAACTAAGTGGGGTCAGACACAGAGTGAAGCTCTTCTCACACCTGTGATGCAGAATTTATTTTTTTTTTAAATACAGATTAGATAATCAAATTTGAAATCACTTCCCAGAGCCTGTTTTATTTACCAATAACTTGTCACAGATTGAACAATCAATACTGATATCCCGGCTGCCTCACTTGGTGATTCTCTGTTGCTTCACAGGTTTCCTAAGAAGTCTGCATCATTTATTGTGGCATTAGTGCCATGGGGTGGGGGTTGTGGGTAGGGTGTGAATGGGGGTGTGGGAGAGGGGTAGGGTGAGGGAGACGGGAGGGGAGTGCTGTAGTGGGTCCTGGCCATGAGAGTTTATGGACACATTTCCCATGCTATTGTGACAGATCTGTGGCTGGATTACATCCAGGAGGAGCAGAGCCACCCCCATGGGAAAGCCGGGCTGACAGGACAGATTCACTGGAGAGCCATGAAGGTCCTGCAGGGAGTGGAGATGGAGAGATTTGTGTCCCAATACACACTGCTGCAGACAGGCCACCTATAGATCATGGCTGCCCCCTCCGCTGCTCTTCTGCCTTTAGGGGAGGGATGGGAAGCACTCCTTCGCTCACCAGTGCCTGTGATTCCAGCATCAGATCAGGATTCTCCGGAGTCTCCCAGTCTGGATTCCTACTGGAAGTGTGACCTGTGTGGCGAACTCAGTGCCAGTTGACGGGGATTGAGACATGCTGTGTGTCGGACTAGAGATGTTGAATGTGTACTCTGTGAATAAAGTTCTAGTTGTCATATCTTCCATATGTCTCGTCTCCATTCAGCCTGGTGGGGTGGGGGGGGGGTGCATTGTGGTTCCAAGATAGTCGATTTGGGTTGGAGGGGAGCTCCGGGATTTTGACTGAGAGATAGTGAAGAACTAGTATCTGATTCAAGATAATGTGGAGAGAACATGCACACATTGTGGAGATGGACATCACTTGGCACTTTAGTGCTGTGAATTTTACTTGCCGGGCCTGAATGTTGTCCACACCTCAATGGCCATGGCCATGGGCGGCTGCTTTCCCTGCGTTGAGGTGAGAGCAGAACTGAACACAGGACATTTTTGGTGATGAGGGTCACTAATGGAGCAGCTAAAGGTGACTGGATTCAGGATTGCCCAGAGGAACCCCCACACTGAGGATCCCCAGGCCACTGAGCCGAGGATTCCTCTCACTGACCTACTCCCAACTTTGAGAAACCCCACAGGACACTGCACTTCAGACCATTATTACAGAAAAGATACTAGCTTGGATAGAGATTGGCTGATGGGCACGAGGCAAAGAGTAGGAATAAAAGGGGTCTTTTCTAGGTGATTGCTGGTGACCAGTGTTGTTCCACAGGTTGGTATTGGCATTGCTTCTATTATGTTATATATCAATGATTTGTGAACCACAACGATAGGTGCAAGGGTAGGTAGTGTTGAGGAACTGGGGTGTCTTCAGAAGGACTTGGATGGAATATAGTGTTGAGATGTGTGTAGTTGTAGTGTGATAAACAGTACAACACAAAAATAGGCCCTTTGGCCCATCTAGTCTGTGCCAAACCATTAGTCTGCCTCGTCCCATCAAGCTGAACCAAGACCATTAGCCTTCCATATCCCATATCCATGTATCTATCCAAGCTTCTCAAACATTGAAATCAATCTTGCCTGCACCACTTGTGCTGGTAGCTCATTCCAGAATCAACCCTCTGAGTGAAGAAGTTTCCCCTGATGTTCCCGTTAAATTTCTCACTTTTCACCCTTAACCCATAATCTCTGGTTGTAGTCCCACCCAACCTCAGTGAAAAAAGCCAGCTTGAGTTTATCCTTATAATTATTACTACGTCAATCAAATCTCCTCTCAATCTTCTACGTTCCAAGGAATAAAGCTTAACCTATTCAAATTTTCCTTATAACTTAGGTCCTCTAGACCTGGCAAACATCCTTGTAAATTTTCTCTGTACTCATCCAAACTTATTTACATCTTTCCTGTCAGTAGGTGACCAAAACTGTACACAATTCTCTAAATTAGGTCTCACAACATCTTGTACAACACAATATCCTCTCTCCTGTACTCAGTACTTTGATTTAAAAGTGTTAAAAGTTTTCTTTACGACCCTATCTACCTGTGACAACACTTTCTTTCAATATTTTTATTGGTTTCTGCATAGAGGAATACACAAGAAGATATATATTATAAGTCAAAAGAAAAAAAAGTACCAAATACATTGTATTAAAAATACAGTTACAATCACAAAACCCCGTACTGTATTCATAAGAATTAAATTAAATCATAATGTTGAAATATAATAATTTTGTTATACAGAAAAAAGAAACTAAACCCACTACTAAAGTCAGAGCTGTTAGGAAAAGCAGGAACTCTCTTGGTGGTGCTCGACGGAGTAGGTCACGTTTTTGGCTCTTGCTTCAGTCATTTTTCAATTTTCTAATCACCCTTTTATTATACATATCAAAGAGCCTTTAACATATTTATATGTTTGGATTCTGAGGTTTAATCGACGGAAATGACTTCCAGAACAAGAAAGGCATTAGCTGAAGGCAAGGAAACCGGTAATGGAAACGGGAAGAAAAAATATCAGCCTTCACAGCCTCAACTTACTTTACAACATATTTTGAATTTATTGGATGACAAACTTGACAAAAGATTCACTGGATTGGAAGTATTGTTGAAGGAAATCAAAGGTAATGTTAAAATTGCAGAAGGCATTGGTAAGGCTGAATTTGGAGTATTGTGTACAGTTCTGGTCATCGAATTATAGTATTATGAATGTGAAGCAACTCTGAGGGGCCGAAGGGTACAAAGTCGCCCCCTCCTTTTTGAGAATCGCAAGATCACTATTAATTCGGGTCTGGGATCCAGGAAATGAGAGAGATGTCCAGAATACACAAGGTTTGGAATGTGTCCTGACCTCAGCGAAACGGAACCACTGATAACGGACATTGTCTCTTGGAGACGGAATTGTGTATTGAGTAATATACTATTCATTGAAGCCCTCAGGAGATGACCAAAGTGGGCTGGTTGAGGGATTGCATCATCCCAACCTGATTGACATCTGAGACCCTGTGAGTAAGGATAAAAGGGGGATCTGGGGAACAACCCCTTCAGACGCACCAGGAGAAACGCTAGAGATCCCGTGACAGCGTTTAATAGTGACAGCCGGTGGGGGCTTGTGTGCGTCCGCCCTTGCTTGGGTGGCGGGCTCCTCACGGAAGAATGGTTAGCTAAAGGAGAGGTAACAAGTGAAAGGCCACGACAACGAGACTCCTGACGGATCGAAATCGTAAAAGGAAAGCCGGCAAGTTTTTCTCCAAATCTCTCTTTCTCTCTCCAACCATTGCAACACAGCGGTCCCCAACGGCTGCAGCCTGCATGAACTGAGTGAACTTTATATTTCCATCGGACAATACATTATCCCTTAGACAACGATAGAGCTTATTTCTTACTGATTATTATTATACCCGCACTTTTAGGTTTAGTATTGATGACGTATATTATCTGTATATTTGCATTGATACTATTTTTGTGTATTTGTATTAATAAATACTGTTAAAAATAGTATCATCAGACTTCAACGGATGTCTCCATCTTTGCTGGTAAGTGACCCAGTTACGGGGTTCATAACAACATGGGGGCTCGTCTCGAGATTTGATACCAAATTGACGGGCCAGTGAATCGGGCTGTTAAGTCCAAACTTGGATCTGGTTACGCGGGTAGCCAGATGGGAAACCAGCAAAGATGGATGTGGGTGAATTTATAGAAAACCCAACTCTGGAGGCACTAGAGGCGGCTACAAAGTCAGAATTGATAAATATTGCGAAAGGACTAAACCTCGGAGAGGTGAGGTTGTCAATGAAAAAGCGGGAGGTGCGGAGGGCCATAACTCAGTATTATATTGTGAAGAATGTGTTTTCGGCTGAGGTATTGGAAAATATCCCTGAAATGGTACCAGGTAGTGGGATGGCTCAGTTGGAGTTGGAGAAATTAAGGTTGGAGAATGAAATTAAGTTAAAACGCTGGAAGCAGCTGAAAAAGAGAAGGAAAGGGCCGAAAAGGAAAAAGAAAGAGCTGAAAAGCAGAGGGAGCATGAGCTCCAGCTAAAGGAGTTAGAGGTGAAGGGGGAGCATGAGATTAAGTTAAAACAGCTGGAAGCAGCTGAAAAAGAGAAGGAGAGAGCCAAAAAGGAGAGGGAGTATGAGGAGAAGGAGAAACAGGCACCATGAGCTGGACATGGAGAAGTTCAGGCAAGAACGAAGAGCTCAAGGGCCAGACTGAGAGGAGAGATTTAATGTTAGTAGGGAGTTTAGGTTAGTACCTCTGTTTGAGGAGACGGATGTTGATAGTTATTTCTTGCATTTTGAAAAGGTGGTAGTGAGTCAGAAGTGGCCCAGAGATCAGTGGGTGGCGTTGTTACAAAGTGTGTTAAAAGGGAAGGCACAACGGGCACATGCGCGTTGTCCATGGAGGAGGAGGAGGAGGAGGAGGATGAGAATTATGAGAAAGTAAAGGAGGCCATTCTTTGGACCTATGAACTGGTATTTGAGGCTTATAGACAAAAGTTCAGAAATTTAAAGAAAGTGTGGAATCAGACATATGCTGAGTTTACCTATGAGAAGGGTGTGCTCTAGGATCGTTGGTGTGCAGCAGAAATGGTGGAAGAAGATTTTTGGCGTTTCAGGGAGTTAATTCCGATTGAGGAGATTAAAGGTTGTGTTTCGGATGATATCCGGATGTATTTAAACGAGAAGCCGAATAAGTCCATATCCGAATTTGCTACGTTCGCAGGTGAATATGCCCTAACCCACAAGACAAAGTTTTCCTCGAATAAAAGTTACAGAAAGACCGTGGGAATGGTAGGGAAAGCCCGCCGGCTGAGGCAGAGATCCAGTCGGGAGCTAGTGGTAAAAATAAAGAGGGGGAATGGCAAGACGGCAGGAGAGGTCCTGGCTTGACCTGTTTTAATTGTGGAAAGGTGGGTCATATTACATCTAAGTGCCTTGCTCTGAGGAAGGAGATAGGAAGAGGGAAAGCAGCAGTCCCTACAGGATGTATTGTGGTGATCAGTAAATCGACGAGAAAGCCCCAGGTAGACAGAATATGAGAGGGGCCTGAGAAATTTATTTCAGAAGGAACCGTGTCTGTGAAAGAGGGAGAAACTCCAGTTCCAGTGCAGATCTGGAGAGACACTGGAGCTGAGCGGTCATTGATTCGCAGTAAGGTACTAGATTTTGGTCCCGAGACTGGAGAGGCATAGGAAAAGGGACAGAAGCTGTGCCTTTCCATAGGATCATTATAAATTGTGAGCTGGTATCGACCAGTTGAAATAGGGGTGCGATC